>NC_091463.1:31174691-31502048 GCF_027789765.1 Dendropsophus ebraccatus
AGCTAAGGGGAAAAATGTGGTTAGCGGTCAGAATTAGTGCTGCTCCTCATGTACACACACAGGGTAACTTATCCTGAAATCACAATTATGCATTATATTGCTAATGTACAAGGTAACATCTGTAGTTGCAGTCATCATACATGATTACGTGTAGCAAATAAATGGGAAAATATTTATTAGAATATCCATATTAACGAATATAGTTTTCAGACTCTTTGTTTCTTCGTGCAAGGAAGATGTACCTGTGATCGGTAGAGATAAGCAAACTTGCCCAAAGTATCATGGCTGTATCCATGTTTTCCAGGCAGTCCTTGGGCTGCATGCACCTTCTCCAGGCAGCGGTATTCAAATGCTGATCGTTTGGGTTCATGTGAACCCAAACTTTTGGCAAGTTAGCTCATCTCTAGCGATCAGTCATCTCCTAACACAGAACTGTGCTACACAAGGCATTGGGAGTAGAGCTGTCAATCACTCTGTAGTCCCACTTAAGGGGTTATCCAGCACTACAAAAACATGGCCACTTTCTTCCAGAGACAGCACCACTCTTGTCTCCAGTTCAGATGTGGTTTGCCATTAAGCTGTATTCACTTCAATGGAACTAAGTTGCAAAACCTACATCCAATCTAGAGACAAGAGTGGTGCTCTCTCTGGAAGAAAGTGGCCATGTTTTTGTAGCGTTGGCTAACCCCTTTAACTACAGTGGTCAGTATAGGTATCCCAGCATTTCTAATATACATTGTCCTGGACAATGGCTCTTGTGAAATGGCCATGCCTTTAAAATCCGATGAAATGAATATAAATAGCCATAGGGATAGTTGACTCTCTTACTAGCTATGATATTAAAGCTATGTTTTCCTTGTAAAACAAATACTAATTCTTGTGTGTGCTTTATGCCACGCTCATATTCATTTCCCAGATTAGACTTGATAAAATATCAGGCACATTTTAGTAGCTTTTACTAATTCATTCAATAACAAAGCTAGCCTTGTCTCGTTCCTGCTATCAAATACCACGTGCCAGAACCAAAAATGATGGGGCTTATCTTCTGTTCCCAGGAAGTATTTACAAGCTTTGGAACTAGTTGAACATTAAGATTTGTAAGAATTGTTTGGACTGCTGTGAGTGCTGATTTATAGCCCACTGCTTTAATAAGAGCAGGCCGTGTTATTTGATGCACTAGTCTTATAGAAGTCCAGAAATATCACTGTATCCTATTAATAAACAGATTTTGTTATTGTCCCAATAGAGCTAAAAGCAAGCACTGTAGCAACGCAGTATGCGGAAGGGCACGTGACTAGGGGAGAATAGAGCAGTTACGAGGGGTTTATGCTCGGCAGGTGCTCGAGCAGGAAGTAGCATGAGATGTTCACGTGCTGAGGGGAGGGGAGTCAGCAGAGGTATTATAAGGGGGACCAGCAGGTGGAGCAAGTCAGTCACAGTGGAGCAAGCAGGTGAAAAGTTTTCTCGTGTGTGTGTGCGTGACTACTCACCTCATGGCCGACTTGGAGGAGCTGTTGCGGCAGGTTCGGGAAGAGGTGCTGGTTCGTGGCCCGGAATGGCTTCAGGATCAGCTGTTGCAGGGGGCTGCATCTTTGGTGGCTGCTCCGGCCGGAGAAGATGGAGAGCGGGTGCGTGCTCGCAGGTCGCGCCCGCCGAGAAGATGGAGCCCGGACGGATCGCCTCCTCCTCAGCGCCGCAGGCGGAGCCCCTCCGGGGACCCTCTGGCTTCCGAGGCTCGGGGCACTTCCAGCTCCGCAGCTCCTGGGTCGGGAAGGAATCCACGACAGCAGATGAGAAGGGAGGCCCCGGGGGAGTCGCAGCAAGATGGTGAGGAGACGGCCGCCCCGGGTGCTGATGTGCCGAGTGCCCGGGGGGCTCGGGGGGCGCCCAGACGAGCTCAGCGGGGCTCTCGATCATCATCCCCTCGGCCCGCGCCTGCAAGGAGGAGTCGGGTGGCTGCTGCCAGCCAGCCGGAGAGGGCAGAGGTTCACCTGGTCCCACAGGCAGCGCTGGGACGGAGTCACGGCGCCCGGAGGAGGAGTCTGCCTGCCGTGGGTGAGCGCGGGAGTGGGGAGGTCAGCCCCGCTCCTAGTACTTCTGGAGAGGAGGACGGTCCGAAGGACGGAGGTATGGGGGCCCCTGCACCTCTAGTGGCGGCGCCGGCAGTGAGGAGCAGAGTATCTGCTCGGCCGCAGAGTGCCTCGAGTGACGTCAGCGCTTCCCTGTCGGCGGGCGTGCAGGAGCACAGCCTAAATGTGTCTCGAGGAGAGGAGACTGCAGCTTCGCCAGGTGCCTGCGGAGGAACGGCCGCCGGGCCGGAGAGGTTGGGTGAGTGTGCCACCAGTTCCAGCACTGGGTAGTTGGGGGGGGGATACGCAAGCTATGGTAGCCGGGTTGCAGCAGCTATTGCAGGGAATGCAGGAGTTAAGCGGTAGGAGTCTGGCTGGGGGGTCTGGGCCCCCCTGGGGGCGCATTTGAAGGCGAATGTTAGAGATTGGATTTGGAGAGGGGAATATGTTGAGATCTTCTCGCTGCTCCCTTTGGAGAAATTCAACCTGGATAGGTTGAAGCCGGAGGAGAGTAAGAAAGAGGAGGAGGAACGTCGGCGGTATAGGCTTATACCGCGGACGTTTGCTAATTGGCTTCAGGCGTTTGCCATCTTGGCTAGCCTGGTTGGGGAGAAGGCGCCGGAGAACTGTTTGGCGCTCTTTTGTTATTTAGATTCAATCGAAGAGGCATACCGGGTCTACGGGGATAATGTGTGGCTCCGGTATGACGAGCAGTTCCGGCAGCGGAAGGCTATTAGGCCTTTCATCCGGTGGGACCACAAGGACATCAGCTTGTGGATGAAGCTCATGGCGGCTCCTCGAGGGGCTGGGGGTAGCCAGCCCTTTCGTGAGGCAGCCAGCGGGTCGGGAACAGCGGCAGGGCGGTCGGCTGGGGCAGGTCGTGGCTGCTGCTGGCAGTTTAATTAAAGTTTCTGTAAGTTCGGTACCGACTGCCGGTACAAACATGAATGTTCGGGTTGCGGCGGAGCACACGGGCTCGATGGTGGGAAGGATGGCACAGTTCCTCGACAAATATCCAAATAGGCAGGCGGCTGAGACTTTGCGGGTTGGTTTTTTGTGCGGGTTTGTTGTGCCTTGTTCGCCGGTTAGACCTGAGGGCCCCTTCCCTTCTCCTCCTATTGAAGGTCTCCGTGTTTCGCCTTTGGATCTGGTCCCGAAAAAGGAGCCGGGAAAATTCCGGCTCATACATCATTTATCGTACCCGGTTGGGTCATCGGTAAATGATGGCATAGCGCCGGAGTTGTGCACAGTGTCTTATACCTCTTTTGATACAGCATTGCGCTGGGTGCGGAGGTATGGGCCGGATGCGCTGATGGCAAAAACGGATGTGGAGGCGGCGTTCCGCCTCTTGCCGATTAGTTTTTCGTTGTTGGGTTGTTGTTGAGAGGGGCAGTATTTCGTTGATATGTACCTCCCTATGGGGTGCGCCATCTCCTGTTCTTACTTTGAGTTATTTAGTACTTTTTTGTAGTGGGTGGTGCGGAGTGAGGCGCAGGTTCCTTCAGTTTTACATTATTTGGACGATTTTTTGTTTGTAGGCCTGCCGGGTTCACACGTTTGCATGATTTTGTTAAGGACAATGGAGCGCATGTGTCGGTATTTTGGGGTCCCGCTTGCGCCCGATAAGACGGAAGGGCCAGCGACGGTGGTGAAGTTTTTGGGCATAATTATCGACACGGACAGGATGGAGTGCCGGCTTCCAGAGGAGAAGTTGGAGGGCTTGAAGGAGGCAGTGGGGAAGGCGTGCGGCCTGAGGAAGATACAGTTGAGGGATTTGCAGTCTCTGCTAGGTAGTTTAAATTTTGCATGTCATGTTATGCCCATGGGGCGAGTGTTCTGTCGCCGGCTGGCGGCGGCTATGGCTGGACCACGTCATTATGTGCGCTTGTCGGCTGATTTGAGGGAGGATCTTTGTGTGTGGCAGGAATTTTTGCGGTTGTACAATGGGCGGTCGGTGGTCATGTCTGGCACGGTGTCCAACTGGGACATCAAATTGTTTACGGACGCGTTCGGGAAGTTGTGGGTTTGGTGCGTATTTGCTGGGTAGGTGGAGCGCTGGGCCGTGGTCTCAGTTGTGGCGGGACTCGGGTATGGTGCGGAACCTGGCTCTGTTGGATTTGCTCTTTATATATGTGGCGGTGGAGATTTGGGGGGATTTTTTGAGAGATAAGAGAGCAGTTTTATTGTGACAATTTGGGGATGGTGCAGGCCGTAAATTCTCAAACAGCTCCCTCGCCTCCAGTTGTGCGTTTGTTGAGGCGTCTGGTGTTGCGGGGACTTGAGCTCAATGCACAGTTTACAGCGGTCCATGTGTCCGGTGTTCGGAATGTAATTGCAGACTCTCTTTCTCGCTTTCAGTGGGACAGGTTTCGGGAGCTTGCCCCGATGGCAGAGCCGGACGGAGTGCCATGCCTGGAGGAGCTGTGGCTGCTGGTGTAGAGACGGCCATGGGGTTGGTACGACGGTCGTTGTCGGCGGCTACGTGGGCTAAGTATAGCAAGTGGTGGCAGGAGTGGGAGATGTTGTTGGGGGAGTGTTCAGCTAGGGATGATTCCGGGTTGTGGGAGAATTGCCTTTTGTACTTCATTGGCAGGTCGTTTGCGGGTGGAGTGTCCCCTTCTGCTATGTCCCATTGTTTGTGGGCCTTGGCTTTCTGGTTTAAGTTGCGGGGACTGGCTGATGTGACCAAGGCCTTTGTGGTGCGGCAGGCTATGAAGGGGTATAGACGGGGGGCTGCGAAGAGAGATTCACGTAGGCCTGTGTCATTCCCATTGCTTTTGAGGCTGGGGGATTGTGTGTGGGGGCTGTTTGTGTGTCGGACTATGAAGCGCGTTTGTTTCGGCTGGCGTTTTTGCTTGCGTTTTTCGGGGCTTTCCGTGTGTCAGATTTGGTGGCCCCAAGCAGGACGGCGCCGGGGGTTTGTTGGTGGGGGATGTGAGGTTGTGTGAGGGGTGTCTTGAATGTTGTTTGCGCAGGTCTAAGACAGACCAGTTGGGGAGAGGGAAGGTGGTGCGTTTGGGTGTGTTGGAGGAATCTCCTATTTGCCCTGTGGGTTGTTTTCGGGATTTTTTGGGCATCTGCCCAGGTGGTGAGGGCCGTTGTTGATGCATTCTGATGGATCGTACTTGTCTGTGTTTCAGTTTGTGCAAGTTTTTCGCCGTTGTTTGGTGCTGGCGGGGGAAGCCGCTGGTGGTTTTAGTTCACATTCATTCCGGATTGGGGCAGCAACAGAGGCTGCTCGGTGGGGTTTGGATTCGGAAGCGATTAGGAAGATTGGGCAGTGGGAGTCTGAGAGATTTCGCTTGTATGTTCGTCCGCATTTGCTGTAATTCTGTTTTGCTGGAGGTTGGGGGGTTGCTGTTCGTTTTACTGTGTGTGTTTGTCTCTGCTTTCAGGTGCAGCGCCTTGCCTTATCTGGATTGTGGGGCATTCTTATGTCCATTGGAGCGGCCTCCGGGCGGATATCAGGCCTGCAGGACGCCAGCTGGGTCTTTCACGGGATGAAGCTCTGGTGCGGTGGCTAGGTGTGAGAGGACTTCTTTGGTCAAGGTTGTTGCCAACTATTCAGTTCTATGTTAACATGGATAGGGCCCCCGATGTATTGGTCCTGCACGCCGGAGGGAACAATCTCAGAGTTCGCACCTCTCGTGCCATAGTGCGCAATATTAGACTGGATCTGCTTCGGCTGTGGTTGTCCTATCCGGGCATTATCTGGTCCGACATAGTGGCGCGGAGTTCCTGGAGGCACGCGAGGTCTGTGGGTAGCCTCAACAGAGCTCGGGCAAAAATTAATAAAGGTTTTGGAAGGTTTGTGGCTAGTAATGGGGGCCTGGTCGTTCGTCACGCTGATCTGGAAACGCCCTTTGGGGAGTTCTTGCGTGATGATGGCGTTCATTTGAACGCCATGGGCTTGGATCTTTGGATGTTGGGGATTAGGGAGGCGGTGCAGCAAGCCCTTCAGTTGTGGCGGGGCGATCAAGTGTAAGGAGTCACACTTGTTCGCTGTGGCAAGATGGGAGGGGGATTTTGGAGGCATCCTTCGAGTAGTTGGACAGTAACAATTAAGTTAAATTTAGTTAAAGTTTGTGGCACGAGGGATAATCCCTCTAAAGTTAAAAGATAGTGGTTGGAAGCTGGGGCGGTACCCAGCTTCGCTGAGTTAATCCTGTGGCCAATGGTCATAGGGGGAGTATGTAGCCAACACGTGGTGCCCCTAGGTTAGGTGACAGCGACTGGGGGTAAGTTGGTGATAGCTGGATTGTGCAATGGAGATTGGGTGTAGTGGTGCCTCCATGTCCCTTTCCACATCATCACTCAGGGATGTGAGAGTTAGCAATACAGTTGCACTGGGGTTGTAAAAAGTTTTGTATTAAAAAAGTTATTTATTACATTTATATGTGTTATAATAAATGGCCGCTGTGGCCTTACCACCAAGCACGTCTGTGTGTCTTTTTGAAGGGACTTGGGGGTGGTGGTTGGGCCTCGGCAAGCTTATCTGTCCCTCAGTCAAGTGAATTACCTTGCCTTGATTAAAGGGGTTGTCTGGGCAAAAGAAAAAAAACAGGGCAGACAGGAGGTGGTGGGAATGTTATAATGTATGATAAATTCTCCCTAGTGTTTTCTGATCCTGCAGTCATACTCCATTTCATCTGTCCTTAAAGGGGAACTATGAGCAGGTTAGACATATCTAACCTGGTGATAGCCCCCTATAGTGCCCAGGACGCTGAGGAGAAAGGCATGTGTTTACCTTCCTCCTCGGTGCTAATCTTCATCTGGGAGCACTGTTAGGAGCACTGCCCCACTACCACAGCATCACCCAGCCCGGTGACACATACCTTCCTCCTCGGCATCCTGGGCGCTATAGGGGGCTGTAACAATGCTGGACGCTCACAGGATGGCGACACTGGACTTTATCTTTAGCATTTGCCTTTCCCTGCTGCTCCCACTTCTCAGGTACCCCTAGGACTTACAGGAGGATCAAACTGGGTAAGAACCAATTGAAAACACATCAAAAATACAAACAATGAAAGACTAAAACCAAAGACAGGGCAGATGATGACACAAAAGAAATAAGGAAAATAGGGAAATTAAAACAGATTAAAACAGAAGGATGATGAATAGAAATAGACTACAATAACTGACCTCTGTTAGCTCTGAATCTTTCCCGAGATCTACCTTAAATTAGGTAGAAGAAAAATATAAGAAATATTGGGTTCGACCACACAAAACATATGCTATAAACTGTTGCAAACATTTTTTTAAGGAATAAACAGAGGCTGTGATTGCAAGGTTTTTCCTATGTTTAAATCAACATTATACATATGGCTATATATATATCTTTGCTGATATTTGGTCTTTTCTCTGTTCAAAAAAAGAGACCAAACACAGGAAGTCCCAGTCCTTTTCCCACTCACATGAGGAAAGACACCTGTTCATCATGCAGGTTGTATATCAACTGAAGACAATAAACTTAGCCTAATTAAATTATTAAAGTATAAAAGTGGTTAAGTGTATGGGAACCTTAAAGTGTAACTGTCGTTATAACTTTCAAAATCTAAATCAACAGTAGATGTGAGATAAAGCAAGTTTGCAATATATATTCATTATTTTTTTGTTGTTATCCTGCTGTAAAACAAAGCTGAACTTACCAGAAATCCAGTCTCCTGAAGGCAGATTTTCTGATCTGTGCTGGTTGAAAAAAACAGATAAACACAGGAATTCCGGCCAGTACAGAGAGTCACGGCTCAATGTGTCCATCAATCACATGACTGCCTTCTCTCAGTGAACGCTCAGATGGCCTGGGATACACAGAACTTCCTGTTTACTGACTATTTCCAGTTTTTTTTAGAAAAAAAAAAAAACAGCCAGAAAACAGGAAGTGCCGTGTTTTCCATAATAACTAAAAAATAAAAAAAGAATGTAAATTGCAAACTTCCTTTATATCACATCTACTGTGGATTTAGATTTCGAAAGCTATAATGACAGTGACACTAACTTATGCTAATTATATGATTTTTTGCTATTGAATGTGGATCCTCAGCAGCTGTACACATGTCCAGTGACGTCTTGTCCCCTCTGTGCGTGCTCAGAAATGGCTGTCAATCAATATCAAAACATGTTTGTGAACAGAAAAAGAGTGAATATTGGGTGTGGACCGCAGTTTGACTGGAAGGGAGACACCTAGTGGCCATATGTGTAACGTTGATTTAAACATAGAAAACGTCAAAAAATTTATAGAGGAGTATATTGTAAAACTACTTGCAATCACAACCCCTGTTGATTTCTTTAAAAAAATAATTTTGCAACTTAAATAGCGACTAACCAATCAGAACCATTAGTGTAAAATGAGACAGAGTGATAGATAAGCTGTATAGAAACTTCTCCAAACAAACTAATAGAAAGGAGAAAAGAAAATAGTAGGATAATCCCTGCTATCCATAACACTGCTTTACCATTAACGTCTATGGCAGTTACATACGTTGTGAATTCTGGCCACCTCCAGCCAATACAACCAGGCCAGATGGGGCCAGGAGATCCTCATGCTAGAGATAGCTGTGGGTCCCAGAGGTGAGGCTTGTATCTATCAAACATGCTTTCTGGTGGGAATGCCTCTTTTATTAGTGCACAAGCTATATGGTGGTAAACAGTGGACCTCCTTAAGAAATTTCTCAAGGAATTTGCATATGTGAGATAGTTTTGACTATCATTGACCTATCTGTTGACCTTAAAATACCTGGAAGACAAAATGTATGGGTTAGATCCCAAGTCGATTATATGCACATATGGTATCAGTTACTCTCTATATTCTAGAGGGTAGGGCAGTCTAGGAGTCATGATAGAAGCTTGCAGTGGCTTGCAGATACTGGTGTCCTTTACGTACTTCTTTGGAGCTAGATAGCCAGACTGGTTGTTGTATTTACAGCAGCCGCGTCTGTAGCATCAGCCCCATTACTATTTAACAGACAGCTTGTGTATCAGTGTCAGGTATGTTGCATCTGACTGTGGAAAGAATTCGGAAATATAAGCCGTAGGAGCCTCGGGATATATCTGATCAGTAGACGTTAGATCAGATTGCATCAATCTTAGCAAATAGAACTCACTAAATGTATGTTATGGATGGGATGTGGGTCACACAGCCGAGGGACAGAGGGAAACTGATCTGACTGCGGGACTGCCTTGTGGGTAGGCCAAATGAGGTGACTGACTAAGTGTATGAAATAGAGCCCTAAGAAAATGTGTAAAACACGTCATCTATGTCAATGAATCAAATTGCAACAATAGCATTTAAAAGACAACAAAAATGGGATGATCACTCAAGTCGAGCCTAGGTGACAACTTTCTAATACCCAGGTATAAGTATAGGCCCTCTTAGATGGGCTTTTGCTTTGGCTGTACAGGCATGATGGGAAATGTAGTTTTGCCACAGCTGGAGGGCCAATGGTTCCCCATCCCTGACCTAGAGCTGAAGTCTAAGTATTTAGTAAAATTCTTCTTCTTTTTTGTCTACACCACATTTAGATGGATTTTGTGTATATGTATTTGTGTAGGGTTGACCACTAGATTGCCAACCAGAAGAGAATACAATATGGATACCTCCCATATTGCAGGGTATATGAAGTGTTTACCCAGGCTCCTGTGAAGAGCCCTTATCTGCTATAACAGCCATATGTCAGCCTAGGTATGGGATAATAGGGACTGACTGTGATCCCGTTCAGTAGCGCGGCACGTGTACAGCAAGGATCAGGCGCTGTGTTGTTCAATCAATATCTCCAGTCCATACACACTAAACAACAAAGTGGCAGCTTGCTTATTGCCTCATTAAAGGGCCACCAAGATGTCCTGACCTTTGTCTATAGAACATTGAATGTGGGACAGCTGGGAATGATGTATTGAAGTCATTGAACGGCAGAGCTGTGTTTAGATGTAACCTTTCGGAAGGTTAGTTACGCAGTAAATTCTTGTACCTCTCGCTGTAGTCTGCCTTTATCAGTGCCGAGTGGATATTAAGATGCTATTGATTGCCAGCAAAAAAACAAAGTCCAAGATTAATGGCATACATTACAGGAGAGCAGCAGATTAGGATACAATTCACTGTCCATTGTAACATCAGGACACTGAGTATATAATAATACGCACTATAAAATAATTAAAGACGGAAGGTGAAATGTAGTCTGATTGTTCCTAAGCATCAAAGTATGCGGCCTGATACCGACAAGTGAATTACAGCTCCAAAGTGTAATGGAGCCGTACTGGATCTTTGTGCATCCCCATTATTCTGATATGTGGAAATGTATGGCTATTGGTGCCTATAGCTCTATACTACCTAAGGCCTACTTTATACATAAGGCCTAAACAGAAAAAAACATGGTACAGGTATAGTAAACAATGCAGCAGTACATACAATGTTTCCCGGAAAATAAGACACCCTCCTAAAATAAGACAACTACCCTACTAACTAGCCTACAGTCAGGCATACCCTAAAAATAAGGCACCCCTACTCTAAACTAAGGGCACCTCTCAAAAGTAAGGCCGCCTGTTGCCACCCAGGACTCACCTAATCCTCTTCTGGACCTTCACAGCCCATGTCGCAGACATACTGGTCCATGGCCCCCACACGTTTGACGCGCTCTGACGCAGACCCTGCCACATGCCTGACGCACATCCCGCTGCTAATGTGCTCCTGCTTCAGCAAGGATGTGAGTAATACAGGGAGGTCCAGGGGGGGTGTCTTATAGGGCATTACCCCGAAAATAAGACATAAGGGAAGATTTGTCAAACTGGTGTAAAGTGAAACTGGCTCAGTTGCCCCTAGCAACCATATTCCACCTTTCATTCCTCACAGATTCTTTGAATAATTAAAGTGGAATCTGGTTGCTAGGGGTAACTAAGACAATACTACTCTACACCAGTTTGATAAATCTCCCCCATTGAGCCTGTTTTTGAGCAAAAATTAATATGTCACTGTCTTATTTTCAGGAAAACACAGTACATTAAAAAACTGATCATGTCACATTACAGGTAATAAAAACAGTGAAGTAAGAACACAAAGATATTAAACACCATGGTGTAACAGTACATAAATAGTAATCACAGTGATGTCATATAATATGGGTAAAATGAAACCACAGAGTTGTCATAGTACAGTAATAATAGGCATAGTCATAGAACTAGACTAATGGAGGTCACAGTACAGCTATAATAGACATAATGAAGTCCCAGAAGGCAGTGATGTCACAATACAGAGATGATAAATACAGTGATGTCATAGTGCAGACATAATAAACAGCTATAATAGCAACCCAGCACAGGAATAGCAGTCAGGGTGATTTCACAGTGTAATAATCATGGCTGCAGTGGATCGGTATAGTCAGTAAAGTCATATGAAAAAGACATTCACTCAGTGATATCACATAAGAGACATAAGGTCACAGTGCAGGAATAACAAACACAATTACATCATAGTATACAGAAAAAAAACCTCAGTGATGTCATATTACAGGAAGAACAGTGACATTGTAATCCAAAGATGATATCACAATACAAAGATCACAGAGAGTGATGTCACAGTATAAAGATCATACAGAGTGATGTCACAGAGATCATACAGAGGGATAGTAAACGTAGGAGACAGCACTTCTTGTGAAAAAACGTGATTTTTTTATTCACATGAGACGCAACGTTTCGGCTGGTACTTCAGCCTTTCGACGCTTGAGAAAGGCTGAAGTACCAGCCGAAACGTTGCGTCTCATGTGAATAAAAAATCACGTTTTTTCACAAGAATTAGTATTGGATTGAAGCCGAACGGAAGGGTCCTGTGCGGTGAGACGTGCACTCCATCTAAATATTCTTATTTTTTTCCACTTTTTCCAGTGCTGTCCCAGTTTGATTTTTCACACAAAGGGATGTCACAGTACAAAGATCACAGAGTGATGTCACAGTACAAAGATCACAGAGAGTGATGTCACAGAAATCATACAGCGTGATGTCACAGTACAAAGATCACAAAGAGTGATGTCACAGTACAAAGAGCACAGAAAGTGATGTCACAGTATAACGATCATACACTGATGTCACAGTATAAAGATCATACACAGTGATGTCACAGTACCTTGTAGACACTTGCAAATAATGACAAAATATAAATGGTAATCTCTGTTATTCAACTGATCTCTTATAAACTGAATATAAGACCCATAAAGAAAGAGTAACACAGCATAAAACATATTGAGAATAACACTTTTTTTGTGTTCGTTGCTTTGTCTACATCTGATATTTTTTTGCTTTTTTATTCCAGACAAGATGTTCCACAATAAAGCAAAGATTAATCTAAACCAGAATCCTTTATAATTCCTGGACATTGATGAACGATCAGTTCAGTATATAACAAGCCTATACTGAGCACAAGTGCGACCCATCATTCATTCTGTGGGTGTATTGTGTCCCCCCCCCCCCACATGCTGATATGATCACGTCTACTGATAAACACCCTCCGAACATCTCAAGCCTACATCCCCAGGAAAATTACATTCAGTCTGCAACCAGACGAATATTATTGCATTTTTTTTTTCTGGATGAAAGTGGCTGGAAGAAGCTGAATCTGATGAAAGATAACGGCAAGCGCAAGCCAGGAATCCGGAATCGGTTTATTTTCACAGCCTTCTAGAACTGTATCCTACTGTATGAGACTCCGCTCTTTTAACCCGTCTTCTTCTCCTTCCAAAAAAAAAGTTCTCAATGCCCTCATTTAGGTGTCACTCATATTGTGAGTTTTTATGGTTTTCTACGACAAGGGTGAGAAACTCTGGATGAGTGGAAATGAGATGGATATTAAAGTGGATCTGTCATCTTTAATAATCCCTCAAAGCTGCTGGGCCTATAATGAAGCAGTTGTCGTATGCAGCAGAGGTTAGAGGTCCAAACAGTCTACAGTATTCAATAAAGATTCTAATTTTCTGGCTGTCACAGACAGAATTAGTGGTCTCTACCCAGCAGATAGGCCGCATGAGATAATTTTCTTGTGTTTTAATCTGGGCAGCAAAAATATTATGAATTGAAACATATATCTGAGAAGAAATGGTGTACATTGAAGAGTGGGGCATGATACCTATGTGAAAGTATAGGATTATAGTCTACATTTACCCCCTAACCCTCTACTTTCACATCTTCTTTGGTTAAACTTGATTGGCATGTGTGTTTTATAACCGCACTATGTAACTATGTAGAGAAAGATCCAACTGGGTCCCCAGTGTCTGTCCATGTTTTTTGCTAAGGGCCTTAATATTATTCTGCCGATTGCCACTCAATGGGCCTAACTAGGTATGGCCCCCTCCCTCTTGTTAGCAGTAGTTTGGTTTGCCAGTATATTACAATTCACTTACTGTAAAGGACACTAATAGGACCCCCCAGTGATCAACTGTAATCCTTGGGGAATTTTGGTACTTGGTGTTTAATTCCTCTGCAGCACCCCTACAGGGGTAATGAAGCATTATATAGTTTTCACTAAAAAGGGTTTTCTGTTTTGTTTTGTTTTGTTTTATAATCCTAAAAAAGGATGTATTCATCTTAGGTTATTCTGTTTTTTTTTCTTTAAATGTGCCTAGCCTAGGAGTTACATAGTATAAATTTTTTTAAAAAAAATCACACACATTAGTTATCTGACTCCTACTCAGCTCAAAAGAAGCAGTGATTGGAGAGACGAAAGTAAGTGTATGTGTCACGTCCGGGGCAGGGAAGAGTGAGCCCTATTCTGAACCCAGACCCCTGTCCCTACCTGCTTGGACGACCTGCCCTAAACAAGCCAAGTCAGAACCAGGAGGTCACGTCAAATCAAAATCAGAATCCAAAAGACAAAGTCCACAATATAAAGAAGAAGTCAAACACAGAAAGGAGCACACAATAAACGCACGAGCCAGCCAAAAGACTTGATCACGGGCGAGGCATGGAAGCCTCCACCTGTTTAAATCAGAGCAGGGAGGGAGTAAGGAGGCAGCATCAGCTCTGATTGGACCGGCGTCTCTGTACTCTGACAGGCTGAACAGCATGCCTGTCAGACAGTCCAGACGCCTCCCCACTTTCCAGCTGGTGTGCTGAGAGAGCAGTGGAGGCATCAGCAGGTATGTTCATAACAGTATGTTTAGGTTATGTTTTCAGGTTAGGCAGATAGAACAAATAAACAATTTTAAAATACTCCTTTAAAGGGGTAGTGCGGCGCTAAACAATTGTTCACTGAATAACACACATTACAAAGTTAAACAACTTTGAAATGTATGTTATGTTAGTGAATGGCCCCCTTCCCCGCGTTTCCCCCCACCCACGTTAGACCCAGAAGTATAATGCTCTATACTCACCTGATCTGTGTCGACCCCCGTCCGCCATCTTGCGACAATGATGTAATCTTCGGGCGGGCGGCCGAACCGCTCCGGCCGTCCCTCGTGCCGGCCGCCCTCTGCCGCGTCATCAGCTGCTCAGCCGCGACTGTGCTCAGCATCACTAATCTGTGCACTGCCATACAGTTCCTCACTATGACCCCATATTCTCACCCAGAAGCAATACCATAATACATCTGTATGCCTGAGTCTTTAAAAGATTGAACACACCATTACTGTGAGTAGATAAAGGAAAATAGAAAAAGTAAAAAGTTACAGTCACATTGCTTAGGCTAAAAAAAGATAGTCGACTATTCGATCGACTATCAAACCTCATTGAAATCTATGGCAGAAAAATGATTGACACTTGGAAATTTAAATTCGACGAATTGGAGGTCACCAGGTCTATAATTACATCTTCAGAAAGTGATGCAAACACCTCTGGAATGCAACTGGGAAAGCAGAGAAGCAGTATTACACCACTATTACAGGGACCGGTATAAGCAGCATTAGCGATCCCCAGCAATACCGATCCCTGTAATAGTTAATATTTAATTAATAAAGCAAATTTTCACTCTAAAAAAAGCTATTTCTTATTTACAATAGCATAATTGAAACCAATAATTGCTTTTTTAATAAAATATACTGTTAATAAAAAATTTATATATAAATAAATGTATATATATATTTATTTCTTTACAGTATATTTAATAGAAAAAGCATTTATTTTAATTATGCCATTGTAAACGAAAATTTGCTTTATTTATTAAATATTAACTATTACATGAAGCTGTATTAATGCCAGGGATCTCTAATACTGGTAATACAGCTCAATGTAATACTTTATATTTAATTAACGAAGCAAATGTTTCTTCTAATTAGGCTATTTTTTTATCACAATAGCAACATTAGAACAAAAATTTAGTTTTATATGCCCACTCATCTCATTGTGCGGGCTCTGGTGAAGAGCACAGTTAAGCTCAGCCAATCGCGGCTGAGCAGCTGATGACGCGGCAGAGGGGGGCCGGCATAAGGCCGGCCTCCCGAAGATGACGTCGTCGACCCAAGATGGCGGCCGGGGTCGACAGTAATCTGGTGAGTATATTGCACCACACTTCCGGGGGTGGGGAGACACAGGGAAGGGGGCCATTCACTTACATAACACACATTACAAAGTTGTAAAACTTTGTAATGTGTGTTATTTAGTGAATAATTTTTAAACGCAGCACTACCCCCTTTAATACAGCTCCATGTAATAGTTCCTATTTAATTAACAGAGCATATTTTCATTCTAAAAAAGCTATTTTACATTTAAAATAGCATAATTAAAACAAATGCTTTTTCTATTAAAAATATACTATAAATATCTATATATATATATATATATATATATATATATATATATATATACACACACACATTTATTTATATATTTATTTTTTTATTAACAGTTTATTTTATTGAAAAAGCATTCGATTCATTCGCTTTATTAATTAAATATTAACTATTACAGGGATCGGTATTTTTGCCGGGGATCGCTAATACCGGTCCCTGTGCATTCCAGAGCATAAACTTTATTAAAACAGCTAAACAATTGTTTAGCTGTTTTAGTAAAGTTAATTTAGATTTAAATATTCAATCACATATTCGATCAAAAACGAATCTTCCCAGCAGTGCAATATTCACTTGTCTCTAGGTCTATGTGTTCTTGTACCCAATCCCCATCAGATCTCTAAAAAACAAGAATGTGTGTAAAGATTAGAGATGAGCGAGTTTACTTATTTAAATATTCTATTTACTTAAGTATCAGGGTGCTCCGGAGTACTCCATACTGTAATAAGTACTGTGTGGTAAAATAGCAAGTCTTCTTCCTACATGTTTGTCGGCTTAAAATAGCCAGTAAATGTATGGGGAACAGGCTGGCACATCCAGGGATGTTGCTCTCTCCTGGGAATCTTCCAATGGCTTTAATGGGGTTTGTTACTCGATCAAGCATTAGAGTATTAAAAATCCTGTGCTGTTAGTTGGAATAAATTCCGCTCTGGAGCACTCTTACGAGCGCTGCCGCATGATTTGGCCCACCCCTTCTAATTATGATCAATGGAGGTTGCAAGCCACATGACGCGGCAGTGCTCCTAACAGTGCTCCGGAGCGGAGTTTACCCTGACTAACAGCGTGGGACCGGCGCCAATGTCCCCGGCCATGACCATGACGTGTTTGTTTATTATTCCCCATTTAATGACAATTCTGAAATCTTGTCATTGTGAGGTTCCTCAGTTAAACCTCCTGGAAAATATTGACACTTTGGTGTAACCATTCCCAGTCTGACACCTCCAGAATATTTTTATGGATATGCCACAATACTAATACCTTAGCAGGAGGAATAATAGTGCAAAAACAATCTTGTAGAATTGTTACTTTATGGCCAATACAAGTATTTAGTAATGTAGACATAGGAGGCGAGCTGACAGGCCCTCTTTATACCGATAGGCTTTGCTCTTCTCTGTAATTATGTATTATGGGGTGAGGGCACACAAGAATGAGGAGGGACACCTAGTTGACTTCACTCAGATACAAAAGCTCTTCTGAATTTATTGAATGCAGCAAAACACTACATACATTATTTCCTTGCAAGATAGGCCGATAAGTAGCAGACACCTGCAAGAGGAGGAGGAGGATTAGGTTACATTTTAACAATTGTAAATCCGAAGTGTTGACAGACCCTGCAAGCACCTGCGTTTATGTAACCATCAAGCCGTATTCTTCCCTAACATTCCTTCCCTGCCCTAAAATACCAGGCCCTGAATAGCCAACTTCTTACATTGCCAAAGAAAAAAAAATCAAAGTCAAGTTCTTGGCCTTACCTCTGCCCCGGCCAATGTCAGATGGCCGCACATCCAATGTAAACATTCACTTCATCAATAGATTCACTACATTCAAGATACTACCATTCAGTTGTTTATAAATGTAACATTTTGTAGTTAGATGTATTCCTTATATAATATATAGGAATATAATCCCATGGCCGCCTCTCAATTCACTATTGAACACAATGGAGAGTGCCACCGGCGCCACATTCTCCATTGAGTGCCCTGTCAGGCTTGACATGTCAGTTTTTTGTACGGCCGCTAGCGATTCACTCTAACTGCAGTGCAAGTAAGTTGTGTGTTAATCACAGCCTTAGGCTATGTTCAAACTACATATTCGACCGGCCGTTCCGTGACTCAGCCGGGTCACGGAACGGCCGGTCTCTGCAGAGATTCTTTCTGGCTGCAGTGTTCTGATGCGGGCGCATCAGCGCGCGCCCGCATCAGAACTTGACACAGCACTGACAGGTCTTTCTGCGGCCGCAATTCACTGACATGTCAGTTCTTTGCGGCGCCGTATGGGATCCCGGACGGAGCGTATACAATGTGTATACACTCCGGCCGGGATGCCATTCGAGATAAGGCAGTGTTCCACACCGTACAAAGTACGGCCGTTGTTGCTGATGGCAACAACGGCCATACTTTTACGTAGTGTGAACATAGCCTTACATTGTATACTACAATTATAGGCACCCTATGTGCCGCAATATACTGCTTCTATATGGCACTGTACAATGAAAAACAAATACTTCCTTAGGTTACAAACACACTTGCCGGATCTGCAGCTAGTCTCCTTGCTGCGTTTTTGCCCTATACTTTCAATAGCAGAGAAACTCGCAGCAGGGATGTACATCCCTGCTGCGATTTTGTCTGCAGCCCGCCCCATTAACCCCCCGGCCGCCGGACATTATACATTACCGGGTCCCCGTTCCTGCTTACTTCGGGGCTCCCGGTGTCTTCACGGCCCGCCCGGCCAATCAGTGCCGCAGCCCCCGGCCGCCCGGCCAATCAGTGCCGCAGCCCCCCGGCCAATCAGTCCCGCAGCCCCCGGCCGCACGATCGCCCACAGCCCCGCAGCCCCCGGCTGCACGATCGCCCCCGGCTGCACGATCGCCCCCAGATGCACGATCGTCCCCAGCCGCACGATCGCCCCCAGCCCCGCGGCCCAGCGGCCGGGGGCTGCGGGGCTGGGGGCGATCGTGCGGCCGGGGGCTGCGGGCAATCGTGCGGCGGGGGCTGGTGGCAATGGTGCGGCCGGGGGCTGAGGGCAATGGTGCGGCCGGGGGCTGGTGGCAATGGTGCGGCCGGGGGCTGGGGGCGATCGGGGCTGCAGGGGGGCGATCGGGGTTGCAGGGGGGCGGGCAGGATCCCGGCTGGCTCCTGCTTGCTTCGGCGGCTCCCAGCACGTTCCGCCCGGCCAATCAGTGCGCTGCCCCACAGCAGCGCACTGATTGGCCGGGCGGGCCGTGAAGACACCCGGAGCCCCGAAGTAAGCAGGAACGGGGACCCGGTAATGTAGAATGTCTGACGGCCAGGGGGTTAATGGGGCGGGCTGCAGACAAAATCGCAGCAGTGATATACAACCCTGCTGCGATTTTGTCTTCCATTGAAAGAATAGGGGCCGGATCCGCAGCTAGTCTCGCTGCAAATACGCAGCAAGGGGACTCGCTGCAGATCCGGCAAGTGTGTTTGTAACCTAAGGCTATATTCACAGACGGATCCGCAGCTGATTTCTTGCTGCGAATTCGTCTGTGTGAATTTAGCCTTAAAGGGTATCTAGCACTAACCCTGCCTATATAAAGATTTTGGTATAGGTATCTTGGGTCTATCATGCATAATCCAATAATGTGCCAGTTATCAAAATCAGAAGCCTGATTCCTAAGTTATTAGCGATATTGCTGATATACTTAGTGCTTCTCTGGTGCACTGTATCAGAGCAGAGTATGAGGCCGCACAGGATTTAGAGAGCCTCTGAGTCATTAATATTCATCATGAGCAACAGGGAAAGCAGTGCACTGAAGGGCAGTGGCTCCGCCTCCTGTGCACTACTGAAGCTCATTAGCATATTGGCAATATCACTAATAACTTGGGAACCAGACTTTGGATCTTAATCAGTGGCATATTAATGGATTGTCTGGTGGTGCCAATCTGCTAATATTAAAAGGTTTTTATACAGGCAAGGATAGTGCTATATTAAAGGGCCTATTACACGGGTCGTCAGAGCTCGTTTGCTCCTCGTTCCCCGCTCGCTGCTGCCGCCGCTATTCCACGCGGCTGCAGCGAGCGGGTGAGTGCGGGAGGGGGCGGCGGGGACCTGCGGGGGGGCTGCCCAGGTGATCGCTGATCGTCCGGGCAGCCCATAGGATATAGCAGCGTCTGCTGCCAACGCTCCTATTCAACGGAGCGACGGCAGCAGATCGCTGCTATATCAGTTGCTTGTTTTTCAACATGTTGAAAAACAAGCGACTGCAACGATCAGCCGACATGAACGATGTCGGCTGATCATTGCATTCTATTCCACGGGACGATTATCGTCCATAGCGGCCGATATCGGCCAAATACGGACGATAATCGTTCCGTGGAATAGGGCCTTTACTTAGACCAAATAACCTGCTAATAGCCCCCTAATGCGCACAAGGCGCTAAGGAGGAAGGTATGTATCTTAACAGGGGCGTAGCTAGGATTCTTGGGACCCTATAGCAAAAAACTGTAAGGGGCCCCCCTCCCCTATGCACAACACAAAGCATTGCATATATAGATAGATAGATATTTGCTGATGTGGCCAAAAAATCAAATCTTGTGGCCAGAGGCAGAATCCTGGCTACAGCCACAAGAGTGACCGGCAGAGCAGAGAGCCAATGGCTGCTTGCTCTGTCAGTCCACTGTATTTAAGTATAGGGACCCATTAGAAGCCTTATGGTTAAATACATAACTGCAGGAGCAGATTACTTTCTACTTAACTCCTTTTGTACTGCAGTGTGTGAGTGACCACAAGTTCATTTACATGCTGCAACACAAAAAAAAGGGTTAAAGCAAAAGACAAGGAAATCTCTGCTTTACTGCACTGATAACTCCTAATCTCGAAGCTTACAGCTAAAACAGAGGTCAGGGGTTATCAGAGCAGTAAAGCAGAGATCTCCTTGTCTTCTACTTTTAAACCTTTTTTTGTGTTGCAGCATGAAAATGAACTTTGGATCACCTACACACAGCAGTACATAAGTGGTTAAGCAGAAGGACACAGGATGGCTCTTATGTTCCCTGGGCATCCCCAGTCCCCCCCTTCTACACAGGCCCCATAGCAACTGACTACCCTGCCTCTATGGTAGCTACGCCACTGTATATTACCTTCCTCTTTATCGACGTTCCCGTGCAGTTAGTCGTTGAATCTATAGCCAGGAGCACCGCCCCCATTGCTCCAATCCGGCCCTCTCCATAGATTATCATTAAAAGGTGCGGGCTGGCTTGGCGCGACAGGAGCGGGGCAGTGCTCCTAAAAGTGCTCCAGCCCATGGATTCAACTACTAACTGCACAGGAATGGCGCTGAGGAGTAAGTTAAGAGACATACCTTCCTCCTTGGCTCCCCGTGCACATTAGGGGGCTATCAGCAGGTTAGATTAGTCTCATCTGCTGATAGTTCCCCTTTAACCCTTAGAGGACCGGGCCAATTAAAATTTTTGCATTTTCGTTTTTTCCTCCTTGTGCTTAAAAGGCCATACCATTGCATTTTTTCACCGATAAACCCACATGAGCCCTTATTTTTTGCGCCACTAATTGTACTTTGCAATGACGGGCTGAATTTTTCATAAAGTACACTGTGAAACCAGAAAAAAATTCAATGTTTGGTGAAATTGAAAAAAAAATGCATTTATTTTATCTGGAGGGTATTTTTTTTTACGTCCTGGGGTAAAACTGACTTTTTATATATGTTCCTCAAGTCGTTACGATTACAATGATATGTAACATGTATAACTTTTATATGATGTGATAGCTTGTAAAAAAATTCAAACCATTGTTAACAAAAATATGTTCCTTAAAATCGCTCCATTCCCAGGCTTATAGTGCTTTTATCCTTTTGTCTATGGGGCTAAGGTGTCATTTTTTGCGCCATGATGTGTTCTTTCTATCGGTACCTTCATTGCGCATATCCGACTTTTTGATTGCTTTATATTACAATTTTTCTGGATTTGATGCGACCAAAAATGCGCAATATTGCACTGTGGGATTTTTGGGCGCTTGCGCCGTTTACCGTGCAAGATCAGGAATGTGATTAATTAATAGTTTGGGTGATTACGCAAGCGGCAATACCAAACATGTTTATTTATTTGTTTTTATTTATAACATCGGAAAAGTTGGGTGATTCGAACTTTTATTTGGGGAGGGGATATTTTATTAACAACAACACTTTTTTTTTCTTTTACATATATACTAGAAGCCCCCCTGGGGGACTTCTAGTATAAGTACACTGATCTCTCATTGAGATCTATGCAGTATAGTTATACAGCATAGATCAATGAGGTAGGCACTCGATTGCTTCCGGCTGCTGCAGCCAGAAGCAATCGAGTGCCGAGCCGGGATCAGCGACATTACGGCACAGACCCCGGCCCGTGCTAGACGTGGGGATTGCTCTTCCGGGACAACTTCCCGGAGGAGCGATTCACCCCACTAGAAACCAGGGAAGGGCTGCATAAGGAAATTAGATGCAGCTGTCAACTTTGACAGCTGCATCTGATTACTTAATTAGCGGGCAAGGCGATCAGACCGTTCCTGCTAATAGCCGCGGTCCTGGGCTACATGCGGCACCCGGCCGCACGGCCCCGCTCTGAACACCCTTAGGCGGCTTTGGACATGTAGATACGCCCAGGGTCCTCTAGGGGTTAAAGGGCTACTTCTATCTCATTATGTTATCCACTTACCATAGGGGATAAAAATCTGATCCAACCTAGGGGACCTCCACTGATCCAGAACAAGGACACAATTGTCCTTGGGATGACTGGTGTACACCTCCCACACTCTATTTATTTGCTATGAGACTACCAAATAATTCAGAATTCAGTGCTTGGCAATGTTTTTATGGTCTCATTAAGAATTAATTTCAGTAAGAATTATGTCCGTGATCTCAGGATTGGTGGGGACCGCAATGGTTGGACCCTACCGATTAGCTTATTCCCTAGAGATGCAAAGTGAAAACATGCATATGGCAGAAAAAATAGATTATAAAT
This sequence comes from Dendropsophus ebraccatus, assembly GCF_027789765.1. Classification (NCBI taxonomy): domain Eukaryota; kingdom Metazoa; phylum Chordata; class Amphibia; order Anura; family Hylidae; genus Dendropsophus; species Dendropsophus ebraccatus. Next base: position 31,197,213 of record NC_091463.1, read on the forward strand.
TGTGACCTGTCCTATACCATGGCAAAGTCCCTAAAATACATAGGTAATAGAAAAATCTGCTGAAGGCAGAAGTACAGTAAATGGGAGTATGGAATTTTCCTGTATACAGAGAGTTAACAAGAGGACAATGGGGATCATGGAAAGTATTTTGGATTTAGGGATATTTCATTACTGTCTAATACAAGGATTATTTCTTATACTTTTAATCTGATGACATCTGACAATTTTTACCTTGCTGTAAGTCTCTAATACCTCCTGGAAATTGCACTTGTATGACCTAAATGAAGAGCGTTGGGGTATTCTTATTTTTAATTCTGTTTATTGTGGTTGGGAAAATGTGTTTATGAAGTTTTTAAAAATAGCAACAATGCTACATAAATGGAATATTAGCCTGATCACAGGGGTTTCATGAGGAGCCTGGGCCTCAATGTGAAATATGTAACACGAGCCCCAACTATGGTCTTCTTCTCAAGAGTATAGGAATCTACTGATCTTCCTTAGACTCCATGGCCTCTGAACTCCTTATAGTTAGACCTCTGGTTCTGGCGCATGTCATGTGCATGATCTTTTATTGTATGTACTGCAATTCTGGTCAGTCACTTCCTTAGTTTTCAGCCTGATAAGGAAACACCTGTAGTCTTGAGCCGACTTGAGGAAACTGTCAGGGTTCCGCAACTTCTCTGGATTGTTGGATGCCATCCTAGGGAGTCCTGGAAACATGGATATAGGGAGAACTAGTAGATGGGTTGTGAGTAGGTCAGCACTCTTTGCTGTTAAAATCCGCACTTACAAATCTGCTGCGGATCCGCAGCAGATTTGTAAGTGCGGATTTGATGCTGTGTTCATTCATTTAGTTAAATCCGCTGCGGATCCGCAGCGGATTTTTTGCTGCGATACGGTAGGTGTGAAGGCACCCTAACAGTGTAGGATCAGCGCCAAGGAGGAAAGTAAAAGACATACCTTCCTCCTCAGTGTCCCGGGTGCTAATATCCAAATATCATATTTTTAACCAACACCATTTGCTATTGCAAGCATCTTTTTGGGTACAGTCACACTACAATTGCACCTACGGAGGCACAGATACTGTATATCGGCACGCTTTTGTGTCAACTAGTGGCTACGTTCAGGTAATTGCCCACATGTATACAAGCTTGTACTTGGACACAAGCGTGGTTTGCCACGATTTTCATTCTGAGTGAAAACTTGAATATGTGTGGGAAATAATCCCAATGTAGTCACTAGCTGGCTATGTTCAGGCCACAGAAATAAATGACGTCTATGCCAGCCCTTGCACAGATACATCAGCACCTGACTTTGACAGGACGCTGACCTAACTGTGCCTTGGATGACGCAATTGTAGTGTGAACCCTGCCATACATTGACACTCCTTTACTTAGTATCCACCATACGCTTTGTTACTGTGGACAATATGTCTGCTCATCTTCTTTATGTTACAATAAATTTCACCATTGTATCTGGGGCTACTCAAGCACTTTGTAAACCAGGTTTTCGGCATTGGGTGCGCTTTACTGTCCAGATCAACAACAACAACAACAACATGTACTTACCTTCCTCAGTTTCCCCTCCACCTCCTCTGTCATGGGCCCTCAGTCTCCTATGTGTACTTCCATGCCACTGCCTGCTTAGCCAATCAAGGTCCACAGATGTGTCCTGTCTAACCCACTCACCCACTGGCTGAGCAGACAATGGTTTGTGCTGACCCTGATTGCTAGCCAGATATCAGTAGGTAATATAACATGTGCACAGATGATTGATTGAAAAAAGACAATGCACCACAATGGAAACTATGTTACTTGACGATAAGCATGACATAGAATACAATCAGACTAGGCATGCAATTTTAGGTGATACTAGAAAACTAGATGGCAACCAAGGTAATAATTCATGCAGATAGTTGATCAAAACGGTATGTTGTTATCTATTTCTCATAAGAAAAGACAATTCCCTATGTCATTTGTCATCTTTTCATTAGAGATCTCTAATCTTACACTCCTGGACTAGATGCTCAGTCTCCTAATCCCAGTCAGATGTATGAGGGAGAATCAAAAGGTGAAAGCAAAATACATTTAATGAATCTAATAGAAGCAACTGTGCACACGTGAACATATCACTTCTCCACTAAGTCCCTAATGAGAGGCGAAGGGTTTGTTGTATAGTTCACCTAGCTTTTGTATTACTGCAGAGATGAAGCTGCAGCCATGCGGCACCACTTTCAGGGTACCAGAGAGATGATAATCATGCTGTACCAGATCTGGGCTATAAGGGGATATGGAAGCTGTTGCACTGTCTCTATGATGTTGTATGAACACATACATTTTCCCTGTAGAGAAGGACTATTTTACACAGCATACTTTTTCTTTGCTGGGAATGGTAAGCTTTGACATATTCTAGAGATTGCAAGTCTATAGAGACGTTTCGCTGCAGCAAGACAGAGAACGCAACGGATTGGAGAGTGAAGTGCTTAGCCGAGCGGATCTCTCAGTTCCAACTCACAATTAAAACTTCTGACATGTATCTAGAACATGTCAACAGTCTTTTTTTTCTTTTTAAGTGACAGAGACACTTTCAATTAATTCCCCCAGTTACACCTGTTCTACCTTTAAATATTTATACATAATCTAAACCTTAAATTGATTCATAATCTATAGAGGAGATTTACCAAACTGATGTAAAGTAGAACTGGCTCAGTTGCCCCTAGCAACCAATCAGATTCCACTTTTCTTTCCTCACAGATTCTTTGGACAATGAAAAGTGGAATCTGATTGGTTGCTAGGGGCGACTGAGCCAGTACTACTTTACATCAGTTTGATAAATCTCCCCTATGTCTATACGGAGCCAAAATTGTATGGTAAAATTTGGCTCTAACTCAAAGGCTTGACCATTGGGCAATGAATGGATATTACATTTCATTTAAAATTGCCTTTAGTTTTTTCTTCCCACTCTTATAGTAGTACCGCCCCATATTCTGTCTATAAAATGTGATTACCATAATAAAACTTGGGCCATTTATCCAGGCTTATAATCATGATACAATGTCTTATCTGTGTCCGTGATTTATATGTGACGAGTTGGTAATACTGCAGGTTACAGCTCTAGATATATTTAAAAACCATCCATCCTGGGTATTTGACTTTTCTACATAGAGACGGGTCAACATCTAAATTTAGATTTATCAATCCTATTTAACCAAAAAATCTAAAAAAAAAAAAACCTCTAGTGGTAAATCCAATTAGCGTTTTCTTATAATAACCTCTATTTGGATATGGTCACCGCGATACAATCGAATTATTAAGAACTAGGAAATGTATTGCTTTAGCCTATATTTCTTCCCTTATTTTTCCCTTCTAATTTGACTTCTTAAAAAATTTTAAGAATCTTCAATTAAATTTATTTTTATCATCCTGCAACCACAAAACATTTTCTATATAATGACCACAAAGCAAATACACAGGCCTGTGCATCCGTTAACCTGGAATAGATATACAGTATCTCACAAGATTCGCTGAGTGCTCCCGATCCTTCTTTATGGTTATTCCTTATAAATATAGTCTAATTTTTGACAATCATCCCACCGCATGGTTCTCATTGCAATCTCTTATTATTTTAAATATTTTAACTTGTACCTATATACTGTATACACGTGTGAAGAATATCCTGTACGGTCTTAAACATGGAAACAAGGCATGATGGATGCAAGTACTCATGGAGTGAGAAATAAAGCCTTGTACTGTTTGCTTATTATCCTAGTAAGTAAATGTTAGAGTTAGAGATCAATAGAACATACCACCGTGTCAAGATGAATCATTCATAAGATCATACTTACCATATTGCTTAGAATAAAATTATACACATTTTTCATTATTTACTGCTATACGCTTACCAGAGCACGCTAGTAAACCACTAAGGTGTCTAAATATTTGCTAGATTAAAAAAAATAGCAGATTACAGATATTGCTTGAATATCTCTACTACTTCTATAACACGGCAGAGGGTCCTTGGAAATAACTTGGCATTTCTCGTTCAAATATTTTTTTGTTATTCAGTTGCATCCAAACAATTAAACAAACATAAAAAAGGACAATGCCTCAGCAAGATCATGGCTGAACCAATATTTAGTCCGGTCCCGACTGTGCCGCAGCATAAAACAACACAAACCCCCTATTTGCCAAGTGCCTATTATCCACCCCTTCATCAGTTATCCTGCGTCTCTGCTGTATGTACACATATACATGCAAACAATTATATCTGCATATTTACATGCCTTACCATGTATATTCATACAGTATGTACACGCACCCTTCCCAAAATTGGCAGGTTCGTCTGACATTGAAGTGTATGGCCAGCTTTAGCATCCAACAAAACCAGTTAGTAAATATTGTGAACTTAGAAAGTTGCGAAGAACAAATAAGTAGTTTCATGATGACGAAAACTAACAAGAAGTCAATGGCTATTAAAATAGGGGTGAGTAAATTTACAATACTAATTTCAGCCATCAGCTTGTCAGCCTGCTGCCTTTGAACTCTGTGCCGCTCCTCTCTAGGTGCCTGGAAAAGCTAGATTCAGTCCTGGGAAACTTCTCCCAGTTACCTAGGACTGGATCCAGCTTTTCCAGGCACAGTGGCAGCAGGCTGACTAGCCAACGGCCGAGACTAGTGATGCACTTGCAGTTTCCATTCTGGCCACTAAGCTTAAAACTAAACTCAGCCTCCTTGTTCTGTACAGATCATTTCCCAATAGTGTCCTCCCTATCATCACAGACAGCAGTACAGTGACAGGTGACACCAGTATATAGATAACTAAGGTACGCACAATAGCTGCTGCTTACAACTCTCTGTACAAAAACATGCCCAGAAGCTTTTCTCATTCATCTGAAAGGGACAGGTCCTTTCTATTGTGTCCTATGGTACATGGGGGTAGCTGTAAAACATATTTTTAAATGCTGTTAAAATAGTTAAGGCGGGCTTCCGGTTCCGACGCCATGCTGTGAGGACGCAGTAAGGAGCTGCTCCGCGCCACACTCCCCCTCCCGAGCACCATTCCACCCGAAATCTCTTACCTATCCGTTCCCGACAGACGGTGTATGTGATGGGCACTCATATGGACCCGTTCGTAAACAAAATGGGGCAGAAGAACAAGGCTAAATCGACAGGGAAGTCGGCAAAGGCGGCAGTGCAGGTGGACAAAATGGCGGGCGCCAGCTCCACACAGGATACGGGGCTGACAGATGGAGAGCTCTCGGAGCAAGAGGACATGCAGTTACCGATTCAGCTGGACTACAAAAAGATAGCCACAGAGGGGGCGAAACAGATCTCCAAGAGTCTCTAGCCACTACGGTAGCAGCCACCCTAAGGCAATTGCAAGATGATGTAGCACAGCACACAGAGAGGCTAGATGAGATGGAGATGAGGCTGCAAAATGTGGAGGACTTTTTAGACTAAAAGTCTGCAAGCTTCTCTGCACTAGAGGAGGATAACAGGCGGTTATGGGAGAAGGTCCAAGATCTGGAGGACCGCTCCAGACGTAATAACCTTCGCATTCTAGGGGTGCCAGAATCAGTAACAACAAGGGAGTTGCGGTCCTTCTGCAAAATCACCCTGCCTAAACTACTTAACCTGCCACGTGACTGTGAAGTGGAAAGGGCACATAGACTTGGACTAGATCTTAACCAGGGGCCTACTCATGGCGTTCCCAAATCCCTACAGCACAGGGAAAGGCCAAGACAAGTGATTGTGCGCTACTTAAGGTTCACGGACAAAGTGGACTTGTTGCAGGCTTTCAGGCGCCAAAAAGAGTCTCTGAACTTTCATAACCATAGACTGATAATCTTTAGTGACTTCTCGGCGGAAATAACGAGACGACGACGCCTCTTTTCTCCAATATGCTCTGAACTGTACAATAATAAAGTACGATTTGCCCTAATATACCCAGCCACGCTACACATATTCCATGACGAGGGATCTATTTCTACATACGCCTCCCCGGAAGAGACGGCGGAGGGATTATTGGAAGTGCTCGGCACGGCAGACGGCACGCAGTTCACCACGAGGCGTATCACGTGACCCACCTCAGCCACGCCGATCTCCAAGTTCATCCTGGCCCTCAGCCACTGCAAAGGATGTACCGGACTTGAAAGAGATGCCAAAACGCAAACGACGGTCATCTCTGCCAGCGGTCTGACCGGGAAGAAATAGTGTCACCCAGTCAGATGATTTCGCCAGAACACTGCGGGAAGAAACGGTTTGCTCACCCTTTGATTTCGGGGGGACATGATAACTCTGGTCATATTTTTCTCATTGTAATGTGTGGCGGGGCTTCCACTCCGCAAGTTGAGCTTTCCACTAGGTCGGTTATGTTTTTAGAGGACCCACCTGAGATATGGATGGCTGCACCACAGCATGGAAAAAAGGGAGCCACGAGGCTTAATGTATCCCCAGCATATGGTTTGAGTTGTTTTTGTCTGGGATACGCCTATGTGTTATGTTTTCTGTTGTTGGGAGTTCAGTTATGTTTCCACACATGTTTGGGGGGGAAGGTAGGGAGGGGGGAGGGTTTCTCTCGCGGAGTGGGTCTCTCTTAGGTCCTTATACATTTTCTCCTCATCTTTCCGCTCCATGCGGATAGTCTCATGGAACATTAAGGGGCTGCGTTCCCCACAAAAACGCAATTACACCCCGATATAGCCCTCCTACAGGAGACCCACTTACCCGTGGAAGACTTTGACAGGATGAGGAGACTGTGGTTGGGGACAGTGCTAGGTTCCCCGTGGGTGAACAGGAAATTGGGGGTGCTCATTTTGGTCAGCAAGCACTTTCAGGGTGAGGTCCAACAGATCCACTGTGACTCGGCAGGTCGTCACTGTGTAGTCCAAGTCACAGTGGCCAATGAAATGTATGAGATCCACAACATCTATGGCCCAAATGATTCTAGCCGCTCTTTTTTTCAGAGCTACCAGCTAAGGTACTGGCCAGTCCATCAAATCGCGTCCTGGTGGCTGGGGATTTCAATGCGGTGCCATCTCCACTGGAAGATAGAAAGCGTACCACACCAGGTTCAGGTAGACCAACATCAAATGACACTGCCTTGGGAGATTTCTTGTCTTCTTCAGGGCTGCTGGACACTTGGAGACACTTACACCCTGATGGTAGGGAATTCTCCCACTATTCCCATGTCCTTTCCTCTTGGTGCCGAATAGATGGCGCTCTTGCCTCTGCCCACCTGATCTCTCGTATAGTGAAACATGACATACTTGACATGGTGATCTCTGATCACGGCCCTATCAGCATAGATGTCCTTGACGCATATCTTAGAGGAACAGATTTCCAGTGGAAATTTTCAATAGGGTTGGCAAAAGATGAGTCCTTTCAAGATATTCTTAAAGGCTGGTGGATGGACTATGCGTCTAATAACTCGGCACACGTCTCCGACAGCCAGCTTTACTGTGACGCTGCTGAAGCAGTGTTAAGAGGTCGCATACTGGCCTACGTAGCCTCCCAGAAAAAGAAGGCCCACACCAACCTTACCCGTCACAGCCAGGTACTGAGGGCGGCATACACGTCCTTCCTTTCCGATCCCACCAGTAGCAATAAAGAAAACTGGAAAAGAGCCAAGCTAGATTATACTTGGATGGAGAGGAGGGAGGTGTTAGGCCGCTGTCAACATGAGGCCCAATTGTTCAGATATGGAAATAAATTAGGACTCCTGTTGGCACGTTTTGCCAAGGGCCCTTACCCGCCTACTAGGGTCACCAAGATTAGAGAGACACTCAGGGTTCGTATCAGAGCTCTCCAGGGGCCATAAATAAAGTTTTTGCTGACTTTTATGCCACACTCTATGCAGCCCCTCCCGAACCCCCACTCCCCGCTACGATGGTCACACCTGCTACCGTCTCTTACAGACGACGAGAAAGAGACACTAAATGCTCCCATTACAATGGAGGAGGTAAAGCGCATCATATCTTCCCTTAACAAAGCGCCGGGTCCTGACGGATTCTCAGGCAAATTTTACTCCATTCTGATGGATGACATTACCGAACCCCTGATGTCCATGTACAATGCCTACCTGTCGGGAGAAGTGATACCCTCTCAGAACAATACAGCAAATATCATCGTGCTACCAAAACCTGGCAAGAACCCGGTTTTGCCGGGTTCCTATAGGCCTATTTCTTTAATAAATGTTGATCTGAAAATAGTGGCCAAGATCATGGCAGACAGATTGGCCTTGATTCTCCCTCGTCTGATCTCTACCGTACAGGTGGGCTTTGTCAAGGGCAGGGCGGCGGTGGCCAACATAAGGAAGGTCATCGCGGTACTAGACGAAGTGGCCTTGCGGCCAACACTGCACCCATCCCCAGCCATATTGTCCCTAGATGCAGAAAAAGCATTTGACAATGTGAGCTGGGGATGGTTGCGGAAGATACTGGGGAGTATGGAATTCCCTGAGGCCTTTACCAACTTAATTGATGCAATGTATCATGCCCCACAAGCTATGATTTCCACCCCTGGCTTCCTGTCCGGGCCCTTCCTGTTATATAAAGGCACACGCCAGGGGTGTCCCCTTTCCCGCTTACTATTCAACCTGGCCATTGAGCCTTTGCCGCGATTTCTGCAATCTACACCAGAGATTAGGGGAATAAAGGTGGGTGACCAGGAAGTGAAGATTGCATTAGTCGCTGACGACCTTTTGCTGTTTTTAGAAAAACCTGATCAAGACTTACCTGAAGTTTTCCGTCTCCTAGACCTATTTGGCCAACACTCGGGATATAGGGTAAATGTGACAAAAAACAAACTCTTAGATATCTCCCCCACCATTGTCACCCAGACTAGGTCCCCAACAAATCTCAGTCCAAGTGACACGCACACACATTTGCTATCTGGGCATCCAGGTAGGACACTCTCCACATTCCCTGTACACGCTAAACTTCCCGCCATACAGAAAATTACATCAGAGCTCCAAAAATGGTCTAGCATCCCACTGTCTTTCCTAGCCAGATGTCATCTGCTGAAGATGATGTTGTTTGCAAAACTACTATATCCACTACAGATGTTACCGCTTCTCCTCAGACACCAGAACGTGAAACTATTGCAAAGGGCCTTTAACTCTTTCATATGGGCGAATAAACGCCCGCGAATTGCTTATAGAAAACTGGTACTAGACAGGGACAAAGGTGGCCTGAATATGCCCGATGTTAGGCATTATAATATAACCAGTTTGTTACGGCATTGTATAGACTGGCTACGGGGGTCCAGCGTGTATTCCAACCTATCCATCGAGTCAGCTCTGGCATCACCGTGGTCTCTAGAGTCCATCCTGCACACTAAATTAGCTTCCATGCCTCTTGTCATTAAGCGAAGTGTCCTTTTTCGGGACACTATAGCGGCATGGAAGACAGTGCGTATTTTACTGAAACAGTCCCACCTGGCAGGTCGTTATATGGACCTCTGGAGCCATGCTGAGTTTAGAGCGGGTAGGGTAAATAAACTATTCAGGGAATGGAAGACTAAAGGCATCACTAAGGCTGGAGATCTTCTTCACGCCTCCGAACCCAGATTGCTTTCCTTTTCCGAATTGCAACAGTCCAAAGGCTTGGGCCCAGGCCATTTCCTTTCTTACAGTCAGGTGTTCTCTTTCCTGCAGTCCCGCCTTCGGAACTGGGGCAAAAAGGTACAGACTGGTATCATAGAGGGGTATGTGGATAGTGGGGAAATATGTCACTCCTTATCTTTCATATACCATGACCTGAAAAAGGTGGCGCTCGCCCACCTGGAACCTCATTTATACACGTACTAGGAGGGAAAGTTAGGGGACAAAATTTGACAGAGGCAATTCAGAAGAGCTGGGAAGTAGTCAAGTCTGCTATTGTTAACGAACGCTGGCATCACACCTTGCATCACACCTTGTACAGCTTTTCCCTACCCATCACCCCCACTGACCCCAACCGCATAACGGCATGCCCCAAATGCGATACCCCCAACACAGACCTCATGCATGGCCTGCTGGTGTGCCCTAGGGTGGAACCATTTTGGGCCTCCTTGGGGGACACATTGCGGACCAGACTGAATCAACACTTACCTCTACGACCCCTAACTATCCTACTGCATATACCGGAAGATGATTCACCATTGACCCTCCTCACACATATTTTCATTCTGGTGCCTAAAAGATGCTTACTAGCTCACTGGCTACAACCCGATGTTCCCACAGTTTCTGAGGTCATTGACCAGGTTAAACACTACTTAAAAATGGATCAGTTAGATACTGAAGTACACAAATCAAAGAAAACGAAACATTTTGTTACTAAGTGGAAATCCTTTATTTGTGTGTTTCTGACTAGAACTGAGATTTATCATACTATCTCTCCATTCCGTCAGACTGAATGGTACTTGAAGGGGGATCTAGAGGGTTCCCTAGGAAAGTTGAAGGTTGATTGAGGTGTACTTTACAAGCCATGAGGAAAGCCACAGGGGAAACAAAATGACCAATAAAAAATAATAAGGACTTTTGCACTACTCTGGAATGGGAGGGGGAGACAACTCCGCGAGAAGGGAGGGAATGGGGAGTTGGTTTGTTTGTTAGTTTGGTTTATTTGGACATAATAGGCTGAGGCGGCCCAATTCCTTGTCGACCAGCGATAAGGCGATATCTCCCGCCATTGCTTTCCTGGGGAGTACAACGCTTGCTATAAGATAAACTTTTGTCAATAGTGTCGTTGCATTGTATTGTTCTTATACCTTATGCTGGAAACTATGTGGAATTCGCATATGTCCTTTTCTTTTATTGAAAAAAATAATTAAAACAATAAAAATTAAAAAATTAAAAAATAGTTAAGGCAAGATGGCTTAACTAATAAATAAAAAATTACAATAGAAACAAATAAAAAAGAACATGTTTCAGTGCTTAGGTCTAGTCAGTAAAAAAAAAAAATAAATAAACTAGATGATACATTACCTTTCTGTCTACAAAGCAAAGGCTTAGTCTAGTCACTATATGACCCATTAACATTGGTTTTCATGCCCATAGTAATGTGAGCTCATCACAGTGAAGCCAATGATTGTTCACCAGAGGATACTAACCAGCAGTGTTGGACTAACAAGCTTGGGGTTTACCAGAAGATATTGCTCTGAGACCTGCTCACCATGTATACAAGACATACGTATGTCAAATTTGTCCAGCTTTAGGCTATGTTCACACTACGTATATTTGAGGCTGTATAGCAACCAAAACAAGGAGTGGATTGAAAACACAGAAACACTCTGTTCACATAATGTTGTAATTGAGTGGATGGACGTCATTTAATGGCAAATATGTGCTGTTATTTTAAAACAACGGCTGTTGTATTGAAATAATGGAAGTTATTTACCGTTATATGGCGGCCATACACTCAATTTCAACATTGTGTGGATAGAGCCTTTCTGTGTTTTCAATCCACTCCTGGTTTTGGTTGCTATAAGGACCTGACATGAGGACCAAATACAGCCTCAAATATACATAGTGTGAACCCAGCCTTACTGTTGTCATTGTACACAAAGGCCACATAATCAATAAGGACAAATAGGAATTTATAAATCAACCCATAAAATAGACTCGTGGCCAAGTGCCTGATTGCAAAGTCAACTTAAAATGGGGTTGTCTTCTGCTGGATCTAGGGGGCCTATTACCAGTTAAAGGGGTAGTCCACCCAAAAAAAAATTCTTTCAAATCAACTGGTGCCATAAAGTGCCAGAGATTTGTAATTCACTTCTATTAAAAAATCTTAAGTCTTCAAGTACTTATCAGCTGCTGTGTGTCCAGCAGGAAGTGGTGTTTTCTTTCCTGTCTGACCCAGTGCTCTTTGTTGCCTCCTCTGTCCATGTCAGGAACTGTCCAAAGCAGCAGCAAATCCCCATAGAAAACCTCCCCTGCTCTCCAGACTGGAAATAATACAACTTCCTGTTGGGCATACAGCAGCTGATAAGTACTGGAAGACTTAAGATTTTTTAATAGAAGTGAATTACAAATCTCTGGCACTTTATGGCACCAGTTGATTTGAAAGAAAATTTTTTGGGGTGGACTACCCCTTTAAGGTCTAAGAGAACTTTCTGAGGAATCTTTTGATAACCACAATAGTATTTAAAAAAAAAATCTTTTAGTTATAGTAGTATAATGAAATAGTATATAACATACAGGACCCATTTATATTTCAGGACACACAGACAGACCATTCTCTAAGGGACCACTGTGAGCATAGTACTGTGTATGATCAAATTCATCCCGGATTTCTTCTTCCTTTTTGTTTTCACTATAGCTTCCTATGTCAGGGTGGTGAATGTATTCATTCTACGCATTAATACATATCTTATATAGTAAAAATAAACATGGTAAATCACAGCCTTCAGTGAATGATTTCTACAATCGATCTTTCTCTGCACAATATCCTTTACCAGGAGACATCTCTCTCTCTCCTGAAGAGAGTGGGGAAAAAGCAATAAGAGTTTTGCAGATTTCATCACCCGGTAAATTCAATAAAAACAATGTTTATTTTATAAGTTCAATAAAGGCAAGAGGGGCATCTCGCCGAGAACCTGTGTGCCTTCCACAAGTCAATAGCTGCTCTTTACACCTCAATATATGTGGATTTGTACTAAACATTAACTCCTAAAGCAATGCAGTTAGAGGACCTTTCTACGTTGTATATGTACAGAGGGTATGAACAAATAAATATATAAAACACAACATAAACGTGAATTATCCAGGTGTCTAGCGAGCAATGTCATTTATATTGTTTCTTTTTCTAAAAAGGGCATACAGCCAACGGTATATTCCCCTTCCTTGCCTCTATGCGGCTTTTTATCAGACTATATCCAAGCTGATAGATAATAGATATCATTGTCTGATGAAAGTATCTCTGTCCTATTACATAAGGATGCAAAGACAGATCATATCTACCAGAAACTGCAAATTGTAAGCAGGATGGTAGCGAACCACAGATATAAGCTGAACGCACAGAAGAGGCTACTGTGCCTAAGCAGCAGCATGCATGACATGGGCAGTATGACACTTCAGCTCACTACGGGGAGGGACAGAGATTATGGATGCCAATAACCAGTAAAATACCTACAAGAACCCGGAAAGAATCTGGAGGAAATTCAAAGACAATAGAAGAACAAACGGAGTTAAGAAGATTAGTGGTCCCACTGCTGGGAATTGCACAGAGACTGACTGGGGAGGAATTGCAGGTTTTCATATTGCTGAGTAACCTGACTAGAGAGATGCAGGAAAGAGCCATGATATGGACGAGGAGCAATGTGACTTATGCCAAGCTCTACAAAGCACTGCAGAATATGTTGGTGCAATATAAAGTAAATTATAAGCACATAGGGGGAGATTTATCAAACTGGTATAAAGTAGAATTGGCTCAGTTGCCCCTAGAAACCAATCGGATTCCACTTTACATTCCTCACAGACTCTTTGAAAAATGAAAGGTGGAATCTGATTGGTTGCTAGGGGCAACTAAGACAATTCTACTTTACACCAGTTTGATAACTCTCCCTCAAAATGTCTTAAAATATAGTTTTCATCTCATAAACTGATGGATTATCGCTCAGATATGATAATATACCTTATTTTATAATAAATGGGGGTCTAGTGTGGAGGTGGTATAGCATGGAGGATTATTCATGTGTATGGGGGGAACTGGAGGGATAGCTCTCAGACACTTATAAGCTATCTTGGCTGCCTTAACTTAATTGTGTGGTTTACTAAGGGATCTAATGAGTTTAAAAAAAGTTTCCACTAGAAATTTCCAACATGGCAGTATTCTTAGAGCCATTTCCCACAGCCCAACCCATGGGGTAAGTGAGCGCTGATTTGCTAGACTGGTGCTCGCTTACCCAGCCTATTGCATTGATCGGTAATGGTGTGTGCAGGACTGCATAGACATCTTTAGTGATATCTGTGCAGCCATTGCTTTATATAGCTGTTGGCGGAGATTTATCAAACATGGTGTAATGTAGAATTGGTTCAGTTGCCCCTAGCAACCAATCAGATTCCACCTTTCATTTTTCAAAGAGTCTGTGAAGAATGAAAGGTGGAATTTGATTGGTTGCTAGGGGCAACTGAGCCAGTTCTACTTTACACCAGTTTTATAAATCTCCCCCATTAAGTTTACCTCTTTACGCATCCCTTAGTCCTCCTGTTGTGTCTCTGCATCCCCTGTTGACCACTGCCAAATCTGTCTCTGCAGTGACAGTAGCCCAGCTAAACACTGACCGAGACAGGACAGTGCTGCGGTCAGTGATTGGCTGAGCAATTTTCGTTGCAGAGATGGGTTCAGCGGCAGCTGTGGTAAGCAGGAACAAAGAGACATGGCAGGAGGACATAACTACATCTTGATTATTTTCTATACCCTTTCACCAGCTGTTGGACACACATCACCTATTACACGGGTGATGATTTTTAAAGATGCTAAAAGCCAACGATCAGCTGACGAGTGAACTATGGCTGGCTCATTGGCTGATTATTGTCTTTATTACACGGAGCAATATCTGCCTGATTCAGCAGATTATCGATCCATGTAATAGGGCCCTTAGGATCACATGGGGGTTCCTAGAGCACATTTTCAACCCATGAATGCTATTTCTCAGCTGCGGAATCCCGCCGCACTCAGTGTCCTGCTGTGAGTGAATGGGAGAGCGCGCGCCTGTCCGCTGCCGCCGCTCTCCCCTCAAAGAACTAACATGTTCATTCTTTGAGCGGACAGCGGTGGCAGCGGACAGGTGCACGGTCTCCCATTCAATCAAAGCAGGACACTGAGCGCGGCGTGATTCCGCGGCGGAGAGCTCCGCTGCGGAATTGCGCTGTGTTTGCTCAGTGTGAACTGACTCATACTGGGCAAATATAACTTATACAGTCTCTAAAAACTACAGAGCTAACCATTTGCAACTTATATATCCCATATCTCTTGAAGGCCACACAGAATGTGGTAAGTCACTATCCTCCATGACCAGCCACCCACCATCTGCTCCTGCTATATTCAGCATGGTGGGGCCGCACATGGCTGGAACCACATGTATCCTTTGAGCTCCAGGCACTTCTAAGTTCTATGGCAGTGTCTTCATCAGCCTCCTGTGACTCCTACTCTTGTTACTAGCCACAACAATCCAATATGGCGGCTTTGCTTGGTATTCTAAATGATAATGCCCTGCTCCACCTTGGTACCAGAAGGGTTAATGTCCGCTTTCTATTTCTTATCTATTTTATAGCAGTTTGTAGCAATTTAGCTGGTGAAAAGGCATGCACAATACAATATAAATCCCTTGGCAGAAACCAGATGATAAATAGAGGGTTCTGCCTTAGTGGCTGTGAAACTACCACAACTATAGAGAGTGGAGATATTAATATGTTAGAACAAAGGGGCATTGAGCTCGATCTCAGATGCCTATCACCCTCACAGATAACACACTGTCTGCTATCCTGCGCCTCCTAGAACCATGTTTAATTTAACAACAACAGAAAAAACTCATTTAGCTCTGCCAGAGAAAGAAAGAGCATTCCTCTAAGGTTTAACCCATCCGTCCCCTATGAAAAATGTGCACGGACGCAAACAGCCATGAAAACACACGTTGAAGGGGAGACAGGTGTGCTGTTAAATTGTTGATCATTACATATACATATATATATATATATATATATATATATATATATATTATACATATATATATATATATATATACACACAGTGGTACCTTGTTTAAGAGTAACTTGGATTGAGAGTGCTTTGAAAGAAGAGCTCACAGTTTTTCAAAATTGTAACTTTGATTAAGAGCATTGCTTTGATTTATGAGCTCCCGATACTGGGTAGGACAGGAAGAGGCATGGTCTGCATAACGTGGTCTACAGCACTGTACTCTGACCGAGGAAGTCTCCCTCACCTTCCAAATCATAGCAGATCCACTTCTGGCTGGGGCTTGCATTAGGGGACAGGGCTGTGTAGGTAATATCTTCATAGTTGTAACCCCTCTCTCCCCGGACAGAGAGTGCTGCATTTATGTGCCCACATCTGCCCTGCTCATTCCTTAATGCTCCCTACAGTCTCTGTCAGCCCTTGTGTTCCCTATCCTCTTCATTCTTGCTATAATCTGCCTGCACTTACACTCAGCTAGTCACACTGTTGTATAGAGAAGTTTCTGTCACTGCCATTATTTCAATACAACAGCCGTTGTTTTTAAATAACAGCAAATATTTGCCATTAAATGACGGCCATCCACTTAATTACAACATTATGTGGACATAGCCTTTCTGTGTTTTCAATCCACTCCTGGTTTTGGTTGCTATGAGGACCTGACATGAGGACCAAATATACCTAAAAATATATGCCTAAAATATACTGTGTGTGAACCCAGCCTTACACATATACCGTATTTAAAGTATATATATATATATATTATATATATATATATATATATATATATATATATATATATATATATTATACCTTATTTTGGTAGGGCAACGCTTTAAATGATAGATATCTATCCTATGGACCCAGTGAGTATCATATAGTGTAAAACATATTGTACACCTATAAGAGTAGGCCCCACCTCTGTTGCCATTTTTCTTCATGGTACAGTAAAAGGGGTTATCCAGAGCTACAAAAACATGGCCACTTTTTTCCAGAGACAACACCACTCTTGAGATATGGCGCACTTAATGGAGCAGGAAAAACGAGTAGCCAAATATGTGTTACTCATGCCTTTCTGCTTGGTGCATGATAGTAACTAATATAGGTCATTTTTTAAATGCAGTGACTGGAAAGTGCCAGTTCCAGGTGTAAGCAAATCCTTAGCCAACAGGGTAACAGTTGGCCCCAATCAACCATCATTACCTTCATATGTACAGAATGTTTACTCATTATTAGATAGTCATAAATATCCCATACACCTTATACATTAATCAGCATTATCCACTGCTTGTGGTTGGTCTGTATTAAATGTAAGGAGCTTTCCTGATAGAGATCACTGCCCAGCCCCTTTTTTTTCGGAGAACACAGGATCGCTTTGCTGTGCCAAACGCTCCTGTCTATGGGGAAGACGGACGAGATAACTGATGGCTAAACGATCATTCGGTCATCAGTTATTAAAGGTGTATGACCACTTTAAGTCTAATAGGTCCTGGCATTGATGTCAGCCCTAACTTAGGCCCCCAGAAGTTATTTTTGGAAGCGACATGGCATCTTCTACAATTGAGATGCTACTCCTATAACTGTTGGGTCACAGTGTAGATAATAACTTTAGGTGCAAAGTAATGATAGGAATAAACAACATGGTATATCACAGCCAATAGGGGCCACTACAGTTTGCTGCACATTGGACTTGACACTGTTACTTGAAGGGAATGTGTCAGGCGGGCTGCCACAGTATGACCAAGAATGGGATGGGAAAACATAGATAGCGAGTCCTGGACTGATCCCACCCAGCTGTCCCTACGTGCTTGCCTCAAGACAGTCCTAGGCAGCTGTGTCCAACTGGATGACGTTCCTTAACCTCTGTCTGAGGTGTAAAACACGAAACGAAGACAAGACAGACAAGCGCCAAGGGATAGTTGTACGGGCGGGGTCACCTAACGGATATCGCAGCACAAAGTCAGAATCCAAAAGAGTAGTCATAGGTACAACTGCTAAGATCAGAATAATCAGGTATTATAACCATGTAATACCCAGGTATAACCGGGTATGGAGACACAGAGAAATACAGCCAATACAGCCAGATTAATAGCCAGCAAAGACTACTGGACAAACAAACACTTTATAGGAGGCCAGAAACCTGGTCCAGCCCATGATTGGAACAGGTACACAGAACACAGACTGAGAAAGCAAACGATGAGCAGGATGTCAATCACGAGCAAAACAAAGGTTTAATGATCAGAGGGAACTCAGCAGGGAAGAGATGGGTGTGGTGGAGAAAAAATTTACTAGAGCAGAAGGAATGAGCTGTGTTCAGACAGTGTACACGTGCAAATGATACATAGGATTCAAATACTAAAAAATTGCTACAAGCAAATTCTGAGCCATATACTACGAGCCGAGGACAGCAATGAGGTCTGAACAGGCACGGGCATGACAGAATGTTTCATAGAAAAATGACCTATTGTTTAATACTTTATATTAAACATATTTTTTAAGAATTTGGGGTAATTTTTAATTTTATTAACAAGATTATAAAATAGTCCGTGCAGTTTTCATTCTGGCCACTAGGCCTAATAATATGCAGGTGCTTCCTGAAATGTAAAGATCACTTTACAGTAGTTTCTTACTTATAATCACAAGCAGTATTACAGTAAAAGGTAACACCAGTGTATACTGTAGATAAGGCATAGGTGATGCTTCAGTCTGCCCCTCCCTGTCCAATGACCTCTGCATAGGTCACAGAGCTTGCCTAGAAAACCCTCCTATAAATATGAATAGTGTTCCCTCCAGTCTTTTGTGCACATGTCACATAGTATTGTATTAAAAATTAAATAACCATGGATTGATTAGATGGATTAGAAAAATATAATTTTTAATATAAAAATAACATGAAATAAGACAATCCTTTTAATGTTTGACTAGTAGGTTCCCCATATTGGTGTGTTACTTCTGAGTGGATAGTCCAACCTGTCTGGTCCTAGTTGTCCAGTATAGCTCCCTTTTCTACCTATGTCCCTTTAATATAATCCTCCCAGAGGTCCATATTCTGGTACAGAAGGGGATGGCGATGGGGTTAGGGGTTAAGAAGGAAGGAATTCACGGCCTAATGTGCAGCGGCCAAAGTGACAAAGACACATGTGAGAGGGGATTAGTTTGGGGACAGCGGACCCTTTGAGAGTCGACTTGTCTGACTGGTTATCGGAGTCTAGAGCGGCTGCCCCGGGTCTGGATAAAACACTGTGTGTAATCGCTCAGTGTTACGGGGATGGATTGGGGATAGGGAAACAGAAAGAGATTGTTTTACAGAAGCACGCGTAACCACAACCCCATTGTGTGGGTCAGACCCACCTGCAGAGAGGATTATAGAGACAGGTATTCATGCGTTAACCCTTCACTTGACAATTATTTTAACAAAACTCACAAAATAGATGTACGTTAAAGTACAGAGAATTAAAGGGCAGACTTTAGATTGTGTCTGTTACTTATTAGATAAAAAAAGATAGATAGATAGATAGATAGATAGATAGATAGATAGATAGATAGATAGATAGATGACTCTGAGATCTGCCTCCCCGATCTGATATGTGGTATATGGAAATGACCATCTCTGCAGCAGAATGGATCTCACAATGCATGGCACCACTGGTGGCACTGATCCGTAAGTATAAAAAGCTTATATGCTGATAGACTCACTTTCTCAATTGTTGATTTGCAAATCTTGCAGCATGAAATCTGTTGCGAGATAGTACACGTGAATGTACCCTTATTAGGGCTGGGCGATATTGGCCTAAATTATTATTGCGGTTAATCGTACATATAGCCGCAGTAACGATAACTGAGCGATAATTATGACACGCCCCTTTTGCAAGCCACACCCACTTGACCGTGCAAACCTGGTGATTTTTTTTTAATAAGAGTATAAAAAAAAAGTAACTCACTGAGCAGCAACACAAGGCTGGGCCATATAGGCTATTGTCCTTATTATTATTTGTCATTATTAGGGGTCTCAGCAGAGACCTGGACGTGTATATACAGGTATACAGCCATTACAGGATATGTATACACAGGTATACAGCTATGTACATAGTACAGTATCTGTATATACAGCTATGTACACACTACAGGACATTTATATACAGGTATACAGCAACATAGCTGTATACATGTCCTGTACTGTGTACATAGCCCTATACCAGTATATATACATCCGGTAGTGTGTACATAGCTGTATACCTTTTATATACATGTTCTGTAGTGTGTACATTTTATATACATGTTCTGTAGTGTGTACATAGCTGTATACCTTTTATACACATCAGTGGCGGATTAAATGTACCCTGGGCCCCGGGCTGTCCACCCAACCCCCCAGTCAATTCACCCACATTATAATCTGCTACTGCGCCTCCCCCCCCCCCCCCCCCCCCCACTGTCCCCAATAAACACTGCCTGCCTCCCCTCCCTGCTGGCCCCAATAAACATAATGTTTGGTCCCTTGCTGCTACCCCCAGTAAGCATTGCCCACCCCACCTCCACTGCCCCCAATAAACATATTGCCACCTCACCTGGTCCCCTGATGTTGCCCCCCCCAAGGTCACAGCAGCACAGAGGATGTCAGGAGAGGAGGGTGCTGATCTTATAGGAGAGGTCCAAGCAGCACAGAGGATGTCAGGAGAAGAGGGTGCTGATCTTATAGGAGAGGTCCGAGCAGCACAGAGGATGTCAGGAGAGGAGGGTGCTGATCTATAGGGGAGGTCCCAGCAGCACAGAGGATGTCAGGAGAGGAGGGTGCTAATCCTATAGGAGATAGTCCCCCTTTATAGATGGTCTCCCTCTTTCCCCCTCTATAGATGGTCCCCCTCTTTCCCCCTTATAGATGGTCCCCCTCTTTCCCCCTTTATAGATGGTCCCCCTCTTTCCCCCCTTATAGATGGTCCCCCTCTTCCCTCTCCCCCCTTATAGCTGGTCCTCCTTTCCCCCCTTATAGCTGGTCCCCCTGCTTTCCCCCTTATAGATGGTCCCCTCCCCCCTCCCTTATAGATGGTCCCCCTCTATAGATTGTCCCCCTCTTTCCCCTCGTATAGATGGTCCCCCTCTTTCCCCCCTTATAGATGGTCCCCCTCTTTCCCCCTCTATACATGGTCCCCCTCTTCCCCCTTATAGATGGTACCCCTCTTTCCCCCCTCTATACATGGTCCCCCTCTTCCCCCTTATAGATGGTACCCCTCTTTCCCCCTTATAGATGGTCCCCCTCTTTCCCCCTTTATAGATGGTCCCCTTCACCCCCCCCTCCCTTATAGATGTTCCCCTCTCCCCCCCTCCCTTATAGATGGTCCTCCTCTTCCCCCCCCCCCTTTATAGCTGGTCCCCCTCTTCCCCCCCCCCTTTATAGCTGGTCCCCCTCTTCCCCCCCCTTATAGCTGGTCCCCCTCTCCCCCCCCCCCCTATAGCTGGTCCCCCTCTTCCCCCCCCCCCCCTTATAGCTGGTCCCCCTCTTCCCCCCCCCCTTATAGCTGGTCCCCCTCTTCCCCCCCCCTTATAGCTGGTCCCCCTCTTCCCCCCCCCCTTATAGCTGGTCCCCCTCTTCCCCCCCCCCTTATAGCTGGTCCCCCTCTTCCCCCCCCCTTATAGCTGGTCCCCCTCTTCTCCCCTTTATAGAAGCCCCCCCAGTCAGTAAATAACACACAAATAACAAAATATAACTCACCTGCGTTCCCCCGTCGATCCTCTCTCCGTCTGCAGTCTCCGGCAGATGCGCGGCTGCCGGGGGTGTCCCGTCCTCTCCCCGGCAGCGCGCGCATCACACAGCTCCTAGTGCCGCCTGGGCCCTGACTTCCGGTACGTGCGCTCCCAGTACCGGAAGTCAGGGCGCCAGGCGGCACTAGGAGCTGTGAGATGCGCGCGCTGCCGGGGAGAGGACCGGACACCCCCGGCAGCCGCGCATCAGCCGGAGACTCTTGTGACCGCAAGCGAAACAATGCTTGCGGTCACAAGAGTGCAGTGGCGAGGGGGCCTCCCGGGCGGCATTATAATGTGGGCGGCAAGGCATGGGCCCCCCCGGAGCCTCGGGCCCCGGGCGGCCGCCCAAACCGCCTACATTATAATCTGCCATTGATACACATCCTGTAGTGTTTACGTAGCTGTATACTCAAATATGCAAGTCCTGTAGTGGCAGTATTATTTATGTATTTATGCACACACACTACAAGATATGTATATACAGGTACACAGCTATGCAGATTTTCCATTAATAACTCATGCACACTCAGCTAAGCTGCTGGGGGGGATCTGGGCAGAAGGGGGGGGGAGCTGCTGGGGGGAGGGGGGGAGCTGCTGGGGGGGGATCTAGGCAGAATGGGGGGATCTAGGCAGAATGGGGGGATCTGGGCAGAAGGGGGGGGAGCAGCTGGGGGGGGGATCTAGGCAGAATGGGGGGAAGCAGCTGGGGGGGATCTGGGCAGAAGGGGGGAGGAGCAGCTGGGGGGGGATCTGGGCAGAAGGGGGAAAGCAGCTGGGGGGAATCTGGGCAGAAGGGGGGATCTGGGCAGAAGGGGGGGAGCTGCTGGGGGGGATCTGGGCAGAAGGGGGAAAGCAGCTGGGGGGGATCTGGGCAGAAGGGGGGGGAGCAGCTGGGGGGGGGATCTGGGCAGAAGGGGTGGGAGCAGCTGGGGGGGGATCTGGGCAGAAGGGGGAAAGCAGCTGGGGGGGATCTGGGCAGAAGGGGGGGAGGGCAGCTGGGGGGGATCTGGGCAGAAGGGGGGGGGATCTGGGCAGAAGGGGGGGGAAAGCAGCTGGGGGGATCTGGGCAGAAGGGGGAAAGCAGCTGGGGGGGATCTGGGCAGAAGGGGGGGGCAGCTGGGGGGGATCTGGGCAGAAGGGGGGGAGCAGCTGGGGGGGATCTGGGCAGAAGGGGGGGGGGGATCTGGGCAGAAGGGGGGGGAGCTGCTGGGGGGGATCTAGGCAGAAGGGGGGGGAGCTGCTGGGGGGATCTAGGCAGAATGGGGGGGGAGCAGCTGAGGGGGGGGGGGGGGCATAAGCTCTATCTCCTTCTCCCAGCCGGACAGGCGCTGACCCGCTCCACATACCCGGGAGTGAGCGGCCGGGGGTACATAAGCTGTATCTCCTCCTCCCCTTGTAACCCGCTCAGCATTGGTACGCTTGTGGCCCCGTCGGACGTTCATACAGGCAGATCCCGGTCTCTGGAGGAGGAGACCGCAGGATCATGTGATGGCGTCCCTGCGGGTGCTGGAGCTGAATAGCGGGATCAGGGATCTGCACTGCGGCCCTAGATCCCGCTATTCAGCTCCAGCCCCCGCAGGGACGCCATCACATGATCCTGCGGTCTCCTCCTCCAGAGACCGGGATCTGCCTGTGCAAACGTCCGACGGGGCCACAAGCGTACCAATGCTGAGCGGGTTACAAGGGGAGGAGGAGATACAGCTTATGTACCCCCGGCCGCTCACTCCCGGGTATGTGGAGCGGGTCAGCGCCTGTCCGGCTGGGAGTGGGGAGGTTATACGCTGGTGCAAGATTGCAGGGCGCACTGAGGGACGGGCGGGCAGGGGCCGTTGGGGGGCGCTCTGTCAGGCATGGCGGGACGGCAAGTGCTATGACACATACAGCACACTGTGCAGCACTGAAATACCGCAAATACCGTCCTGGCGCAGTTGAGGTCGGTTTACCGACGCCAGAGACGGTATCGGTATTTTCACGAGTATACCGCCCAGCCCTAACCCTTATACAATAAAAAACACATTTAATACCTATAAGAAAACATTTTTATCTCTCCTTCAATAGATCCATATCCGGGCTTGTTTTAGTGTACCATTTTGGGGTAAATACAACTTTTTGATTGCTTTTTACTTTTTATTATTATTTTTTTTTTAGCATCACATGAACATAACTTTCTAGTTCAAGTTGTTATAGATCTAAAGATACTGATTACATGGTCATTTTATTTTTTGCTCATTCTAAAATAAGAAAGTTTTTTTTATACTCAATTATTATTTTTTGTAACTTTTTTTTTAGGCCCTAATACTCTGCAATACTACATTTTAATCTCTTAAACAATTGAAAGGATTACTGGACACAGCACTCCATATTTTCTATCTGGAACATGAAAAGGGCAAGCTGCCAGATAAAAAAAAATGAGCCTAATTTCCACTGAAGTATCCATAGGTCACCATTTTCCACAGAACTCACGCTGCTCATGTATGTGGGTGAGCTTATTCCTCCCAGGCCAGGTCTCATCTCAGGAGTGGGTCACCACTGTCACAGACTCATCCAGTGAGCTGTATATTTCACTTGAGACGTACAAAACTTACTGGACTGACAGAAATAAGAACCAAGTAGCCTTTCCCTCAATGTTTGCTGGTGATTCCTATGGTTCCAACTTATTAACTAACTTGTTCAACTACTGTCTTGTAGCCACAGCACCTCTGAAGATCTATGTGTCTCTATGGTAACAGACAACAAACAAACAATCTCTGGGTAGTCTGCTCCTGCATTCTTACTGACTTCAGTATGACTTCCTGATGCACCCAATGTTTGTCAGCATCTATTAGGAGAAAGATCATAGGGGGTAGGACAGCATGATATAATTTCTAAGGTTTAGTTTGTTGCTGGTTACCATGGAAACATCTAGGCCTTCATAGAAACTGTAGACACAAAATGGTGTAGGAAATTGCTTAAATTCGTTTCAAAAACAAAAGCTGGATGAAATGTGCTTAAAACCTTCAAGATAGGCAACTGGACAGAAATTCATCGGCATCCATACTTATTACTTTTGATTTATAGGCCGTTATACTGTTGTGACTATGACAGAACTCACCTATTTTCCAATGTTTCGCTCACTTGATAGTAGTAACCTAAATGGTATTACCATTTGAAGTAAGTTTTTATAGCAAACATTCGCTCTTATGGCGATCAGTACCATGGACAGCAAAGGGAATTAGATGCTCACTAGAGATGAGCCAATTTACAGTAAGTTTGGGTTTGTGCAGTCACCAAGATTCAAATACTAAGGGTTCGCACGAACCTGAACTTACTGTTAGTTCACTTATTTCTACTATTCACCTCCCTATGTCCTAGATTAACATCTAATTCCAGAAATATGGACATCATAATGGGATTCTCCAATTTGGACAGTCTCTTTTAGAAAGGTGTCTTCACAAGAAACCAATAAATTGTCTCTACTGGGACCCTCAGAGATCAGCTATGATCTATGGGGAAACCTGGCAGTAAGTACTCTTCTTCCATGCCCCAGTGCCCCCAAAGAAATATTACAAAGTTCCCATTGACATCAATGAGTTAGTTATTTAATACAAGACAGGTTCTATGGTGGAAGAAGATACTCTAGTTAAACGCTTTCTACTCTGGTCTTAACCAGATAAAGAACCTGAATGTGAGACGACCTGTAAGCTTGGGTGAATTTTTTATTTATTTTTTTTTAACTTAAAGGGCTTATCCAGCATTTACTTTCTTCCAGAGACAGCTCCACTCTTGCTTCCAGTTTGGGTGGTGGTTTTACAACTCAGTACTGTCCATATAGACCAGAATATCGAGGCACTCACCACAGCTTCTTGTCAAATTGGCTTGCTTTATTCACATAAACACAGATACATGGATGCAGACAGGTGAACGGGCGACAGGCTGTTTCACGTGCTTAGCTCGCACGCTTCCTCTCGGCCCTGACGTCACTACCTTACACAGTCCTTTTAAAGCCATACTAATTGCTACATAAATACACACGTCTAAAAATGCACATAGCATTATTTAAAAGAACATAGAACGTTACAAATCTTACAGTAGTGATACCAATTAATAATAACCATGAAAATCGGAACGGTCATTTAGACCCAGTGGTCCAAGTGCTTCCGTCTTTAAGATAAGCTCTGTTTCCTTTTTAATCAGCCTGTTATCTCTGCCGCCTCCTGCTGGAGAGTTCTTAACTTGCAATAATCCCATAAAGGGCAATGCAGACGGGTTACCGTTATGTGCTATGCGCATGTGAGAGATCACTCTCGGACAGCCTTTACCTGTTCTCAAAGAGCGTGTATGTTCAGCAAAACATTGATAGTGGGCGTGTGGTCTTCCCAATATAATAAAAGCCGCAACTGCATAGAAGTGCATAAACCACAAATGCAGAGCGGCAAGTAATGAAATCGAGTATCTGCCAAGTGAGACCACCTAGACGCACTGTATTACTCTCGTTCAGCTGACCGCAAAAATTACAGTGACTACATCTATGGTTTCCTTCTAACTTTTTTTGGCTAAACCATGTATTTTTATTTTTTACCTCAGGTCAATTCTTAAACCGTCACCCTGAACTAATTCATCACGAATATTCCTACATCTTTTGAACGCTAGTAGGGGTTTACTTTTCATATATTACTGTAACGACTCCTCCCCCTCCAGTAGATTCCAATATTTATATATTATAGATCTCACCTTTTTATCCATCGGACTGTGTCTAAAGGAGAAAACAAATCTATCCAATTTACCTCTTTTATTCTTTCTCCGATAAACGAGCTGAGAACGCTCCAATGTCCCTGCTCTAGATTTAGCTTTATCAATAACCTCTTTGGGATACCCGCGATCCAATAACCTTTTACTAAGGTCATTGGCACGCGGTTTTCTGGTGCGTTTTTCTCGTCTGGGATTCCACTGGAACGTGATGCCTTGATCATAGTCCTGTTTATCACGTAGGAATTTGTTACGTTTCCTTTCCTTAATTTCATGTTGGATAAGTAAGACTTTTTTCTCTGTGCATTTTACAAAAGCAGTGAACTGCGTCTCAGTCAGTCGGGACTAAATCGGGACCAAGAACGTGTCCACACAGTGCGGTTTTTCCCTCCCTCCGGTAGTGCCGTATGACTATACTGCTTTGATTACAACTCAGTACCAGTTGAAGTGAAGCACACCTGAACTGGAGAGAAGAGTAGTGCTGTCTCTGGAAGAAGGTGGCCATGTTTTTCTAATGCTGGATAACCATTTGAAAAATCATTGAACTCTCAGATGTAGCACTCAAAGCCTCCTCCCCAACAGCTACAAAATATAAGTCATAAATATATGAATCCTGGAGTTCTCATGGCCACAATCTCAACTCCTAGTGAAAGGAATGGTGGTGCACTTGCATGACTGTCACTCCATATACCAATCAAGGTGTACTGCCGATCTAGTTTTTATGGGGCACTTTTGTTCTTAACAGGGTTTTCCAATTAAAAAGATACTCGTCCTGCGGAAGATCCAACCTCCATGCCCCATGGGGATCTTTCTATGGACCTGTGGTGCAATTCATAACAAAGGATTCGGGTTGCTGAAAGATTGCGGGGGGGGGGCATGAAGGGGAGACTCCCCGCAAACTCATACTTGTCCTCTATCCTGTGGATAAGGGACAAATATTTTTAAATTGGAAAATCCCTTTAAGATTACAGGGGATGCCCACTATTGCATCCTTGCTCCTCACTACTACTACTGCAACTGCCACTAATATGGTGGAATTGATTGAGGGTTTTGGTCTCTGCTGGTTCCTATCCCCAGTTTTTTAAAATTATGCTATTATGAGGTCAAAATCTTAGCTCAATTGCTTGTAGAGCTGAGATATTTAACCCAACATATTCTTGCTACAGCCACATATGCCAATCATAGCGACGCCTATCCTGACCCCAGCTGACAACTACATATGTAAATATTGCTTGATTAGGGGACACGGTTAGTGTGTGACTCCATACACCAGGGTTGCAGCATTTTAAAGTAGTTTCCTGCACCCATCTGTACAGATCCATAAAGCACAGATGGCCCACTGTGTGTGATCCCTGGACCCCTGAAATCATGGACCAAAGTCTAAGAGCCTGTAAGTTCCATTGGCCCATAAAATACAATGAGTCCTACACTGTCCACAATTGCAGACAGTATGTGAACTGTGTGCAAGGGGTCTACATCAGCTAATAGTTGGTCTAAACAGAGACTAAACAGTCCAAAGATGTGTATTAAACAGCCTGAGCCACTATAAAAAAAAAAAAACAACTCATTTTTAAACTAAGGCTGGGTTTAAACTGCGTTTTTGCAATCCAATTTTTTCATCCTTTTTTTGGAAAAAATCTGTTTTTCCATTGACTTCCACTATAAAAAAAAAAAAAAAAGAGGGATCAAAACGGCTCCGTTTTTTAAGCGGACACAAAAATTAGGTTGACCACGTTTTTGCGCATGTAAAAAAAATGTATCCGTTTTTTCCTGTGTTTTTTTTTTTTTCTTTTTAATAATGGAAGTCAATGGAAAAACGAATCAAAACAAATGCACACAAATGCATCCTTTTTTTCATCCGTTTTTTTGCATAAAACGGATTTTAAAAAATGGATTGCGAAAACGCTTAAAAGTTTGCACTAATGATTAAACAGTATTAATACATGTGAAGCAGTGTCCCCCAACCTCTGGCTCTCTGCAACTGCAATACTACAACTCCCATCTTGCCCTCAAAAGCCTTCAACTCCCAGGGCATAATGGGAGTTGTGGTTTTACAACAGCTAGAAAGCCTAGATAATTCCTTTAATGTTAGGGAACATTGCTAAACAGGCATAAAAAGCATTAAAAAGTTAGTGCAAATCTCCACTAGGGGGCAGTAAGAGCTATCTAGAGATTATTAGGTAACATGTCTTGGTGCATTCCACGGGTATATAATAGCCACAACACAGACTGAGCAGGGTTCACTGGTGATCGCTATAACATAGAAATCCTGTGTCCTGCTGTTGGCCATATAACACGGTGCCCCTGACATTACGCTCTTCCCCTGGCTGCCTATCCAGTGACAGACAAATTGCATCTCACTCAATTTAAACCGATTTACTTTTCAACATTCCCTCTCTGCCAATTAATGGCTTTAATTTGCTGCGTTACGACCCCGTAAATTGCTGCCACAGAAAAGATAATTGACAGTGACTTGATCTCTTCCAGGAGAAGCCAGACACAGATAGCCGACGCTGCGCTCTGCTAATCTTATTTTTATTTATCAATATCAGTATTGCAATTAAGCTAGTGAGAAGTAATGCCCAGAGACACACATTAACACACTGACCAATCCCCAGTCCTCAAAGAACATTTCACTAAGACATGTCACATTGATGGCACTGTTCTGCGCTGCTCATTTAACCCCTTAATGGGAGTGTCAAGGACTTCAAAAATGATTTTCATTTTTCCAACAGCGCCTCTCAAGTCTATTGGCTGTGTTTGGTATTGCAACTCTGACACCTTCTCCTGAGCTGCAATACCCACAGACAACAGAGGCCATATTTATATATTTTTTGCCACTTTAAAGAACATATATGTTAACACTTAAAGGCATATCGCTAGCATGGAAACATATTTATTATTCACTGGATGAAGGATAAGTGGTAGGACCCCTCAATCTTGGGAACAGGACTCTCTAAGCCCGCATTTAAATAGAGAAGCAGTGCTCAGCTGTCTTCAGCACTCTCATAGACTATTCACTTCAATGGAACTGAGGACAAGAGCAGCGATGTTGCTGGAAGAAGGCAGCCATGTCTTTCTAATCCTGAATAATTCCTTTAACTATTAGCACTGTGGCTCCATGCAGATGGGAATTTGGGGAGTCCTGTTCTTGCGATTGTTGGGGGCTTCTACAATATTGCGGTTAAAGGATAAAAATTCATGGTGACAAAACCCCTTTAAAGCGGACCTGTCACCACTCCTGACGTGTCTGTTTTAGAAAATACAAGTAGCCCTCGGTAACAATTCTTGAGCAGCTTTTCTTAAAACTCCGTCCCTCTGTTATTCCTCCTGAAAATGTATAAACAAATTGAGAACTGGGTGAAACACTCAGCCAAGCGCTTCTCCCAGCTGTATCTGACGATCAGACATGTATCAACACTCCAAACCACAACTGACCAGAACTTTTCTGTGTGACAAGTTAAGTTTAAAAGTGACAGAGAAACTTTAAATAAATAAGAATACCCTTTAAAGCAACTCTGTACCCACAATCTGACCCCCCAAACCACTTGTACCTTCGGATAGCTGCTTTTAATCCAAGACCTGTCCTGGGGTCCGTTTGGCAGGTGATGCAGTTATTCTCCTAAAAACAACTTTTAATCCGGCAGCGCTGTGTCTAACGGCCGGGGCTTACATTTGTATATGCATTAGGCTGGCACCACCTCTCCGTCCTTCCCCCCACCCTCCTCATCATTAGGAATGATCCAGGAACATTTACTGCTGTTTGAGCTTTGCACAGGTGTATTAACGATCCAGCCCATGTTCATTATACACACAGGTGGGGAATAGGAAGCAATCTGCCTGGAGCATTCCTAATGATGAGGAGGGTGGGGAGGAAGGACGGAGAGGTGGTGCCAGCCTAATGCATATACAAATGTAAGCCCCGGCCGTTAGACACAGCGCTGAAGGATTAAAAGTTGTTTTTAGGACAATAACTGCATCCCCTGCCGAATGGACCCCAGCAGCTATCCGAAGGTACAAGTGGTTTGGGGGGGGAGGTCAGATTGTGGGTACAGAGTCACTTTAAGGATTCCCTCACATACATTTTTTTGTGGCCTTTATTCTGGCCTCCACAAAAATGGCAGAAAAAAATGCACTTGTGGCGTTTTCGTGTCTGTGTGTATTGTGTAACTGTGGCGGTTTTCGGGTTGGTGTTTAAGTTAACCCCCTGTGGGCCATACTGTGTTAGGGGCAGGGGGTGGGGTAAATTTACCCTTCCCTGCTTTTCTCGGTCTGTACCGAATCAGGCAATCAGCGGACATTTGAAGAGCCAAAGCCAGGCACACTTCAAGTTTAGTGTGCTGGGCTTTGGTCAAGAAAGAAGGCGTCTATAGCTAGTATGAATGCACCCCCCCCCCCTTTCTTTGCTGGTATGCGTGCAGTGTGAGATTAGTCTGGCCCCCAGAGGATAAGGGGGGTGCAACGGGTGCAAGACTGTAAGCAGCCATCTGTAAAGATGCTGCATATTGTAAGGAGCAGAACACCTGTCAAAATGATGGGTGTTCTGCTCCTGCTTTTTGCCTTTTTGTGTCTCTCCTTTTTGTTTTTTTGTTATCGGTATCCAAAGGATTGTCAGATTCCATAGTCTATTTTGATGACCAGCCGATTGTTGTTGTTTTTTTATTTTAATTTGTATTTTTCCCCCCTTTACCTTACAGGCTTAGAAGTGGAAGCCATCTGATAGACGGTATCTATTACTAAGCTGGGGCTTAGTGTTAGTCGGTAAAATGGCTAACCCCCTATTATTACCCCAGTACCCACCACCACAGGGGTACTGGGAAGAGCTGGGTACCAGTACTCCAAGAGAGTTTTCCCTCCTCCTGACATCACTCATGCAGAGCAGGGAGAGCAGAGTCGCCAGACGAGCGCTGCAGGCAGGTGAGTATGACTTTGTAGAGGGGTAGGGGAGATTACACAGTGATGTCTACAGTGGAGCCCCAACTACATTACTTATTAGGGGAGCTAAGTGCCAGAGGGGGATTACCCTAAGGGGATGCATACATGGGGAAAAAAGTAAATACTGGGCGGGAAGTTGACTACCTATCAGGGAGGATACCTACAGGGGATGAGGGGGGCAGAAGTACCCAACTATTATATGGGAGGCACAAAGGGAGCCTAATTGCCTAATTACTATACTGGGGCAAAAAAGGGTGCTATCTTCTATATGGTGTCTTAGAGGGGCTTATTCACTATATGAGGGTACATGTGTGTGTGTGTGGGGGGGGGGGGGTATTACTATGTAAAGGCACATTGGGGACCTAAGTTCTATTAGAGCTAAAAAATACATGGGACCTGATATATAGGAGCTCAAAATATGCACCTCTACAGTGTGGAGCAATGCAGATGGGTTGTTTATGTAGAACTGAGGATGGTGCTGATACTGGGGTCTGTAATACACTGGGGGGCCTGATACTGGGGTTTGTAATATGCTGGAGGTCTGATACTGGGGTCTGTAATATACTAGGGGCCTAATACTGGAGCATATAATATGCTGGGGGCCTGATACTGGGGTGTGTAATATAAGGGGACCTGATTCTGGGGTGTGTAATATACTGGGGACCTGATACTGGGGTCTGTAATGCTCCTTCTGTATTGTCCTAACTGTAAGGTCCATTAAATGAGGACAATATAGAATTTGGGAAAAAGAAACACTGGTGACCAGCCACGCCCCCACAAACCAAAGCCACAAGAAGCCACACCCCTCCCTGTCAAAGCCAAAGTGCCCCTGCAAACATTTTTCAAATGTTGGCAACTATACAGCAAGCTCCCCCTAGTATCCATTGTCGGTCACACTCTATTCTACCAATAATCTAATAGCAACCAGGTGCCCTACCTCAGAAGTCCACGGATTATATAAAGGATTATGTACATTGAACGTATACATAGACATTACTGGCATCATTCAATATTTTTCATATAAACTGCAAAACTAAATTAGATCACCGCACCCAAACAACAAAAACACATATTATAATGTCACATAAAACAGTGATAGCATGACATCCCTGCTAATAGAGCCCTGAGATTAGCATGCTGGGTCTTGACTCACATTACCATACACGGTGCAGTGCTGACATCTACTTAATGCTGGGAAAACAAAGCTCAGGCAAAAATATATTTTCTGTGTGGATGAAGGTATATTCTTATACTGCTATCGTAGTCTACCCTGTCCTCCTCTACCAGATACTACAACCAGGGCCGTATTAACAGCTGCTGCTGCCCTAGGCACTAAACTTGAAGACGCCCCATCTTGGGGAGCATGGGGAACCTGGTTTCGGCCATATGCATTTCTCTACATGTAGAAACAATTGTCTGAATTGCGTTTTCATTGTTTTAAACGGCTTTACACCTAAATTTCCACATTGAATCAATGATTAGAGCAGCCTGCATATTGTCTGAGGGAATTCTCACAACAGGACTGGTAGGTAATAGCTCCAGGCGTCACAGCCATACCAGACCAGAACAACACATCCACACCAGACCTGATCATACCTACCCCCCACCCCCTCAAAAAGACATCATATTTACTGGCAAGTCTGAACTGGAGGTGGGAGACTAAAAAAATACAAACCAAAAAAAAAGTAGTTTCCTTCCCCCTGCTCTCTTGTGCTGCCCCCCTGCAAGGTGCTGCCCTAAGCACCGGACCACGGGTGCCTTGTTGTAAATACGGCCCTGACTAAAACATGCAGTATAAACATCCACTTTAGAAGACCCCCGACCTCTTCTTTCCGTGTCTTCCAATATCTAGCAAATCGCAGTGATGTCCTGCCACTGCACAAACATCTGTAATATGCAGGAAAACCTTTTTTGTATCCCACAACAACAATGAAGAAGCATTACATGGGTCCCTGCCTAGAACACCCCTCTGCTAGTGGACAGCTGGTAAGAAAGACAAGCATTGGCATACTGTGTCTGACCCACTCATTCATTCGTTGCCATGTAATACTATACTTCACCTGTAGTGGCCACTAAATATCCCCCCTCCCCTCACGTCTTCTGTGCATTATCAGGCAAAGCCGTCTTCATGACAGAGAAGTAAAGTGAAGATGGGTTTGCTGAGTCTATTATAACCTATGGAGGGGGGGATGAGTAAGCAGAAGAGCAGGCAAGTAGCCCAGCCATTTGGAGACTGTCTGGACAAATAAAATGCTGGATTCTCAGGTCAGAAAGGTCAGTGCTTATCTGGGAACTTGGTGTAAGAAGATTGCAGGATGATGTTTTGTGCGGCTCTCCATAGAGAAAAGTGGTAGGTAGAAAAACAGCTTTTTGAGTACAGAAGGAAACACTTTGGCTTATTAAGGCTAGGTTCACACTACGTATATGTCCAGCCGCATATTTTTCGCGGCCGGACATATACGTATGAAACTCCGGCCGGGACTTTACGCAAGTTGCGGCCGGATATGTACGGACCGCGAACTTACGCCCGTAGCGTACTTACGCTTCCCGAGCGCTCTTCGTAGCGAGATAACAGCGGTCTTTTACTTGGAAATCTTCGCCTAGCCCCGGACACCCCACAGAACCTTTTGGATCGGAACAAAAAGCTGACAAAATGAAGAAATCACCACTACGTACGGGACCGCATGTTACGCTACGGGCGTAAGTTACGGCATTTCTGTCCGGAAACAATGGTCTGGTTCATTTTTTACTGCGCCGCATACGATCCGGGCGTAACTTCGTACGTAGTGTGAACTGTGCGCCCGTAGATCGTATACTACGTAAGTTTCCGGCCGCTTATTCACGGAACGCGCTACGGCCGGAAACTTACGTAGTGTGAACGTAGCCCCCAACCTATTACAGAGTTTCTTAAAATCACTTGAACTATTCATCCTTATTGATTTCTAAAAAGTGACATATAAATGATCAGCTGACGAGCGAACGTTTGAGCTGTGTTCACAGATGGCTTTTTTTGTTGCATTTTTGATGCGTTGTTGCTTTGATTTCCCCACTTTTTTGCACCCTATAGTGCAACTGCTGTAAAATGGCACCATTTTATCACAACTGTGCAATTTGTGGCTAAATAGTAATAGGGCCTTAAAGGGTAATTCCGTGATTTTTCTTTTTTTTTTTTAAATCAATTGCTGTCAGAAGGTTATACAGATTTGTAATTTACTTCTATTTAAAAAATGTGAAGTCTTCCAGGACTTATCACCTTCTGTATGTCCTGCAGGAAGTGGTATATTCTTTTTAGTTTGACACAGTGCTCTATGCTGCCACTTCTGTCCACATCAGGAACTGTCCAGTGTTATTTTGCAGCGTTGGTTCTCCACCTGGGGTTGGGGTTTAGTGTTAGGATGCGTGGTGGGTTATATGGGGGAGGGTGTTTCTTTGGGACTTTGGTATATACAGAAACTCCTAAGCTTGTTCACAGATGTCTGTTATCATGTACTGGGGGCATGGGATGCGGGACAAGCTCAGAGCCTGGGGGAAAAAAAAGGGTTTTGGGCTTTGGTGTGGGGATTTATTTATGTATATATTTATTTTAGGGGGAATGCAACCGGACTAGGGGTTTAGTATATAGTTATGTTACTTATTCTGCACAAGTTGTTCTGATTTATTCGTGTTAATACTTTATTTTATTGGAAAAAATCTAGTTTGCACATGGACAGAGGTGGCAGAAGAGGGCACTGTGTCAGACTGGAAAAAATACACCACTTCCTGTAGGACATACAGCAGCTGCTAAGTACTGGAAGACCTAAAGTTTTTGAAGAGATGAAAATTACAAATCTATGTAACTTTCTGACACCAGTAGATTTGAAAGAAAAAAAATCCATAAAGTATGCCCTTTAAGTGTGAGTTCACACATTCAGGTTTTAATTGTAATAATTAAATACAAATTTAATACAAAAAAGAGTCACATGGTATGTTGCACAAACAATTTTGCACAAATATAGCACTGTGCATTGGCGCAGGGAATGATAAACTCCGCTTACTGTGTTTGCTGCAGTCCTAACACCATGTGAATTGCATGGCTGATACTATGGCCCCGTACAGAACAGCCACACATTATGCGACTCAGCTGCATTCAAAGAAAAAGTTAATATTAATCTGAACTTTCCTGCTGTTTATCTGACACTGATGTCACCAGGAGTCACATACGTGAGTGACACACTGCACCAGTGTCACCTCTTATCTGACAACAGCCGTGCCGAGAGGAAATTAAAAAACCAGAGATAGCCTCAATCTGCAGATTGTAGATGGGCAATAATGTAATGTGTCCAAATAGAGCTACCTCTGTCACTGACATCTCATCGGTATAACCTGCTGGATATACACAGTAGTGCTATTAGTAGGCACTGTGACGCTTGAAGCATTATTCTCTGGTGGAAAGGCTATACCTTAACACATGATACATACTGTAAATATATATATATATATATATATATATATATATATATATATATATATATATATATATCTGATACAGTACCAAGCACATACCGGGGCTCTTAAAAGGGAATGTGTCATCAAAAAATGAGCAATTGTTTAGGTAACGATTTTACGTTAAATATATTTTTAAGAAATTTTTCCAGTTTATCTTTTCCATAATCTATATTAAAAAAAAAATAATCCTGAAATGTCACATTTTTTATTCTGGCCACTGGCCATTATACTGATACTTCCTGTTCTGTGCAGATGACGTTCCAGCAGTGTCCTCCTTATCATCAAAGATAGGATAATAGTTACATCAGTGTGGTAAACACAATAACTCTGCACAGGTCCCAGTGCATGCCCCAAAAATGTTCACATTCTAGTGACTAGGGTCTGGATCTATGTTTATCAATGTAAAATATATCTCTAACTAGTGTTAAAAACAGCTGCTCCCATACTATGAAAGATGAACTACAAAAAAAAAAAAAAAAAACTAGGGCATGTTTCAATAACAGGCTCTATCAAATAAAAAAGGCGATACATTCACTATAATAAAAAAAAATGTTATAAGCAAATGCCAACAGAGCTCAGATGGGGTCTGGGGGTATAGAGGAAGCAGAGAGAAGTGTTAAGCTAGGTCTCCTCCCTGTAGAAGATTCTATGGTAAGTCTATAGAGCCCATCTCCAGCAGTGAGGAGAGAGATGGGGAGAGAAGCATTCAGATGAGCACTTCTTCCCACTCGTTCAAGGGTTGCGGGTATCTCAGTACCCAGAACGTTTTCTAAATTTTCCAAGGTATTTTTATAGGCTGCACATTGACTACCTCCAATAGGTGGCACTAGAGACACAGCTTTGCCTACTCTGCCTTGCCCGCATCAGCATTCCTAGAAGCTGCGGCCGCTCAGCTTCCAAGGATGCCCTGCCACTGTAATGTTCAGCGCGCTCACTGCAGTGTGAGCGGGCTAAACATAATAAACAGACTAATGGTATGTTTACACAGAGAGATTTACCTGACAGTTTTTTTGAAGCCAAGGCCAGGAATGGATTTGAGAAAGAGAAATCTCAGTCTTTACTTTATGTCTTGTTCTCTGTTTATCATCTGTTCCTGGCTTTGGCTTCAAAAATCTGTCAGATAAATCTCTCTGTGTAAACACACCATTAGGGGCCCTTTTCAGAGAGGTGTCGCGCTGGGACCCCGCTCTGAACTACACCACTCCCGGCTGCTCCTCTATTAGCTGGCATGGTCCCGTCGCTGCGTTGGCTAAATAAGCATTTAAATGCAGCTGTCAAACCTGACAACTGGATTTAAAAGCTCTACACATCCCTGTGCGATCGCGCGAGGGAGTTCAGCTCTTCTGCCCGGGACGGGCCTCAGCGTAGCACTGCACTGATGCTGATCCCGGCTCAGCAATACATTGCTCTGGGCTGCAGCAGACCAGAGCAATGTATCACTGATCTAAGCAATCAGTGCTGTATATATACACAGACTTCTAGTAAGTGTAAAAAAAATATTTGTTTTTCTTAATAAAAAATCCGCTCCCCTAATAAAAGTCCAAATTACCCCCCTTTTCCCATTTTATAAATAAAAATAAACAAACAAATATATTTGGTATTGCTGCCTGAGTAATCGCCTGAACTATTAAATTATCACATTTGTGATCATGCACGATAAATGGTGTAAGCGCAAAAAAATTCCAAAGTGCAAAATTGCGTATTTTTGGTCGCATTAAATCCAGAAAAAATGTAATATAAAATGATCAAAAAAGTTGCATATATGCAATCTAGGTATCAATAGAAAGGACACATCATGGCGCAAAAAATGACTCCTCACACAGCCTCATAGACCAAAAAATAAAAGCGTTATAAGGATAGCAATGGAGCAATTTTAAACACATTTAGGTTTTTTTTTAAAAGGTTTTAATT
Organism: Dendropsophus ebraccatus; assembly: GCF_027789765.1. Classification (NCBI taxonomy): domain Eukaryota; kingdom Metazoa; phylum Chordata; class Amphibia; order Anura; family Hylidae; genus Dendropsophus; species Dendropsophus ebraccatus. Next base: position 31,234,684 of record NC_091463.1, read on the forward strand.
TTTTAAAAGCCGTCAAATAAAATAAAAGTTATGCAAGTTACATATCATTGTAATCATACTGATGTGGGAACATAGAAAGCATGTCACTTTTACCATAGGGCAAACGGCGTAAACACAAAATTCCCTTAAAGGGGTAGTGCGGCGGTAAACAATTATTCACAGAATAACACACATTACAAAGTTATACAACTTTGTAATGTATGTTATGTCTGTGAATGGCCCCCTTCCCGGTGTCCCACCACCCCCACCTGTGTACCCAGAAGTGTGGTGCGCTATACATACCTGTCACGTGCCGACTCGTCTCCGATCTTCAGTCAGCGACGTCGTCTTCGGACGGCCGGGCCGAATCCCTCCGGGCATCCTGAGTGCCGGCCGCCCTCTTCAGCGTCATCAGATGCTCAGCCGCGATTGGCTGAGCACAGTTTGGCTCAGCCAATCGCGGCTGAGCAGCCGATGACGTGGCAGAGGGCGTCCGGCACTCAGGACGGACGGAGGGAATCGGCGGAAGACGACATCGCTGACTGAAGATCGGAGACGAGTCGACACGTGACAGGTATATATAGCGCACCACACTTCCGGGTACACGGGTGGGGGTGGTGGGACATGGGGAAGGGGGCCATTCACAGACATAACATACATTACAAAGTTGTATAACTTTGTAATGTGTGTTATTCTGTAAATAATTGTTTACCGCCGCACTGCGCCTTTAAATGAAAGCAAATTCCTTTTTTTTCTCAATTTGACAGCACAAATGATTTTTTTTCTTTTTCACAGCATATTTAATGGGAAAATTAAGTCTTTCCTTTCAAAGAACAATTGGTTTTGCAAAAAAATAAGAGCTCATGTGGCTATGTAGGTAACAAAAATGCAAGCATTATGGCCTTTCAAACATAAACAGGAAAAAGCAAAAGTGCAAAAACGGAAACTGGTTTAAACACTAAGGAGGACATGCATCATACGGCGTACTGATGATTTTCGGCGTAAAGTGCCGATATGCGAATGATTTTATTCGCAAATGGGCGATTTGCGAATAAAATATTCGCATATCGGCACTTCACGCCGAGTACGCCGGGGGGCGGGGAGGGGTGTGGAGGGGGCGTTACGGGGGGCGCGGGTTTAGAGTCCGCGCGATTTATCATTTTTTTTAGCGCAAAGATACGCCGAAAACCTACTCCACCTTTCAGGTGGCGTAGGTTTTCGTCTGTGCGCACCGACGCGCACGGGATTTATGTAGAGGCAGTACGCCTCTACATAAATCTCCGTAGCGCCGGAGATGCAGGGACATTTATAAGTCCGGCGTTTAATAAATGTCCCCCATAGGGTCCATTTACACAGAAAGATTATCTGACAGATTATCTGCGAAAGATTTGAAGCCAAAGCCAGGAATGGATCTGAAAAAAGGAGAAATCTCAGGCTTTCCATTATGACCTGATCTCTGTTTATAGTCTGTTCCTGGCTTTGGCTTCAAATCTTTGGCAGAAAATCTGTCGGATAATCTTTCTGTGTAAATGGACCCTTAGGAAGCCTTTGCAGGTGCTTTGGGTTAATTATTCTAATTTTCTGAGATAATGAATTTTGGGTTTTTCTTTGTAAGCCATTATCCTCAACATTAACAGAAATAAACACTAGAAAAAGTTCACTCTGTAATGACTCCTTTTAATATTTTTGAATTGAATACCTGAAAGAAAGAAAAAAAAACTTTTTGTTGAAATTCTAATTAGAAGATTGTCGGCAGAAAAAGACTACTTGGTCCATCCAGTCGGCCCTTTTAGTATTTTCTTTCTTATTATCTTAGGACAGATATATGTTTATCCCAGGCAGTTTTACATTCTGTTATTGTAGATTTACCAACCAAGAAGTTTGTTCTAAGCATCTACTACTCTTTCAGTAAAGTAATATTTTCTTGCATTGCTTCTGATCTTTCCCCCAACTAACCTCTCACTGTGTCCTTTTGTTCTTGGGTTCAGTTATTTACTAAAAACACTTCCCTCCTGAACCTTATTTAGTTGTGTAACATACTTAAAGGTTTCGCTCATGTCCCCCCTTTCCATTCTTTACTCCAGACTATACAGATTCAAATCCTTAAAGTGACACTGTCACCCCCTTTGTGCATTCTGACATCACTACACAGGTGTAAAGGGTAAATTTAGCGTTTTTCATACCTTATTTCATATCATATGTCATGGTGTTTGTTCAAGTAAAAAGTGTCCTTTTATCAACTGCAGATTGTATTAAGTGGGCGTGGCCTCGCGGTAATAGCTCCACTTAGCCCCGCCCCCTTGACACCCATTGGTTTTCCGACGAAAAGGGGGTGGGGGCTAGACCTTTCGGCCAGCCTGTCCCAATGACCGACGAGGTGGCGGGGCCACCTGTGGTATTGTGGGTGTGGCTAAGTGGCGCTAATGCCGCGGGGCCATGCCCACTTAACACAATCTGCAGTTGATAAAAGATTACTTTTTACTTGAACAAGCACCATGACGTAGGATATAAAATAAGGTATGAAAACCGCTAAATTTACCCTTTACACCTGTGTAGAGATGTCAGAATGCAAAAAGGGGGTGACAGTGTCACTTTAAGTCTTTCCTGATATTTTTTATGCCTGACAACCTCCACCATTTTTGTAGCTCGTCTTTGGACCCGGTCTATTTTCTTATGTCCTTCTTGAGATGCACTAGTATGTACTGTATACCGCTGTACCCAGGAGCTCCAGGCCCATTGTTATACTGATGGGTGGAGTGCTGTGGACGAGCCCATTTAAACTTTAAAGAATAACTAGTGCCCTAGTCTGGAATTGTGACTTCTCTTTGGAAAGTGGCAGTGTGTGAGGAATCCATCCAAACATATGGGCATCGGAGGAAGCAACATTTAGCCGTTTTACTTAAAATGTCCCCATTAAAGAACCTAATAAGCTTTCTGGCTTTTTAGAAAGTCCAGGGTGCTCCATATTTGCCAAGGACAAGAGTGTGATTTAGGATTTTGTGTCTGACGTAACAAAACATCAAAAGGTAGTAATTTGCTTTAAAATCCCCTGCCACCTTATAAACACACATGTTAAATGTGCAGTAATTCCTCGCTCTGGCCTATATCCTGTGGAACATTACCACAAGAGCAGGTTAAAATAAAGAAAATATATAGAGCTATTTGGGTGACCTCATTGCCAACATCACATTTAAAACCTTGTAGACATGACTCTGTTTTACGAGGTCCTACAGCACCACCTGCTGGCATTTTTGTAGACTGCATGCTGGCCAAGAATGTGATCATTTCTTATATATTGCTTTACATTTCTCGAATGTCTGTGATATGTTGGTCATATGTGTGATAGAGTTTTACTGTACCGTATATGTGTTACATTCTATTATAAATGATATAAAGAAAATAAAGACTGAGCTCTTAGTTCCAAAGACACATAATCAGCTGGTGGAGGCTACTTGTTGGGGGTGAGTAATAGAGTGCTCACACCCAGGGAAGGCTGTAGTTGGGTCCATAATGGGAACTAAGAAGGAGTCCCTAGTCCAGGTGGGCATATGAAGCAGTAGGATTTAGCTGCTCTGCAGGCCAGTATGATGACTTGGGAAGTTAGATCTGTGACTGTTGCAGTGTCTAGAAGCGTATGTGCCACTTCTAGGTGTCTGGTATTGTCAGCCGGCACAGAGGTATTGTCTTTGATAGTGTTTTCTATGTAAAGACTTCCGAACTGTAGTATTCACTTTTGGCCACAAGATGCCACCACTGAGTTTTACTATATCTATATCAGAACTTTAAAGCCTATGGCTGTTAATGTATTAACCTGTATTGTTACATTGTAAGTACAGTACATTGCCAGCTCCTCCCTATCACTGGTGACTTTGAGAAGGTTCCAGTGGGACATTTGGTCACCTTAGATTCTCCCCCACCAATGGGAGATTAGCCCAGTCTTAGCCTATATAGGAGGGATATTACTTAGTTTTGTGGTCGGTCAGTCTCAGCGAGTGTTCCTAACAAGCTTTCACGGGGCCTGTCTCTTGTGGTCAGGTGCCTGATCTTGGCTGATTTCCTGTGTGTACCTCACAGCACTATCATGCAAGGCCGGACTGGGACTGAAAATCAGCCCTGGCACTAAAACCCAAGCAGCCCACTTACCATATCATTTCATATCTATCTATCGTATGCCAAGACAATAAATAATTCTGGCACTCTACAGCAAGTACAATCAATAATATATATTTTTTAATAGTTCAGACATTTCTGCACAATCCAAGCAATATCAGCACTTGCAGATTTTCCTACAGTCTGCAGGGTTTCAACACAATGGATTTATTCCATATTGTGACTTCCCCATGGAAAGTAAAGGGGAAAATATGCAATAAATCCACTGCAGCAGATATGCCACAGGTGACCCTACCATAAGACATGGCTTCCTACTCCTAGCACACATAGAGAAAGACAGATACACACACAAACAAACTACAGTTGTATACAGACTTAGGCTATGTTCACACTACGTAAAACTACGGCCGTAGTTCTCGCCGCGAAACTACGGCCGTAGTTTTCAGGGGTGGAACATAGCCTTATTTTGAATGGGATCCCGGCCGGAGCAAACACACATCGTATATATATTTCGTATATATAATTCAGTGAATTCAGGCCACAAAAAGCCCTGTCAGTTCACACAGTGAAGCGAGCGGCTCTGGACGCTTGCTTCACTGTGGGCTATGGGAAGCTCTGGGATGATCCGGGCTGAGGCCGGCCATTCCGTGACCTGGCCGGGGTCACGCAACGGCCGGGTGTTCACGTAATGTGAACATAGCCTTATACACATATGCATTTATACACAGTCACACCATACACTGACCTCTGTATGGATCAGGCAGCAGTACTATCACCAGTCAGATCTTCTCCCTCTGCCCAGGCTGCTGTGGAGGGGTCAGAAGTAGAAAGACCCTGGAATACAGCTGGGAGGAGGAGGCAAGGGATGCACAGCACAGGCAGCACTGTGGTCAGGCTTCTGGGCCCTGACCTGCTGTTTGACCTCCACAGGCTGTGGCAGTGAGTCCCACCCCCCTCTCCTCTGACCCGACACAGGAGGAGTAAAGGCTGTAGTAAGCAACCACAATACCACTGCAGTGGCGTACCAGCGCCCCATCCCTGCGCAGCTGCCTCCTGTAATGATGCAGTTGTGCTCACAGCACAGCGCCACCTGCACACAGTGCAATGTCTGTAACAGTGTGTCAGTCACCGTCATTGTCAGTGTGTGTCTGCCCAAGTGCTGTGAACAGATATTTGCTGCCCTCTGCAGCTGGGTGAGTGAACAGCAACCCTAACTGTACTGTACAATGTGGTGATTTGCAGAGGGAGACAGACAGCCCACGCATTGGTACTCCAGCAGGGCCGTATTTGCCACTAGGCACCCGTGGTCCGGTGCCTAGGGCGGCGCCCTGCGGGGGGCGGCACCTGCAGGGATCAAAATATATTTTTTTTATAAAAAAAAAATATATTTTTAACCCCCGCCGCCCTAGGTACTGGACCGCGGGTGCCTAGTCCGCGGCCGGGGGTGTTTGGGGGGGGGAGGAGGTGGGGGGGGGAGGAGGTGGGGGGGGGAGGAGGTGAGGTGGGGGGGGGGAGGAGGTGAGGTGGGGGGGGAGGTGAGGTGGGGGGGGAGGAGGTGAGGTGGGGGGGGGGAGAAGGTGAGGGGGGGGGAGGAGGTGAGGGGGGGGGTGCGACGACGACGCTGCCGCCACCGTTGTGCATCCCCGGGGTACTCGGGGTGAGCTCCTTCCGGCATACGCTGCTTCTATCTCAGGCCGGCAGCTCACCCCTGCAGCCCCGCGGTGTCGGAACTTCTTCCTGCTTGGCGCGATGACGTCACGAGCGCTGCAGCAGGAAGAAGTTCGGGCACCGCGGGGCTGCAGGGGTGAGCTGCCGGCCTGAGATAGAAGCAGCGTGTGCCGGAAGGAGCTCACCCCGGACGCCCCCGAAGCTGCTTTGGGGGGACCTGCCTAGTGTGCCTCTGCCCCCGGCTCTTCCCTCTTCCACACACAGCTTCTCCCCCTGCCTGTGCCCCCCATCTGCTCCCCCTGCCTGTGCCCCACATCTGCTTCCCCTGCCTGTGCCCCCCCTGCCCCCCCTGCCTGTGCCCCCCATCTGCCACCCCTGCCCCCATCTTCTCCCCCTGCCTGTGCCCCCCATCTGCTCCCCCTGCCCCCATCTGCTCCTCCTGCCTGTGCCCCCATCTGCTCCCCCTGCCTGTGTCCCCCATCTGCTCCCCCTGCCCCCATCTGCTCCCCCTGCCTGTGTCCCCCATCTGCTCCCCCTGCCCCCATCTGCTCCCCCTGCCTGTGCCCCCCATCTGCTCCCCCTGCCTCCATCTGCTCCCCCTGCCTGTGCCCCCCCTGCCCCCATCTGCTCCCCCTGCCTGTGCCCCCCATCTGCTCCCCCTGCCCCCATCTGTTCCCCCTGCCTGTGCCCCCCCTGCCCCCATCTGCTCCCCCTGCCTGTGCCCCCCATCTGCTCCCCCTGCCCCCATCTGCTCCCCCTGCCTGTGCCCCCCATCTGCCCCCCCGGCTCCCATCTGCTCCCCCTGCCTGTGCCCCCCATCTGCTCCCCCTGCCTGTGCCCTCAGCTGCTCCTCTGCCCCCCTTGCCCCCCCCAGCTTCTCCCTCTGCCCCCCATCTTCTCCCCCTTCCACCCCAGCTTCTCCCCTGCCACCCCAGCTGCCCCTATCCTCTCCCTGCCACCCCAGCGGCTCCCCCTGCCACCCCCAGCTGCTCCCCCTTTCCGTCACCCCAGCTGCTCCCCCCCTGTCACCCCAGCTTTTCCCCCCAGTCCATCCCCGGCTGCCTCCCTTCCTCAGCCCCCCCAGCTGCCTCCCTTCCTCAGTCCCCCCCAGCTGCCTCCCTTCCTCAGTCCCCCCCAGCTGCCTCCCTTCCCCAGTCCCCCTCAGCTGCCTCCCTTCCTCAGCCCCCCCAGCTGCCTCCCTTCCCCAGTCACCCCCCAGCTGCCTCCCTTCCCCAGTCACCCCCAGCTGCCCGCCTGCAGACGAGTTGTGGTCGGAGAAGTCTTCATGATGGCTGCCAGATGGAGAAGAAAGCAAAAAGTGAGCAACGGCAATGGGAGAAGACGTCACCTGTAAGTCATTAGTAACTGCACTGTAAACACTTCTATAGTGTGCAGAGCCTGTGTACCATTGGGGTCTAAATGGGTCAGTGTATGGTTTGCGGTAGTGTACTGACACAACCCCGCGGACACTACAGTACACTAGCGCAAACTTTTAAACTAGAATCAAACTACAACAGCTGCAGGCATATGCTGAGGGCTGCAGACTGTCAGTACATGCTGGGAGTTGTAGTGCCTGCAGCTGTTGTAGTTGGGCCCTAGGTGGCATATAAGAATATATAGATCAGTGGGGGCTCAGCGCAGGGAAGTGACCCCAGAACATCACTGATAGGGGATAGGGGGAGATGTTTTTGTTCTATCCCCATCAGTGATCAGGGGTCACTTCCATACACTGAGCCCCCACAGATCTCTGTATTCTGATCTCCCACAAAGAATCCAGTGTATAATGCACCTAGGACCCAACTATAACAGCTGCAGGAACTACAACTCCCAGCATGTACTGACAGTCTGTTGCCCTCAGGATATGCTGGGAGTTGTAGTACAGCGTAGACAGATGTATTGCTGGACCTTCAGGGCTTGAGGTTGTCACCCACAGATTGCAGCCACCAGGAGTCTCTGCACACAGTGATTTATTACAGGGTTGTCCTCTCAGAGACTACAACTCCCAGCATAGACTGAGAGCTGTATAAATGTAGGGATTTGTCAAGTCAAGCATGTCAAGTCTCACTGGTTCTATATTGGTGGGCCCCAGGTGCCCCAGTCCTACACTGGACAGAAGCGGCCCCCGAACTAAGACGTCCCCGGCCTCCTTCCTTCCTCCATCACATTTGTTTGATGAGAATAGCGGGCATCAAGCAGAGCGGCACCCAAGTGCCAGGGTATATACCATGCATGTAACCAGCCAGTGCCGGGGGGGAGGCCTCAGCAAGCAAAGTGCCTAGGGCAGCATGAACTCTAAATACAGGCCTGTACTCCGGCCAGCCCATCAGGCATTTGCCGGTTTGCCAGATTGCCAGTCCGGGCATGACCCAGAGCGTAACAGCATGGAGTGGCAGAGTGTTCAAAAGCATTCGGCTGACAAGCAGACCGCCTAGCCTAGCGAAGTGCTTGCTAGTACTGTAATTTTGCTCATCTCTAGCATACACATTTCACATGTGATTATACCTAATTGTATATGTTTGTTATACTATATATATGCACTTCACCTTGCATGTTATATAATATATGCACTTTATGTTGCATGTATATTTTGCATGGCTGTCTATATTGGCCATGTAAGATAGCCTAGACCAAACTATGCCCCAGTGTGTAAAGTAGCCTAGGCCAAACTATACTCCAGGGTTTTAAATTGCCTAGGCCAAACTATACCCCGGTGTGTAAAATAGCCTAAGCCAGGGGTCTCAAACTCGCGGCCCGCGGGCCACTAGTTTGCGGCCCCCCACCTCAATGGTAGCTTTCCTGTAAGTGCTGCCCTCATCAGCTGCTCAGCCGCGATTGGCTGAGCTCAACTTTATGCTCAGCCAATCAGCAGCTGAGCAGCTGATGACGCGGCAGAGGGGGGCCGGCATCAGGGACGGCTGCAGCTGTTTGGCCGGCCTCCCGAAGACAACGGAGAGGTGGGCGGCGGCGGCAGTGGTGGGAGGGGAGGTGTGCGGTGCAGGGGCCTACAGCCGCCCCCTAGCATCCCTGCCGCACATGCAGCTCCCTGGTCTCTGGAGGAGGAGGCCGCGGGGACTGCAAGGTGATCTCATCGCTGCAAGTCCTGGGGCTGTTCAGCAGGATCGGGGGATGCAGTGCAGACCCCCGATCCTGCTTTACAGCCCCAGGACTTGCAGCGATGCAATCACCTCACCCTGCAGTCCCCGCGGCCTCCTCCAGAGATCGAGGAGCTGCCTGTGCGGCTGAGAGGAGAGCGCCGGTGCCGGGGGTGAGAAGAGGAGGAGGGGTGTGTGCCCAGCTCCCCCCAGTCCCCTCTCAGTGACCCCCAGCTCCCCCCAGTCCCCTGTGTCACGAACCAGTCCCCTCTCAGAGACTCCCAGTCCCCTGTTTCACCCCCAGTCCCCTGTGTCACCCCAGTCCCCTGTGTCACCCCAGTCCCCTCTCAGAGACCCCCAGTCCCCTGTGTCACCCCCTGCTCCCCCCAGTCCCCTCTCAGAGACCCCCAGTCCCCTTTGTCACCCCCAGTCCCCTCTCAGAGACCCCCTGTGTCACCCCCCTGCTCCCCCCAGTCCCCTGTGTCACCCCCAGCTCCCCTCTGTCACCCCCTGCTCCCCCCAGTCCCCTTTGTCACCCCCAGACTCCTCTCAGAGACCCCCAGTCCCCTTTGTCACCCCCAGTCCCCTGTAAAGGTCAAGAAATTCCAACGAGATCTGATGGATTTTAATAACAAGAAAGTATATCGCTGGAAGCAACCTCGTCCAAGTTTAACCCGCACAGCTTCTGTTACATCTCTAACATCAGTTGGGGCTGAATCCAATATATCCTCTGTGAGTACTCAGAGTCAGAGACGAGATCTACAGAGGGTGGAGAATATTAGAAGTCAGGAATATTCAAGGAAATCGCCTAGACGATATGAAGATCAGGAACATCGGGGTGGCACATCGAAGGTAATTAATCTTTCCTCTATCTCTCTTACCTCTGATCAAACCCATGTACTTGAATTGGGTCTTTCTTTCTCCCCAGCGGCCAAATTCGACCATTTTTCGGCGATGAAAGATTTACAATTATTTGGCAGAAAATTATTTTTTAAACGTCTTTTTGAAAATAAAAAATATGGGCTACTGTCCACAAGAGAGGAACAACATGCAATGCAGAATTTGATGGATTTACTTACAGAAAATGAGAGGGAGATGGACACAACGGCTACAATGGGTAAGTTTCCCCAACAACTACTTCCCCGATCCACCAGGTTTCCATTACTGTCTACCTGTCCGGCTATTGACATGTTTGTCAAAATGGTCACCCGAGAATTTGAGGGTATTCCTGAAAATATAAAAAATGACAATCTGACCAATAGAGAGAGGACAGCGTTACTTCAATTGTCTCGATTAGAGGGAGTGATCATAAAACCGCCTGATAAAGGTGGGAATGTCGTTATCTGGCCCACAGACTTGTATGAGAGGGAGATGTACAGGCAATTACGCGATACATCGTGCTATAAAAAACTTACTTTTAACCCCCTCTCTAAATTTAGGGAGGAGCTGCACCAACTTACATTACAAGCTGTGGAAAAGAATATATTGAACAAGAAGGAAGCTATGGCACTGAATATTGAGGAACCATCTATTGCAACTATATATCTGCTCCCCAAGGTACATAAGGACTTGCGAAATCCGCCAGGCAGGCCTATTGTATCGGGCAATAACAACCTATGTGAACCACTTGCCAAGTATATTGATTACATTCTCCGCCCCCTAGTGGAAGATCTACCTTCCTACATCAAGGATACGGGAGACTTACTTTTGAAATTTGACGGAGTACAATTGGAGCCTAATATGTACATTGTTACATGTGATGTGGAGTCATTATATACATCTATAAGACACCAGGACGGCCTAAAGGCAGTGGAATTCTTTCTTCGATCGAGTACAATGTCTTCTGACCTCTGCGACTTCACGGTGAGAGCTCTATCTTTTGTTCTCACTCATAACTTCTTCCTATTCAAGGGGTCCCTCTTCCTACAGCTCCAGGGGACGGCCATGGGGGCTGCATGTGCCCCCTCTTATGCCAACCTATTTCTGGGGCTCTGGGAGAGGGAAATTTTTCAATCAGATCCAGTGATAGGAATAGAAAACGTCCAGATGTGGAGTCGATATATTGACGATATTGTGATGATTTGGCATGGTTCTATTGTGAACCTGGAAGCATTTATGCTACGTTTGAACCAGAATCCATACAATATCAAATTGACCCACAAAATAAGTCGAGAAGTGATTGATTTTCTTGATGTTTCCCTACAGGTGGACACGGCAGGATTTGTACAAACGGACCTATATAGGAAAAGGACATCAGCGAATACTGTGTTACATGCACAATCATCCCATCCGAATCATCTGGTAAGAAATATCCCAGTTGGTCAATTTCTACGAGCAAGGCGGATATGTTCTAACGATGCCGCCTTTGAACGACAGGCAGTAGATTTGACCCAGCGATTTCGTGAAAGAGGGTACAGTAACCGCTGTATTAAGAGAGCTTATATTCGAGCCAAAAACGCCGACCGTCGGGAGCTACTAAGACCCAAGAGCAAACCGGATCCCTCTGATGCAAAGGTGAGATTTATATCGGAATTCAGCTCACATAGTAGGGAGATGGTTGAAGCGTTGAAGAAACATTGGCCTATCCTAATGACGGACCCAATACTAAGGAATATTCTTGATTCCACAGTCTCAGTCACATACAGGAGATCTCGTAATCTCCGAGACCATCTAGTTCGGAGTCATTACAGCCCAAGAAAAGAGACTGGGATTTTCGGCTCTAAGGGTCCAAGATGGGGATCGGGTCCATGTAAAGGTTGTGTAGCCTGCCCCAACATGGAAAAGGCGACGGTCTTCTTTACATCTGATGGAACCAGAGAATTTAAGATCTGTCATCCTATATCATGTGAAACCAAAACTGTGATATACTTCGCTACATGTCCTTGCAATCTAATCTATATCGGAATGACCTCGCGGCAATTGAGAAGAAGAGTACGCGAACATGTGCTGGATATCCGAGCAGCGAGGGATACAACAGAGATGGAAGAACTGAAGACCATTCCTCGCCACTTCAAGTCCGTCCACAATTGTGATGACTCCCTATTTAAAGTTCGGGGGATTGATGTCCTATACCGTAGTGAAAGAGGTGGGGACATTAAAAAACAACTTGCTCAAAGAGAGACCAGGTGGATTTATAGACTGAATACTCTGGCACCGTATGGCCTCAACGAATATAATAGCTTTGCACCATTTTTGTGAACAAACCCTTACATATATATATATATCTTTGAACGTTCCTATAGTACTCCGGATAAGAAAGACTTGCTTTCTCAGGTTTGTCTTGTTTTTAGATTCATCTTTTTTTAATTGTTTTTAATGTGGGTTGTATGTTTTTTCTAATTGGTTGTATGTTGGCCTATCGCGTTTCCTTCTCTTTTCCTGTGGTATTATTATTATTATTTTTTTTTTCTTATGCTTTTCCTTTTTCCTCTTCCTTACCCTTTAGGTTTAACACTAATTGAGTTCCTGACAGCAGCCTATATTTTGGAGTCATCTGCCCAAGGAGACGGGATGTTATTATTATGTTTCTTCTGTGTTTGGTCGAATCGCTTATGTTATCCTTTCTAGATCTGTATCCCTTGGAAACCCCTATGGTCCTATTTTCTTTGCACTTTATGTACCTGCTTATCTGAATGCCATTTTATGTTGATGGTATATTATTTTGTCCACATGGTTTGTTTTATGAGGTAGTTTATTCCTTTTGAGCATAATGGTTCTTATATTCTTTTTTATTTATGTGGGGGATTTTTTATACAGTGGATTGGTTGATCCATTGTTTTTCACCATAGCACAGTATGATCATGTATTAGTGATTATATAGCTCATGATCATGTATTACTAATTAGTCTAGTGTCATCCATGGGGATATTTTTTATACACTATTTTATATCTTTGTCTATATACCATTTTATATGTATGGGTGATGCGCCCTCCCCCCTTTTTTTAGTCGGGTCCATGATCCACTGTTTCTACTAACGCACTTTAGGTATATTTATGAATTAGGGGTTGGCTATTTATCATTTTTTTATATAGGTAATTTTGATTTTTCTTTCACCTGGAGACACTCATATCCTATAGTAGATTATACACTTTTATAATAGGGGTCTCATTAGGGATATCCAGTGGGTGTATTTGTCTTATATGTATATTAAAATATATATATTTTCTAACACACTATTACTATTTATTAATTTATCATATATATATTATTTTTTATTTATTTATTATTTATTTATTAGTACTTAGGTTATAGTATGTATTTAGTACTTTTTGCATCTATGTGATGAATGTGTAGTCTTTTGTTAGCATTACATCACATATTTATGATTTTGACCCAATATATAATTTAGGGGGACACCTTCATGGAGTTAAACATATGATCCGGGTTGTGGGTATTATATCCGGTGGTGTGTGTGTGTGTATATGTGTGCATGCTCTCATTTTGGGCATGCATACATGTACATATACATGCTAATCTTTAGCACTAGCACATATATGTATGTTTTATTTTTATTTTTATTTTCATATTACATATTTTTTTCATCTTTCTCACTTTATTTATGATTCATGTATGTCCAGCGATTTTTTCACTTATAGATCCATCAGTGGGTAAGTTTATGGGTGGGTATACTATATACTATATATTATGTGTCATTCATGTTTTTGTTTTATGTTTAGTGTGTTTTTTCACGTGTGGCACCCTACACTTTCATTCTTGGGTACACTATATCTATCCATTACTTCACATATTATCATTTGTCACTGGTTATTTCCCTTTGTCATGTTTTGTCTGTGTGATTATGTGCTCCATGTCTAAGTCCCGTTTGTACCTCACTGCGCATGCGCGAAGTCCGGACTCTGAATGCATGTGATGTGACCTTGGTCACATGACCGGGATCGCATACACGTCACCATGGCACCGGTCATGTGACCGGGATCGCCATCTTAAACTTAGATATCTGGTTAGCTGATGACGTGGATCCCCTCCGTCATTTCCGGTGGGACGTGTTGGGCAGGTGACGTAGGGGCGGTCATGTGACCGCAGGTGCTTCCGGTCTTTTCCGGTGATGGCGCCGAGTTGGCTGATACGAATCATGTTGGTGAGCTTAATACACCTGTTAAGGGGTGGGTGAATCCATAGGGATAGCATTCGGATTGGAGGTTGGAATGAATAGGGATGGGTTGGCCAGCTGTATAGATGTGATGTGATTGGTATTTGGATACATAAAAAGACAAGTGACCTGACTCTCATTACCCTTGATAAAGCTTGCACAGCGAAACGCAGCGTTGGGTGAGTGGTGGTACAGGGCAGGTATATATACTACATACCCAGAGGTTGGATTATACACTTGTATAGTTTGTACTTTACATATGGTATTGCACTTTGCACTTTAGACTGCACTTGCAGTCTTAGTTGTGTAGATTTACTTTACTGTCTCTTGATTATTTGCATTTACTATTTATTTCTTTTTTTCTCCTCCTACCTCTGTGGGCCAATTGATATACCATCAATGGTTTAATATATAAGTGAAATATAGTATTTATTATCTTTATCTTTTTCTCTGCCCTGTATACCATCTGATGTATGTATTGTATGGTTTTTCAGCTCCCTTTTTAACATATGTTTTTAAACAAAAGAATTAATTTCTGTTGTTTGTAATCAATAAAGTATTTTTTTTGATATATGTAGAATACTGTCCAGCATTGTTCATTCATAGGTAGTGTGTATTATTCCTGATGCTTATGGACATAGGACCATTGGTGGTTCAAATTTGTTGGTTAATTTACCCCCAGTCCCCTGTGTCACCCCCATGCTCCCCCCAGTTCCCTGTTTCACCCCCAGCTCCCCTGTGTCACCCTCTGCTCCCCTGTGTCACCCTCTGCTCCCCCCAGTCCCCTGTCTCACCCCCTAGCTCCCCCCTGTCACCCCTGCTCCCCCCAGTCCCCTCTGTCACCCCCAGTCCCCTCTGTCACCCCCTGCTCCCCCCCAGTCCTGTGTCACCCCCCAGCTCCCCCCAGTCCCCTGTGTCACCCCCAGTCCCCTCTCAAAGACCCCCAGTCCCCTGTGTCACCCCCATTCCCCTGTGTCACCCCCCCTGCTCCCCCCATTCCCCTGTGTCACCCCCCTGCTTCCCCCAGTCCCCTGTGTCACCCCCAGCTCTCCCCAGTCCCAGGGGCGTAGCTAGGGGTTCAGCCTAGGGGGGGTGAGTGAGTCTGAGTGGGCCTCCAACCGGTTATGTTACTCATAGGAAACCTCAGCAGGTGACAATGATTTCTGAATAATAAAGGGAATATTCTTCTACATTACTCATAGTGAATAAGGATAAAGAGCCGTGTAAGAGGCTTCTACATCTAAAATATAGAACCACAAAAAAAGTAAAAGGGCTTAAGATTAGAAAAATATAGCTGCCTTCTTCCACAGACAGCACCACTCTTGTCCTCAGTTTGTGTGTGGTATTCGACTAAAGTTAATAGAGCCAAGTTGTGATACCACACACAGCCTAACAGCAGGGGTGGCGCTGTTTTGGAAGAAAACAATTATGTTTTTTTTTTTATTCTGGAGAACCCTTTTAACTAGATTATCTTTGCCTAAAAATAATAGTGGTATAGGTAATACGCTTTTAGACATTAAAAGGGGTGAGTTGGTTGTGATCATCATGTATATACAATCCAAGATATGTGATGAGCTGCTAGATATCTATCTATCTATCTATCTATCTATCTATCTATCTATCTATCTATCTATCTATCTATCTCATATCTATCTTCTATCTATCTCCTATCTATCTATCTATCTATCTGATAAGTATGGGAAGATTGACATTTTTAAACAGAGGTAATTTACAAATCTATATAAGTTTCTGAAATCGGTAATTTAAAAAATAAAAAATTGCTGGAGTACCCCTTTAACTTACTTTAGCATAAGGTGTATGGTGCAGGTACAACAAGGGGGTCAGATGTGTTGGGGGCACTTGTGAAAATGTGACAACGGCTGAGCAGTACTGTAACCCCCCTGTAGTGTAGCCCCCTCTATGCAGCCTCTGAGTAGTATAGGCCTCTCTGTGGTATTGCCCCCCTCTCTGGAGTGCAGGCTTCTTTATTGTATTGCCCCCCTGTGTGTAGTACACTCCTCCCTCCTGTGTTTAGTACAGACCCATATGCAGTCTCCATCATACTGAGTACAAATGCTGGGAAAGCTGGGTGATCTCCATTATACTGACTACAAGATACGGGAAAGCTGGGTGACCTCCATTATACTGACTACAAGATACGGGAAAGCTGGGTGACCTCCATCATACTGACTACAAGATACGGGAAAGCTGGGTGACCTCCATCATACTGACTACAAGATACGGGAAAGCTGGGTGATCTCCATCATACTGACTACAAGATACGGGAAAGCTGGGTGACCTCCATCATACTGACTACAAGATACGGGAAAGCTGGGTGACCTCCATCATACTGACTACAAGATACTGGAAAGCTGGGTGACCTCCATGACACTGACGACAGGATACTGGGAAAGCTGGGTGACCTCCATGACACTGACGACAGGATACTGGGAAAGCTGGGTGACCTTCATTACACACTGACTACAGCAAGGATGTCACATTCTGGCCCTTCAGCTGTTGCATGTCAGAGCTGTGTATATATAATCTCCTGCTGGTCACTTGGTCACTGCTGTATATATACAGTATATATAAATATACACACAGCAGTGACTAGCAGGAGCCACATATATGGCAGTGACCAAGTGACCGTCAGGAGCCATATACATATATATGTGACAAAGTGACCAGCAGGAGACACATATGTATATACAGCAGTGACCAAGTGAACAGCAGGAGACACAGATATACATATATAGTTCCTCCTTGTCATTTGGTCACTGCTGTATATATATATATATATATATATATATATATATATATATATATATATATATATAACTGGCTGCTGTGTCTGGTCAGTGGTGTGGGTGGTTGTGTGTGTGTGTGTTGTCACTCCTCTCACAGTCCTCACTCCCCTCACATAGTCCTCACCCCTCTCAGTCCTCACTCCTCTCACACAGTCCTCACTCCTTTTACAGTCCTCACTCCTCTCACACAGTCCTCACTCCTCTCACACAGTCCTCACCCCTCTCACAGTCCTCACTCCTCTCACAGTCCTCACCCCTCTCACACAGTCCTCACTCCTCTCACACAGTCCTCACCCCTCTCACACAGTCCTCACTCCTCTCACAGTCCTCACCCCTCTCACAGTCCTCACTCCTCTCACACAGTCCTCACTCCTCTCACACAGTCCTCACTCCTCTCACACAGTCCTCACTCCCCTCTCACAGTCCTCACTCCCCTCTCACAGTCCTCACTCCCCTCTCACAGTCCTCACTCCCCTCACACAGTCCTCACTCCCCTCACACAGTCCTCACCCCTCTCACACAGTCCTCACCCCTCTCACACAGTCCTCACCCCTCTCACACAGTCCTCACTCCCCTCTCACACAGTCCTCACTCCCCTCACACAGTCCTCACTCCCCTCACACAGTCCTCACTCCCCTCACACAGTCCTCACCCCTCTCAGTCCTTACTCCCCTCTCACAGTCCTCACTCCCCTCTCACAGTCCTCACTCCCCTCTCACAGTCCTCACTCCACTCTCACAGTCCTCACTCCACTCTCACAGTCCTCACTCCCCTCTCACAGTCCTCACTCCTCTCACACATTCCTCACTCCCCTCACACAGTCCTCACTCCCCTCTCACAGTCCTTACTCCCCTCACACAGTCCTCACTCATCTCACACAGTCCTCACCTCCCTCACACAGTCCTCACTCCTTTCAGTCCTCACTTCCCTCCCACAGTCCTCACCCCTCTCACAGTCCAAACTTCCCTCACACAGTCCTCACCCCTCAGTCCTCACTTCCCTCCCACAGTCCTCACTCCTCTCACACAGTCCTCACCCCTCTCACAGCCCCCACTCCTCTCACAGTCCTTACTCCCCTCTCACACAGTCCTTACTCCCCTCACACAGTCCTCACTTCCCTCACACAGTCCTCACTTCCCTCACACAGTCCTCACTTCCCTCAGACAGTCCTCACTCCCCACTCCCCTCTCACAGTCCTCACTCCCCTCACACAGTCCTCACTCCCCTCACACAGTCCTCACTTCCCTCACACAGTCCTCACTTCCCTCACACAGTCCTCACTTCCCTCACACAGTCCTCACTTCCCTCACACAGTCCTCACTCCCCACTCCCCTCTCACAGTCCTCACTCCCCTCTCACAGTCCTCTCTCCTCTCACAGTCCTCACTCCCCTCACACAGTCCTCACTCCCCTCACACAGTCCTCACTCCCCTCACACAGTCCTCACTCCCCTCACACAGTCCTCACTCCCCTCACACAGTCCTCACTCCCCTCACACAGTCCTCACCCCTCTCACACAGTCCTCACCCCTCTCACACAGTCCTCACCCCTCTCACACAGTCCTCACTTCCCTCACACAGTCCTCACTCCTCTCACAGTCCTCACTTCCCTCGCACAGTCCTCACTTCCCTCACACAGTCCTCACTTCCCTCACACAGTCCTCACTTCCCTCACAGTCCTCACTTCCCTCACACAGTCGTCACTTCCCTCACACAGTCCTCACTTCCCTCACAGTCCTCACTTCCCTCACACAGTCCTCACTTCCCTCACACAGTCCTCACTTCCCTCACACAGTCCTCACTTCCCTCACACAGTCCTCACTTCCCTCACACAGTCCTCACTCCTCTCACTGTCCTCACTCCCCTCACACAGTCCTCACTTCCCTCACACAGTCCTCACTCCCCTCACACAGTCCTCACTCCCCTCACACAGTCCTCACTCCCCTCACACAGTCCTCACTCCCCTCACACAGTCCTCACTCCCCTCACACAGTCCTCACTCCCCTCACACTCCCCTCACACAGTCCTCACTCCCCTCACACAGTCCTCACTTCCCTCACACAGTCCTCACTTCCCTCACACAGTCCTCACTCCCCTCACACAGTCCTCACTTCCCTCTCTCAGTCCTCATTCTGTACCTGACAATGTCCAGAGCTACTGCTGGATGTCTTCACAGTCCCCCCTGGCAGCCATAGACGGTGAGGATCCCTCCAGCTGCTGTCCTCCCTCATCACACAACATTTTGCAGCCAGTGAGGGAGAGGAGGGGGAGGGGCCAGCAGCAGCAGCAGCCTGTAGCAGTGTGTAGAAGGAAGCAGCAGGAAGAAGATCCAGCCCTGGCCGGGCTCGGCATCCGACAGCTGAGCGGGCCCCTCAGGAGCAGGGGCCCGCTATTCCCAGGTGCAGTTTCCCTCTTGGGGGCCACTACAGACATGTGTTAACGCTGTCTGCAAAAGCAATAGCTTTTGCAGACAGCATTAACTGTCTGAGACCTCAGTGGGCCCCTGCCTGAGTGGGCCCGGGAGCGACCGCCCCCTTTGCCCCCACCTATTTTTGCTACTGCCCAGTCCCCTGTGTCACCCCCCAGTCCCCTTCTTGTGGAAAACCTTATGCAACCCAGCCTCACCCAGACTCTACCTCCAGCGGCCCCCTGGTAAATTGAGTTTGAGACCCATAGGCCAAACTATACTCCGGTGTGTAAAAAAGCCTAGGCCAAACTATACCCTTGGGTGTAATATAGCCTAGGCCAAACTATACCCATCCAGGCTAGAATATATCCATCTAATGTTGAACCTGGATATAGTCTGGCCCAGGTCACAGTATACTTTGGGTTATAAACCCTATACTTGGGGGTGTAAAACAGCCTAAGCCATATATCCGTCTGGGCCATAATGTTTACCATCATTGGTTTTCTCAACTTTGGTCCAGGCCACAGTATACCCCAAGGGATGTACTCTATGCCGGGGGAGAGGAGATCTAAAACAGCCTAGGCCATACTATATCCCTCTGAGCTAAAAGCTTATGGGTCCTAGGTTTTTGTGAGCTCATACCGGCTTGGATAGCCACCACACAGCACTGGGTGTCACAGCTGCTTCTTATCATTCTCTATCACAGGAGCAGCCACGGCCAGGAGCCACAACCAGGGTACTTGTAGAAGAAGCAGAGCCACATCTAAAAGCATACTATTCAATGGTATGCTAATTTATAGCCACATGTATGCATTGACTTTAAGGTTAGAACTACATGGCAGCATATTCAGGGTGGGGAAATTAGGTCTGAACAGGTTCTCACTGTCTGGATGTAATGTTCCTCCTGCTAGTGACTGACAGTCTTCTCCTAGTCACTGTGTGCATAGTGTAGCCTCTCAATCACTGGCAGGAGCACAGGGACAGGAGCACAGGGACAGTGCCATCTAATGAATACACAAGACTCATCTCTCAGTGTGTCTGGTGTGTGCTGCCGGTCTTATAAAGTTATACGGCATTAGTGATTTACACAGCGAGGGCAGCATTATGGATGACAGGCTCCTTTAATATGTGACAAAGCATACTACAGATTCGAATAAATCCCTGAATAGGTGTGATCCAATGGCGGATTATAATGTAGGCGGTTTGGGCGGCCGCCCGAGGCTCCGGGGGGGCCCATGCCTTGCCGCCCACATTATAATGCCGCCCGGGAGGCCCCCTTCCCCCCGCCACTGCAGGCTCTTGTGACCGCAAGCATTGTTTCGCTTGCGGTCACAAGAGTCTCCGGCTGCCTCCGTCTGATGCGCGGCTGCCGGGGGTGTCCCGTCCTCTCCACGGCAGCGCGCGCATCACACAGCTCCTAGTGCCACCTGGGGCCCTGACTTCCGGTACTGGGAGCACACGTACCGGAAGTCAGGGCCCAGGCGGCACTAGGAGCTGTGTGATGCGCACGCTGCCGGGGAGAGGACGGGACACCCCCGGCAGCCGCGCATCAGACGGAGAGAGGATCGACGGGGGAACGCAGGGTAGGTTAGTTGTATTTTGTTATTTTTGTGTTATTTACTAACTGGGGGGGCATCTATAAAGGGGAGAAGAGGGGGACCAGCTATAAGGGGGGGAAAGAGGGGGACCATCTATAAGGGGGGGGAAAGAGGGGGACCATCTATAAGGGAGGGGGGAGAGGGGGACCAGCTATAAGGGGGGAAAGGAGGACCACCTATAAGGGGGGAGAGGGAAGAGGGGGACCATCTATAAGGGGGGGAAAGAGGGGGACCATCTATAAGGGGGGGAAAGGAGGACCAGCTATAAGGGGGGAAAGGAGGACCACCTATA
Organism: Dendropsophus ebraccatus; assembly: GCF_027789765.1. Classification (NCBI taxonomy): domain Eukaryota; kingdom Metazoa; phylum Chordata; class Amphibia; order Anura; family Hylidae; genus Dendropsophus; species Dendropsophus ebraccatus. The sequence goes on from NC_091463.1 coordinate 31,255,746, forward strand.
AGGGGGGAGAGGGAAGAGGGGGACCATCTATAAGGGGGGAAAGAGGGGGACCATCTATAAGGGGGGAAAGAGGGGGACCATCTATAAGGGGGGAAAGAGGGGGACCATCTATAAAGGGGGGAAAGAGGGGGACCATCTATAAGGGGGGGGAAGAGGGGGACCATCTATAAGGGGGGAAAGAGGGGGACCATCTATAAGGGGGGAAAGAGGGGGACCAGCTATAAAGAGGGAAAGAGGGGGGACCATCTATAAGGGGGGAAAGAGGGGGACCAGCTATAAGGGGGGGAAAGAGGGGGACCATCTATAAGGGGGGAAAGAGGGGGACCATCTATAAGGGGGGAAAGAGGGGGACCAGCTATAAGGGGGGAAAGGAGGACCAGCTATAAGGGGGGAGAGGGAAGAGGGGGACCAGCTATAAGGGGGGAAAGGAGGACCAGCTATAAGGGGGGAGAGGGAAGAGGGGGACCAGCTATAAGGGGGGAAAGGAGGACCAGCTATAAGGGGGGAGAGGGAAGAGGGGGACCAGCTATAAGGGGGGAAAGGAGGACCAGCTATAAGGGGGGAAAGGAGGACCAGCTATAAGGGGGGAGAGGGAAGAGGGGGACCAGCTATAAGGGGGGAAAGGAGGACCAGCTATAAGGGGGGAGAGGGAAGAGGGGGACCAGCTATAAGGGAGGAAAGAGGGGGACCAGCTATAAAGAGGGAAAGAGGGGGGACCATCTATAAGGGGGAAAAGAGGGGGACCATCTATAAGGGGGGAAAGAGGGGGACCAGCTATAAGGGGGGGGAAAGAGGGGGACCACCTATAAGGGGGGGAAAGAGGGGGACCATCTATAAGGACGGAGAGGAGGACCAGCTATAAGGGGGGGAAAGAGGGGGACCATCTATAAGGACGGAGAGGAGGACCAGCTATAAGGGGGGGAAAGAGGGGGACCAGCTATAAAGGGAGGGGGGGAGAGGGGGACCATCTATAAGGGAGGGGGGAGAGAGGGACCATCTATAAGGGGGGAAAGGAGGACCAGCTATAAGGGGGGAGAGGGAAGAGGGGGACCAGCTATAAGGGGGGAAAGAGGGGGACCAGCTATAAGGGGGGAAAGGGGGACCATCTATAAGGGGGAAAGAGGGGGACCATCTATAAAGGGGGAAAGAGGGGGACCATCTATAAGGGGGGGAAGAGGGGGACCATCTATAAAGGGGGACTATCTCCTATAGGATTAGCACCCTCCTCTCCTGACATCCTCTGTGCTGCTGGGACCTCCCCTATAGATCAGCACCCTCCTCTCCTGACATCCTCTGTGCTGCTCGGACCTCTCCTATAAGATCAGCACCCTCCCCTCCTGACATCCTCTGTGCTGCTGTGACCTTGGGGGGGGGGTGGGGCAACATCAGGGGACCAGGTGAAGTGGCAATATGTTTATTGGGGGCAGTGGAGGTGGGGTGGGCAATGCTTACTGGGGGTAGCAGCAAGGGACCAAACATTATGTTTATTGGGGCCAGCAGGGAGGGGAGGCAGGCAGTGTTTATTGGGGACAGTGGGGGGGGGGGGGGGGGGGGGGGCGCAGTAGCAGATTATAATGTGGGCGAATTGACTGGGGGGGGGGGCCCAGGTTGGGTGGACAGCCCGGGGCCCAGGGTACATTTAATCCGCCACTGGTGTGATCCCAGCACCAGAAACAGGCAGGCAGTTTGAAAAGGACGAAATATTGTTTTTATTACATAAAAACAAAAACAGGCTAAAAACACAAGTGCTTCTCACTTAAAGAGATGTATACAGATACAATTGTACATAAAAGTGTATTTATTGGATGTTGGTGACCACATGGAGAAGGGAGGGACATCATGGGACTGTGGGCTCACCGTTTAAGGATCTGGGAAGGGCGCTGGATGGGGATTTGTTGCTACGAGCAACAGAGAATATTATTGTTGGAGGTTTATCAGACAATACAGTAGGAATTGGCTTTGTTGCCCTTACCTACCAATAACAGCTCAGCTTTCATTTTACCAGGGAACATGAGTATTGTAAAGGTGAGCTGTGATTGGTTGCTATGGGCAACAAAGACAAGTCCTAATGTAAGACTGCAGTGTGAATACTCTCATCATCCACTGCTGGGAACATGGTAAGGCTTTGGGTATTCCTTTGCTCACACATCATGGTGCTTTACCTGCTGGGTTTCAGCTGAGTGGAAGTGTTATTAAACTATTAAAAAATGTTACTTGTTCAATTGTGAACATCCCTGAAAGGGATTGGCTGCAGTAGAGGGGTCATGTGACCAGTCAGTGTACTGCACAGTGATTGGTCAGTGTCTGGGCTGTTATGATTTGAACTGGTTTGTGAGGTCATCAACCAACTGCCATGACCCGTACAGAAAACAACAACAGCAACAACATCATCAACATCATCATCAACAACAGCAGCAGCAGCAGCAGCAGATCCTCCTCCTCCTCCAGCGCCTCCTGATTTCTGAGGAGCCATTTTCTGATTGACGGCTCAGATCTCCTTTATGCCCCTCATCATCTATTGGTAAGCGTTATAGCCACATTGTACACTGGAGGAGGACAGGAGGGGAGCTGTTTATTTTAATAAGAAATTGACTTTTATTGGTTATTAGGGGAGATTTATGGTCCTGTCTTCTCCTTGTTGCCCATAGCAACCAATCACAGCTCAGCTTTCATTATACCTGAGCAATATGAGTAATGAGAGCTGAGCTGTGATTGGTTGCTATGGGCAACAAGACCATTTCTACTGTAAGACTGCAGTGTGAATACTCTCATCATCCATGATCCGCTGCTGGGAACATGATCAGGCTATGGACATTCTCATGCTGTAATTCCTTGTTTTTACTGAATTTATTTTTGCTTTTGGTTCACAACTTTGGGAATGTTGTTGGGGGAGATTTATGACGCTGTCTTGTAATAGGATTGTCTTTGTGGCCCATAGCAACCAATCACAGATCGCCTCTCATTACACATGCTTCTCTGGGTAAATGAAAGCTTCGCAGCTAGAGGTCTTCCTAGTGTCATTCTACCTCATATTGGCAGAACGTTATCAAACTGGGTGCAGAGGAAGCGTGCGGCAGTTGCCCATAGCAACCAATCAGATTCTAGCTTTTATATTAAAGAGGCCTCTGAGAAATGAAAGCTGGAATCTTATTGGTTGCTATGGGTAACGGCTCCACTGTACAGGGTTTGTTTTTTCCTTATTACTCCTATCAACCAATAACCGCTGTTATTTCTATAGGACAGTCTACAAAATAAAAGATGCATAGTGATTGGTTGCTATGGGCAACAAGTAGAGCCTCATAAACCTTCCATAGCAACCAACAACTATGCAGATTTAGTTTTGTATTTTGGTCTTAAAAAGTGAAAGCTGTGCTGTGATTGGTTGATTGGTGTTATAGTTCTCCACCAATATACTCATTCTGTGCCTCTCTGCTCAGGAACCGGCCGCATACATAGAGTCTGCACTGGACAGCGAAGATGGAGCGCCCTCTGCAGGAAGAAAAGGACCATGATGGCTCCTGGATTATGGGAAGAGAAGGGGTGGCTGTGAGTAGTATCATGAATACACTGATCATGTGTCTGTACAGTATATATATATCTCCATATCCAGCCATAGGTGGTACAGGTGCAGGCTTGTGGGTCCATAGGTGCCTGAGCTTCATGTATAAGTAATATAACATTGTATAGGATCCTATAGAACTGGGTGGGCCTGCTAGATATAAGTAAATCTTATACATTGGGCTCCAAAATATTGTATAATTCATACTTATATGTCACTTGCTAATATCTAAATTTTCCTTCACACACACCATCTAAGTAGTGGGGGCCCTGGGCACAGGAGCTTACAATCTATAGCAAAAGGTAAATCTGCTTTAGGGTACAAACCCACTTGCCGGATCTACAGCGAGTCTCCTTGCTGCGTTTTTGCAGCGAGACTCGCTGAAGATCCCAGCCCTATAGTTTCATTAGCAAGTACATCCCTGCTGCGATTTTGTCTGCAGCCCTCCCCATTAACCCCCTAGCCGCCGGACATTATACATTACCGGGTCCCCGTTCCTGCTTGCTTCGGGGCTCCTGGTGTCTTCACGGCCCGCCCGGCCAATCAGTGCGCTGCGGCGGGGCAGCGCACTGATTGGCCGGGCGGAACGTGCTGGGAGCCGCCGAAGCAAGCAGGAGCGGGAACCTGGTAATGTATATCCTGCCCGCCCCCCCTGCAGCCCCGATCGCCCCCGGCCGCCGTGAAGACACCGGGAGCCCCGAAGCAAGCAGGAACGTGGACCCGGTAATGTATAATGTCCGGCGGCTAGGGGCTTAATGGGGCGGGCTGCAGACAAAATCGCAGCAGGGATGTACATCCCTGCTGCGAGTTTCTCTGCTAATGAAAGTATAGGGCTGGGATCTGCAGCGAGTCTCGTTGCAAAAACGCAGCAAGGAGACTCGCTGCAGATCCGGCAAGTGGGTTTGTACCCTTAGGGCCACATGTATCATCCTGCGAACGGATGATTTTTGGCGGAAAGTGCCGATTTGCATATTTTTTTATACGCAAATGTCCGATTTGCGAATAAAATACTCGCAAATCGGCACTCCGTAGCGCTGGAGCTGCGGGGGCATTTTTAAGTCTGGCGTAAAAAACGCCGGACTTAATATATGCCCCCCTTAGGGTGTAAACCCACACCGTATATGCAGCGTATTTACTGCTGCGATACGCAGCAAACTCGCAGCAGATTAGATCTAAATAACTGAACACAGCATCAAATCTGTACCAACAAATCTGCTGCGTATTTGTTGTGTATCTGCTGCATATACGGTGTGTGGGTTTACACCCTTAATACAAATATATAAAGGTGCTTTTTTTTTTTTTTTCTTTTTCTCTTTTTTTCCACAAGGGTCTATTACAGTCAGAACAACGAGCAACGATAAAAATAGGTCCAGGCCTTATAAAGTGATCAACGATTTCTCGTTTGGTCGTTAATCGTTAACTGCATTTTAACCGAACGATTATCGTTTAGATTCGAACGCTTTAACGATAATCTGAACGATAATCGTCCGGTGGAATAGGGCCCTAAATCATGGCAAAAATCTGCCCCAGCTCCAGAGGTAGTATAGGTTTCTGAGAATGCTGCACGACAGCCTCAGATTAGCCAAAGAGGTTCTGCTCAATATATCCGGTGTGGGGCATGGGGCAGGGATTTAGGAAAAACCAGCATATATATATGCCAGTCCTGATAACTCCCCCAATGTCCTAACCAATCTCAGGTCTCACACTAACATCATCATGGAGATCTCTAATACTTTCTGTTTAGGTCATTAGATGCCATTGTAGGATGTAGTGATACTAAACTTGGCCATGATTAATATAGAAATTCCAGTATAGTAAAATAATGAATGTATATCTACATGTAATAACTATATTATATATCCGTATGTGTGATACTGTGACTGAATTCTTATATCTCCTTATATTTTTTTGAATGTATCATCTATATATATATATATATATATATATATATATATATATATATATATATATAAAATCTGTTATTACTATTTATTAATATGAAAAAAATAGAATTATTCACTATCATGATTTATAAGACTAGTATGTCATTGTATAGGTAATACATTTTTGTATGCATACACCTAATAAATATACATTTTAAAATGTATTAATTTGTTTAAAATATACACAACACTACAACCCTGTCCCTATTGTGTCACAGCGCCACAGAACGCTGCACGCCAGGCCCAGTTGTGTCACAGCGCCACACAACGCTGCACGCCAGGCCCAGTTGTGTCACGGCGCCACAGAACGCTGCGTGCCAGGCCCCGTTGTGTGACAGCGACACGAAACGCTACACGGCAGGCCCTATTTTGTAACAGCGCCACACAACGCTGCACGCCAGGCCCCGTTGTGTGATATCGCCACACAACGCTGCACGCCAGGCCCCGTTGTGTGACAGCGCCACACAACGCTGCACGCCAGGCCCCGTTGTGTGACAGCGCCACACAACGCTGCACGCCAGGCCCAGTTGTGTGACAGCGCCACACAACGCTGCACGCCAGGCCCCGTTGTGTGACAGCGCCACACAACGCTGCACGCCAGTCCCCGTTTTGTGACAGCGGCACACAACGCTGCACGCCAGGCCCCGTTGTGTGACAGCGCCACACAACGCTGCACGCCAGGCCCCGTTGTGTAATATCGCCACACAACGCTGCACGCCAGGCCCCGTCGTGTGACAGCGCCACACAACGCTGCACGCCAGGCCCCGTTGTGTGATAGCGCCACACAACGCTGCACGCCAGGCCCCGTTGTGTGAGAGCGCCACACAACGCTGCACGCCAGGCCCCGTTGTGTGACAGCGCCACACAACGCTGCACGCCAAGCCCCGTTGTGTGACAGCGCCATACAACATTGTATTTGTAATAATATGACTGAATTATTATGTTTTTTTAATGTATAATATCTGTATGAGTATTACAATTTATTAATATGTAAAAGATTACATATAATCTAAACATGCATGTACATAATAAATATACATTTTAATATGTATTCAATTGTTTAAAATATACACAACACTACAACCCTGTCCCTATTGTGTGACAGCGCCACACAACACTGCACGCCAGGCCCCGATGTGTGAAAGCGCCACACAACGCTGCACGCCAGGTCCCGTTGTGTGACAGCGCCACACAACGTTGCACGCCAAGCCCTGTTGTGTGACAGCGCCGCACAACGCTGCACGCCAGGCCCCGTTGTGTGAAAGCGCCACACAACGCTGCCCGCCAGGCCCCGTTGTGTCACAGCGCCACACAACGCTGCACGCCAGACCCCGTTGTGTCACAGCACCACACAACGCTGCACACAGCGCCACACAACGCTGCACGCCAGGCCCCGTTGTGTGACAGCGCCACACAACGCTGCACGCCAGGCCCCGTTGTGTGACAGCGCCACATATTGCTGCATGCCAGGCCCCGTTGTGTGACAGCGCCACACATTGCTACACGCTAGGCCCCGTTGTGTGACAGCGCCACACAACACTGCACGCCAGGCCCCGTTGTGTGACAGCGCCACACAACGCTGCACGCCAGGCCCCGTTGTGTGACAGCGCCACACAACACTGCACGCCAGGCCCCGTTGTGTGACAGCGCCACACAACGCTGCCGCCAGGCCCCGTTGTGTGACAGCGCCACACAACGCTGCACGCCAGGCCACGTTGTGTGACAGCGCCACACAACGCTGCACACCAGGCCCCGTTGTGTGACAGCGCCACACATTGCTGCACTCCAGGCCCTGTTGTGTGACAGCGCCATACAACGCTGCACGCCATGCCCCGTTGTGGCACGGCACAACACAACGCTGCACGCCAGGCCCCGTTGTGTCACAGCACCACAGAACGCTGCACACAGCGCCACACATTGCTGCACGCCAGGCCTCGTTGTGTGACAGCGCCACACATTGCTGCACGCCAGGCCTCGTTGTGTGACAGCGCCACACATTGCTGCACGCCAGGCCCCGTTGTGTGACAGCGCCACACAACGCTGCACGCCAGGCCCCATTGTGTGACAGCGCCACACAACGCTGCACGCCAGGCCCGTTGTGTGAAAACGCCACACAACGCTGCACGCCAGGCCCCGTTGTGTGACAGCGCCACACATTGCTGCACGCCAGGCCCCGTTGTGTGACAGCGCCACACATTGCTGCACGCTAGGCCCCGTTGTGTGAGAGCGCCACACATAGCTGCACGCCAGGCCCCGTTGTGTGACAGCGCCACACAACGCTGCACGCCAGGCCCCGTTGTGTGACAGCGCCACACAACGCTGCACGCCAGGCCCGTTGTGTGAAAACGCCACACAACGCTGCACGCCAGGCCCCGTTGTGTGACAGCGCCACACATTGCTGCACGCCAGGCCCCGTTGTGTGACAGCGCCACACATTGCTGCACGCTAGGCCCCGTTGTGTGAGAGCGCCACACATAGCTGCACGCCAGGCCCCGTTGTGTGACAGCGCCACACAACGCTGCACGCCAGGCCCCGTTGTGTGACAGCGCCACACAACGCTGCACGCCAGGCCCCGTTGTGTGACAGCGCCACACATTGCTGCACTCCAGGCCCTGTTGTGTGACAGCGCCATACAACGCTGCACGCCATGCCCCGTTGTGTCACAGCACCACAGAACGCTGCACACAGCGCCACACAACGCTGCACGCCAGGCCCCGTTGTGTGACAGCGCCACACATTGCTGCACGCCAGGCCCCGTTGTGTGACAGCGCCACACAACGCTGCACGCCAGGCCCTGTTGTGTGACAGCGCCGCACAACGCTGCACGCCAGGCCCCGTTGTGTGAAAGCGCCACACAACGCTGCCCGCCAGTCCCCGTTGTGTGACAGCGCCACACAACGCTGCACGCCAGACCCCGTTGTGTCACAGCACCACACAACGCTGCACACAGCGCCACACAACGCTGCACGCCAGGCCCCGTTGTGTGACAGCGCCACACAACGCTGCACGCCAGGCCCCGTTGTGTGACAGCGCCACATATTGCTGCATGCCAGGCCCCGTTGTGTGACAGCGCCACACATTGCTACACGCTAGGCCCCGTTGTGTGACAGCGCCACACAACACTGCACGCCAGGCCCCGTTGTGTGACAGCGCCACACAACGCTGCACGCCAGGCCCCGTTGTGTGACAGCGCCACACAACACTGCACGCCAGGCCCCGTTGTGCGACAGCGCCACACAACGCTGCCGCCAGGCCCCGTTGTGTGACAGCGCCACACAACGCTGCACGCCAGGCCACGTTGTGTGACAGCGCCACACAACGCTGCACACCAGGCCCCGTTGTGTGACAGCGCCACACATTGCTGCACTCCAGGCCCTGTTGTGTGACAGCGCCATACAACGCTGCACGCCATGCCCCGTTGTGGCACGGCACAACACAACGCTGCACGCCAGGCCCCGTTGTGTCACAGCACCACAGAACGCTGCACACAGCGCCACACATTGCTGCACGCCAGGCCTCGTTGTGTGACAGCGCCACACATTGCTGCACGCCAGGCCTCGTTGTGTGACAGCGCCACACATTGCTGCACGCCAGGCCCCGTTGTGTGACAGCGCCACACAACGCTGCACGCCAGGCCCCATTGTGTGACAGCGCCACACAACGCTGCACGCCAGGCCCGTTGTGTGAAAACGCCACACAACGCTGCACGCCAGGCCCCGTTGTGTGACAGCGCCACACATTGCTGCACGCCAGGCCCCGTTGTGTGACAGCGCCACACATTGCTGCACGCTAGGCCCCGTTGTGTGAGAGCGCCACACATAGCTGCACGCCAGGCCCCGTTGTGTGACAGCGCCACACAACGCTGCACGCCAGGCCCCGTTGTGTGACAGCGCCACACAACGCTGCACGCCAGGCCCGTTGTGTGAAAACGCCACACAACGCTGCACGCCAGGCCCCGTTGTGTGACAGCGCCACACATTGCTGCACGCCAGGCCCCGTTGTGTGACAGCGCCACACATTGCTGCACGCTAGGCCCCGTTGTGTGAGAGCGCCACACATAGCTGCACGCCAGGCCCCGTTGTGTGACAGCGCCATACAACGCTGCACGCCAGGCCCCGTTGTGTGACAGCGCCACACAACGCTGCACGCCAGGCCCCGTTGTGTGACAGCGCCACACATTGCTGCACTCCAGGCCCTGTTGTGTGACAGCGCCATACAACGCTGCACGCCATGCCCCGTTGTGTCACAGCACCACAGAACGCTGCACACAGCGCCACACAACGCTGCACGCCAGGACCCGTTGTGTGACAGCGACACACAACGCTGCACGCCAGGCCCGTTGTGTGAAAACGCCACACAACGCTGCACGCCAGGCCCCGTTGTGTGACAGCGCCACACATTGCTGCACGCCAGGCCCCGTTGTGTGACAGCGCCACACATTGCTGCACGCTAGGCCCCGTTGTGTGAGAGCGCCACACATAGCTGCACGCCAGGCCCCGTTGTGTGACAGCGCCACACAACGCTGCACGCCAGGCCACGTTGTGTGACAGCGCCACACAACGCTGCACGCCAGGCCCCGTTGTGTGACAGCGCCACACATTGCTGCACTCCAGGCCCTGTTGTGTGACAGCGCCATACAACGCTGCACGCCATGCCCCGTTGTGTCACAGCACCACAGAACGCTGCACACAGCGCCACACAACGCTGCACGCCAGGCCTCGTTGTGTGACAGCGCCACACATTGCTGCACGCCAGGCCCCGTTGTGTGACAGCGCCACACAACGCTGCACGCCAGGCCCCGTTGTGTGACAGCGCCACACAACGCTGTACGCCAGGCCCCGTTGTGTGACAGCGCCACACAACGCTGCACGCCAGGCCCCGTTGTGTGACATCGCCACACACCGCTGCACGCCAGGTCCCGTTGTGTGAAAGCGCCACACAACGCTGCACACCAGGCCCCGTTGTGTGAAAACGCCACACAACGCTGCACACCAGGCCCTGTTGTGTGACAGCGCCACACATTGCTGCACGCCAGGCCCCGTTGTGTGAAAGCGCCACACAACGCTGCACGCCAGGCCCGTTGTGTGACAGCGCCATACAACTCTGCACGCCAGGCCCCGTTGTGTGACAGCGCCACACAACGCTGCACGCCAGGTCCCGTTGTGTGAAAGCGCCACACAACGCTGCACGCCAGGCCCCGTTGTGTGACAGCGCCACACAACGCTACACGCCAGGCTCCGTTGTGTGACCGCGTCACACAACGCTGCACGCCAGGCACCGTTGTGTGAAAGCACCACACAACGCTGCACGCCAGGCCCCGTTGTGTGACATCGCCACACAACATTGTATTTGTAATAATATGACTGAATTATTATATCTCATTAAGTTTATTTTAATGTATAATATATCTGTATGAGTATTACAATTTATTAATATGTAAAAGATTACATATAATCTAAACATGCATGTACATAATAAATATACATTTTAATATGTATTCAATTGTTTAAAATATACACAACACTACAACCCTGTCCCTATTGTGTGACAGCGCCACACAACGCTGCACGCCTGGCCTCGTTGTGTGAAAGCGCCACACAACGCTGCACGCCAGGCCTCGTTGTGTGAAAGCGCCACACAACACTGCACGCCAGGCCCCGTTGTGTGAAAGCGCCACACAACGCAGCACGCTAGACCCCGTTGTGTGACAGCGCCACACAACGCTGCACGCCAGGCCCCAATGTGTGACAGCGCCACACAACGCTGCACGCCAGGCCCCGTTGTGTGACAGCGCCACAAAACGCTGCACGCCAGGCCCCGTTGTGTGACAGCACCACACAACGCTGCACGCCAGGCCTCGTTGTGTAAAAGCGCCACACAACACTGCACGCCAGGCCCCGTTGTGTGAAAGCGCCACACAACGCAGCACGCTAGACCCCGTTGTGTGACAGCGCCACACAACACTGCACGCCAGGCCCCAATGTGTGACAGCGCCACACAACGCTGCACGCCAGGCCCCGTTGTGTGACAGCGCCACAAAACGCTGCACGCCAGGCCCCGTTGTGTGACAGCACCACACAACGCTGCACGCCAGGCACCGTTGTGTGACAGAGCCACACAACGCTGCACGCCAGGCCCTGTTGTGTCACAGCGCCACACAACGCTGCACGCCAGGCCCTGTTGTGTGATCACGTCACACAACGCTGCACGCCAGGCCCCGTTGTGTGAAAACGCCACACAACGCTGCACACCAGGCCCCGTTGTGTGACAGCGCCACACATTGCTGCACGCCAGGCCCCGTTGTGTGAAAGCGCCACACAACGCTGCACGCCAGGCCCCGTTGTGTGACAGCGCCACACAACGCTGCACGCCAGGCCCCGTTGTGTGACAGCGCCACACAACGCTGCACGCCAGGCCCCGTTGTGTGACAGCGCCACACAACGCTGCACGCCAGGTCCCGTTGTGTGAAAGCGCCACACAACGCTGCACGCCAGGCCCCGTTGTGTGACAGCGCCACACAACGCTACACGCCAGGCTCCGTTGTGTGACCGCGTCACACAACGCTGCACGCCAGGCCCCGTTGTGTGAAAGCACCACACAAAGCTGAACGCCAGGCCCCGTTGTGTGACAGCGCCATACAACATTGTATTTGTGATAATATGACTGAATTATCATATCTCATTAAGTTTATTTTAATGTATAATATATCTGTATGAGTATTACAATTTATTAATATGTAAAAGATTACATATAATCTAAACATGCATATACATAATAAATATACATTTTAATATGTATTCAATTGTTTAAAATATACACAACACTACAACCCTGTCCCTATTGTGTGACAGCGCCACACAACACTGCACGCCAGGCCCCGATGTGTGACAGCGCCACACAACGCTGCACGCCAGGCCTCGTTGTGTGACAGCGCCACACAACGCTGCACGCCAGGCCCCGTTGTGTGACAGCGCCACACATTGCTGCACGCCAGGCCCCGTTGTGTGACAGCGCCACACAACGCTGCACGCCAGGCCCCGTTGTGTGACAGCGCCACACAACGCTGCACGCCAGGCCCCGTTGTGTGACAGCGCCACACAACGCTGCACGCCAGGCCCCGTTGTGTGACAGCGCCACACAACGCTGCACGCCAGGCCCCAATGTGTGACAGCGCCACACAACGCTGCACGCCAGGCCTCTTTGTGTGACAGAGCCACACAACGCTGCACGCCAGGCCCCGTTGTGTGACAGCGCCAAACAACGCTGCACGCCAGGCCCCGTTGTGTCACAGCGCCACACAACGCTGCACGCCAGGCCCCGTTGTGTCACAGCGCCACACATCGCTGCACACCAGGCCCCGTTGTGTGACTGGGCCACGCAACGCTGCACTCCAGGCCCCGTTGTGTGACAGCGCCACACACTGCTGCACGCCAGGCCCCGTTGTGTGACAGCGCCACACAACGCTGCACGCCAGGCCCCGTTGTGTGACAGCGCCACACAACGCTGCACGGCAGGCCCCGTTGTGTCACAGCGCCACACATTGCTGCACGCCAGGCCCCGTTGTGTGACAACGCTGCACGCCAGGCCCCGTTGTGTGACAGCACCACACAACGCTGCACGCCAGGCCCCGTTGTGTGAAAAAGCCACACAACACTGCACGCCAGACCCCATTGTGTGACCGGGCCACACAACGCTGCACGCCAGGCCCCGTTGTGTGACAGCGCCACACAACGCTGCACGCCAGGCCCCGTTGTGTGACAACGCCACACAACGCTGCACGCCAGACCCCGTTGTGTGACAGCGCCACACAACGCTGCACGCCAGGCCCCGTTGTGTGAGAGCGCCACACAACGCTGCACGCCAGGCCCAGTTGTGTGACAGCGCCACACAACGCTGCACGCCAGGCCCCGTTGTGTGACAGCGCCACACAACACTGCACGCCAGACCACGTTGTGTGACAGCGCCACACATTGCTGCACGCCAGGCCCCGTTGTGTGATAGTGCCACACATTGCTGCACGCCAGGCCCCGTTGTGTGACAGCGCCACACATTGCTGCATGCCAGGCCCCGTTGTGTGATAGCGCCACACATTGCTGCATGCCAGGCCCCATTGTGTGACAGCGCCACACAACACTGCATGCCAGGCCCCGTTGTGTGAAAGCGTCACACAACGCTGCACGCCAGGCCCCGTTGTGTGACAGCGCCACACAACGCTGCACGCCAGGCCCCATTGTGTGACCGGGCCACACAAAGCTAAAGCTACACGCCATGCCCCCTTGTGTCACAGCGTCACACAACGCTGCACGCCAGGCACCGTTGTGTGACAGAGCCACACAACGCTGCACGCCAGGCCCTGTTGTGTCACAGCGCCACACAGGCCCCGTTGTGTAACAGCGTCACACAACGCTGCAAGCCAGGTCCCGTTGTCTCACAGCGCCACACAACGATGCACGCCAGGCCCCGTTATGTCAAGGAACCACAAAAGACTGCACACCAGACCCTGCTGTGTCACAGCGCCACACAACGCTGCACGCCAGGCTCCGTTGTGGCACGGAACAACACAACGCTGCACGCCAGGCCCCGTTGTGTCACAGCACCACACAACGCTGCACACAGCGCCACACAACACTGCACGCCAGGCCCCGTTGTGTATTAGCGCCACACAACGCTGCACGCCAGGCCCCGTTGTGTGACAGCGCCACACAACACTGCACGCCAGGCCCCGTTGTGTGAAAGCGTCACACAACGCTGCACGCCAGGCCTCGTTGTGTGACAGCGCCACACAACGCTGCACGCCAGGCCCCGTTGTGTGACCGGGCCACACAAAGCTACACGCCATGCCCCCTTGTGTCACAGCGTCACACAACGCTGCACGCCAGGCCCCGTTGTGTGACAGCGCCACACAACGCTGTACGCCAGGCCCAGTTGTGTGACAGCGCCACACAACGCTGCACGCCAGGCCCCGTTGTGTGACAGCGCCACACAATGCTGCACGCCAGGCCCCGTTGTGTGACAGCGCCACACAACGCTGCACGCCAGCCCCCGTTGTGTGACAGCGCCACACAACGCTGCACGCCAGGCCCCGTTGTGTGACAGCGCCACACAATGCTGCACGCCAGGCCCCGTTGTGTGACAGCGCCATACAACATTGTATTTGTAATAATATGACTGAATTATTATGTCTCTTTAAGTTTATTTTGTATAATATATCTGTATGAGTATTACAATTTATTAATATGTAAAAGATTACATATAATCTAAACATGCATGTACATAATAAATATACATTTTAATATGTATTCAATTGTTTAAAATATACACAACACTACAACCCTGTCCCTATTGTGTGACAGCGCCACACAACACTGCACGCCAGGCCCCGTTGTGTGACAGCGCCACACAACGCAGCACGCTAGGCCCCGTTGTGTGACAGCGCCACACAACGCTGCACGCCACGCCCCGTTGTGGCACGGCACAACACAACGCTGCACGCCAGGCCCCGTTGTGTGACAGCGCCACTCAACACTGCACGCCAGGCCCCGTTGTGTGACAGCGCCACACATTGCTACACGCCAGGCCCCGTTGTGTGACATCGCCACACAACGCTGCACGCCAGGCCCCTTTGTGTGACAGCGCCACACAACGCTGCACGCCAGGCCCCGTTGTGTGACAGCGCCACTCAACACTGCACGCCAGGCCCCGTTGTGTGACACCGCCACACATTGCTACACGCCAGGCCCCGTTGTTTGACAGCGCCACTCAACACTGCACGCCAGGCCCCGTTGTGTGACAGTGCCACACATTGCTACACGCCAGGCCCCGTTGTGTAATAGCGCCGCACATTGCTGCACGCCAGTCCCAGTTGTGTGACAGCTCCACACAACGTTGCACGCCAGGCCCCGTTGTGTGACAGCGCCACACATTGCTGCACGCCAGGCCCCGTTGTGTGATAGCGCCACACATTGCTGCATGCCACGCCCCGTTGTGTGACAGCGCCACACAACACTGCACGCCAGGCCCCGTTGTATGACAGCGCCACACAACGCTGCACGCCAGGCCCCGTTGTGTGACAACGCCACAAAACGCTGCACGCCAGGCCCCGTTGTGTGACAGCGCCACACAAAGCTGCACGCCAGGCCCCGTTGTGTGAAAACGCCACACAACGCTGCACGCCAGGCCCCGTTGTGTGACAGCGCCACACATTGCTGCACGCTAGGCCCCGTTGTGTGACAGCGCCACACAACGCTGCACGCCAGGCCCCGTTGTGTGACAGCGCCACACAACGCTGCACGCCAGGCCCCGTTGTGTGACAGCGCCACACAACGCTGCACGCCAGGCCCCGTTGTGTGACAGCGCCACACAACGCTGCACGCCAGGCCCCGTTGTGTGACAGCGCCACACAACGCTGCACGCCAGGCCCCAATGTGTGACAGCGCCACACAACGCTGCACGCCAGGCCTCTTTGTGTGACAGAGCCACACAACGCTGCACGCCAGGCCCCGTTGTGTGACAGCGCCAAACAACGCTGCACGCCAGGCCCCGTTGTGTGACAGCGCCACACATTGCTGCACGCTAGGCCCCGTTGTGTGACAGCGCCACACAACGCTGCACGCCAGGCCCCGTTGTGTCACAGCGCCACACATCGCTGCACGCCAGGCCCCGTTGTGTGACTGGGCCACGCAACGCTGCACGCCAGGCCCCGTTGTGTGACAGCGCCACACACTGCTGCACGCCAGGCCCCGTTGTGTGACAGCGCCACACAACGCTGCACGCCAGGCCCCGTTGTGTGACAGCGCCACACAACGCTGCACGGCAGGCCCCGTTGTGTCACAGCGCCACACATTGCTGCACGCCAGGCCCCGTTGTGTGACAACGCTGCACGCCAGGCCCCGTTGTGTGACAGCCCCACACAACGCTGCACGCCAGGCCCCGTTGTGTGAAAAAGCCACACAACACTGCACGCCAGACCCCATTGTGTGACCGGGCCACACAACGCTGCACGCCAGGCCCCGTTGTGTGACAGCGCCACACAACGCTGCACGCCAGGCCCCGTTGTGTGACAACGCCACACAACGCTGCACGCCAGACCCCGTTGTGTGACAGCGCCACACAACGCTGCACGCCAGGCCCCGTTGTGTGAGAGCGCCACACAACGCTGCACGCCAGGCCCAGTTGTGTGACAGCGCCACACAACGCTGCACGCCAGGCCCCGTAGTGTGACAGCGCCACACAACACTGCACGCCAGACCACGTTGTGTGACAGCGCCACACATTGCTGCACGCCAGGCCCCGTTGTGTGATAGCGCCACACATTGCTGCACGCCAGGCCCCGTTGTGTGACAGCGCCACACATTGCTGCATGCCAGGCCCCGTTGTGTGATAGCGCCACACATTGCTGCATGCCAGGCCCCATTGTGTGACAGCGCCACACAACACTGCATGCCAGGCCCCGTTGTGTGAAAGCGTCACACAACGCTGCACGCCAGGCCCCGTTGTGTGACAGCGCCACACAACGCTGCACGCCAGGCCCCATTGTGTGACCGGGCCACACAAAGCTACACGCCAGGCCCCGTTGTGTGATAGCGCCACACATTGCTGCATGCCAGGCCCCATTGTGTGACAGCGCCACACAACACTGCATGCCAGGCCCCGTTGTGTGAAAACGTCACACAACGCTGCACGCCAGGCACCGTTGTGTGACAGAGCCACACAACGCTGCACGCCAGGCCCTGTTGTGTCACAGCGCCACACAGGCCCCGTTGTGTAACAGCGTCACACAACGCTGCAAGCCAGGTCCCGTTGTCTCACAGCGCCACACAACGATGCACGCCAGGCCCCGTTATGTCAAGGAACCACAAAAGACTGCACACCAGACCCTGCTGTGTCACAGCGCCACACAACGCTGCACGCCAGGCTCCGTTGTGGCACGGAACAACACAACGCTGCACGCCAGGCCCCGTTGTGTCACAGCACCACACAACGCTGCACACAGCGCCACACAACACTGCACGCCAGGCCCCGTTGTGTATTAGCGCCACACAACGCTGCACGCCAGGCCCCATTGTGTGAAAGCGTCACACAACGCTGCACGCCAGGCCTCGTTGTGTGACAGCGCCACACAAAGCTACACGCCATGCCCCCTTGTGTCACAGCGTCACACAACGCTGCACGCCAGGCCCCGTTGTGTGACAGCGCCACACAACGCTGTACGCCAGGCCCCGTTGTGTGACAGCGCCACACAACGCTGCACGCCAGGCCCCGTTGTGTGACAGCGCCACACAATGCTGCACGCCAGGCCCCGTTGTGTGACAGCGCCACACAACGCTGCACGCCAGACCCCGTTGTGTGACAGCGCCACACAACGCTGCACGCCAGGCCCCGTTGTGTGACAGCGCCACACAATGCTGCACGCCAGGCCCCGTTGTGTGACAGCGCCATACAACATTGTATTTGTAATAATATGACTGAATTATTATGTCTCTTTAAGTTTATTTTGTATAATATATCTGTATGAGTATTACAATTTATTAATATGTAAAAGATTACATATAATCTAAACATGCATGTACATAATAAATATACATTTTAATATGTATTCAATTGTTTAAAATATACACAACACTACAACCCTGTCCCTATTGTGTGACAGCGCCACACAACACTGCACGCCAGGCCCCGTTGTGTGACAGCGCCACACAACGCAGCACGCTAGGCCCCGTTGTGTGACAGCGCCACACAACGCTGCACGCCACGCCCCGTTGTGGCACGGCACAACACAACGCTGCACGCCAGGCCCCGTTGTGTGACAGCGCCACACATTGCTACACGCCAGGCCCCGTTGTGTGACATCGCCACACAACGCTGCACGCCAGGCCCCTTTGTGTGACAGCGCCACACAATGCTGCACGCCAGGCCCCGTTGTGTGACAGCGCCACTCAACACTGCACGCCAGGCCCCGTTGTGTGACACCGCCACACATTGCTACACGCCAGGCCCCGTTGTTTGACAGCGCCACTCAACACTGCACGCCAGGCCCCGTTGTGTGACAGTGCCACACATTGCTACACGCCAGGCCCCGTTGTGTAATAGCGCCGCACATTGCTGCACGCCAGTCCCAGTTGTGTGACAGCACCACACAACGTTGCACGCCAGGCCCCGTTGTGTGACAGCGCCACACATTGCTGCACGCCAGGCCCCGTTGAGTGATAGCGCCACACATTGCTGCATGCCAGGCCCCGTTGTGTGACAGCGCCACACAACACTGCACGCCAGGCCCCGTTGTATGACAGCGCCACACAACACTGCATGCCAGGCCCCGTTGTGTGAAAGCGTCACACAACGCTGCACGCCAGGCCCCGTTGTGTGACAGCGCCACACAACGCTGCACGCCAGGCCCCATTGTGTGACCGGGCCACACAAAGCTACACGCCAGGCCCCGTTGTGTGATAGCGCCACACATTGCTGCATGCCAGGCCCCATTGTGTGACAGCGCCACACAACACTGCATGCCAGGCCCCGTTGTGTGAAAGCGTCACACAACGCTGCACGCCAGGCACCGTTGTGTGACAGAGCCACACAACGCTGCACGCCAGGCCCTGTTGTGTCACAGCGCCACACAGGCCCCGTTGTGTAACAGCGTCACACAACGCTGCAAGCCAGGTCCCGTTGTCTCACAGCGCCACACAACGATGCACGCCAGGCCCCGTTATGTCAAGGAACCACAAAAGACTGCACACCAGACCCTGCTGTGTCACAGCGCCACACAACGCTGCACGCCAGGCTCCGTTGTGGCACGGAACAACACAACGCTGCACGCCAGGCCCCGTTGTGTCACAGCACCACACAACGCTGCACACAGCGCCACACAACACTGCACGCCAGGCCCCGTTGTGTATTAGCGCCACACAACGCTGCACGCCAGGCCCCATTGTGTGACAGCGCCACACAAAGCTACACGCCATGCCCCCTTGTGTCACAGCGTCACACAACGCTGCACGCCAGGCCCCGTTGTGTGACAGCGCCACACAACGCTGTACGCCAGGCCCCGTTGTGTGACAGCGCCACACAACGCTGCACGCCAGGCCCCGTTGTGTGACAGCGCCACACAATGCTGCACGCCAGGCCCCGTTGTGTGACAGCGCCACACAACGCTGCACGCCAGACCCCGTTGTGTGACAGCGCCACACAACGCTGCACGCCAGGCCCCGTTGTGTGACAGCGCCACACAATGCTGCACGCCAGGCCCCGTTGTGTGACAGCGCCATACAACATTGTATTTGTAATAATATGACTGAATTATTATGTCTCTTTAAGTTTATTTTGTATAATATATCTGTATGAGTATTACAATTTATTAATATGTAAAAGATTACATATAATCTAAACATGCATATACATAATAAATATACATTTTAATATGTATTCAATTGTTTAAAATATACACAACACTACAACCCTATCCCTATTGTGTGACAGCGCCACACAACACTGCACGCCAGGCCCCGTTGTGTGACAGCGCCACACAACGCAGCACGCTAGGCCCCGTTGTGTGACAGCGCCACACAACGCTGCACGCCACGCCCCGTTGTGGCACGGCACAACACAACGCTGCACGCCAGGCCCCGTTGTGTGACAGCGCCACTCAACACTGCACGCCAGGCCCCGTTGTGTGACAGTGCCACACATTGCTACACGCCAGGCCCCGTTGTGTGAAAACGCCACACAACGCTGCACGCCAGGCCCCTTTGTGTGACAGCGCCACACAACGCTGCACGCCAGGCCCCGTTGTGTGACAGCGCCACTCAACACTGCACGCCAGGCCCCGTTGTGTGACACCGCCACACATTGCTACACGCCAGGCCCCGTTGTTTGACAGCGCCACTCAACACTGCACGCCAGGCCCCGTTGTGTGACAGTGCCACACATTGCTACACGCCAGGCCCCGTTGTGTAATAGCGCCGCACATTGCTGCACGCCAGTCCCAGTTGTGTGACAGCACCACACAACGTTGCACGCCAGGCCCCGTTGTGTGACAGCGCCACACATTGCTGCACGCCAGGCCCCGTTGTGTGATAGCGCCACACATTGCTGCATGCCAGGCCCCGTTGTGTGACAGCGCCACACAACACTGCACGCCAGGCCCCGTTGTATGACAGCGCCACACAACGCTGCACGCCAGGCCCCGTTGTGTGACAACGCCACAAAACGCTGCACGCCAGGCCCCGTTGTGTGACAGCGCCACACAAAGCTGCACGCCAGGCCCCGTTGTGTGAAAACGCCACACAACGCTGCACGCCAGGCCCCGTTGTGTGAAAGCGCCACACAACGCTGCTCACCAGGCCCCGTTGTGTGATAGCGCCACACAACGCTGCACGCCAGGCCCCGTTGTGTGAAAGCGCCACACAGCGCTGCCCCGTTGTGGCACGGAAGAACTCAACGCTGCACGCCAGACCACGTTGTGTGACAGCGCCACACATTGCTGCACGCCAGGCCCCGTTGTGTGATAGCGCCACACATTGCTGCACGCCAGGCCCCGTTGTGTGACAGCGCCACACAACACTGCACACCAGGCCCCGTTGTATGACAGCGCCACACAACGCTGCACGCCAGGCCCCGTTGCGTGACAGCGACACACAACGCTGCACGCCAGGCCCCGTTGTGTGACAGCGCCACACATTGCTGCATGCCAGGCCCCGTTGTGTGATAGCGCCACACATTGCTGCATGCCAGGCCCCGTTGTGTGACAGCGCCACACAACACTGCACGCCAGGCCCCGTTGTATGACAGCGCCACACAACGCTGCACGCCAGGCCCCGTTGTGTGACAGCGCCACACAACGCTGCACGCCAGGCCCCATTGTGTGACAGCGCCACACAACACTGCATGCCAGGCCCCGTTGTGTGAAAGCGTCACACAACGCTGCACGCCAGGCCCCGTTGTGTGACAGCGCCACACAACGCTGCACGCCAGGCCCCATTGTGTGACCGGGCCACACAAAGCTACACGCCAGGCCCCGTTGTGTGACAGAGCCACACAACGCTGCACGCCAGGCCCTGTTGTGTCACAGCGCCACACAGGCCCCGTTGTGTAACAGCGTCACACAACGCTGCAAGCCAGGTCCCGTTGTCTCACAGCGCCACACAACGCTGCACGCCACGCCCCGTTGTGGCACGGCACAACACAACGCTGCACGCCAGGCCCCGTTGTGTGACAGCGCCACTCAACACTGCACGCCAGGCCCCGTTGTGTGACAGCGCCACACATTGCTACACGCCAGGCCCCGTTGTGTGACAGCGCCACTCAACACTGCACGCCAGGCCCCGTTGTGTGACACCGCCACACATTGCTACACGCCAGGCCCCGTTGTTTGACAGCGCCACTCAACACTGCACGCCAGGCCCCGTTGTGTGACAGCTCCACACATTGCTACACGCCAGGCCCCGTTGTGTGATAGCGCCGCACATTGCTGCACGCCAGTCCCAGTTGTGTGACAGCACCACACAACGTTGCACGCCAGGCCCCGTTGTGTGACAGCGCCACACATTGCTACACGCCAGGCCCCGTTGTTTGACAGCGCCACAAAACGCTGCACGCCAGGCCCCGTTGTGTGACAGCGCCACACATTGCTGCACGCCAGGCCCCGTTGTGTGATAGCGCCACACATTGCTGCATGCCAGGCCCCGTTGTGTGACAGCGCCACACAACACTGCACGCCAGGCCCCGTTGTATGACAGCGCCACACAACGCTGCACGCCAGGCCCCGTTGTGTGACAGCGCCACACAACACTGCACGCCAGGCCCCGTTGTATGACAGCGCCACACAACGCTGCACGCCAGGCCCCGTTGTGTGACAACGCCACAAAACGCTGCACGCCAGGCCCCGTTGTGTGACAGCGCCACACAAAGCTGCACGCCAGGCCCCGTTGTGTGAAAACGCCACACAACGCTGCACGCCAGGCCCCGTTGTGTGAAAGCGCCACACAACGCTGCTCACCAGGCCCCGTTGTGTGATAGCGCCACACATTGCTGCATGCCAGGCCCCGTTGTGTGACAGCGCCACACAACGCTGCACGCCAGGCCCCGTTGTGTGAAAGCGCCACACAGCGCTGCCCCGTTGTGGCACGGCAGAACTCAACACTGCACGCCAGGCCCCGTTGTGTGACCGGGCCACACAAAGCTACACGCCATGCCCCCTTGTGTCACAGCGTCACACAACGCTGCACGCCAGGCCCCGTTGTGTGACAGCGCCACACAACGCTGCACGCCAGGCCCCGTTGTGTGACAGCGCCACACAACGCTGCACGCCAGGCCCCGTTGTGTGACAGCGCCACACAACGCTGCACGCCAGGCCCCGTTGTGTGACAGCGCCACACAACGCTGCACGCCAGACCCCGTTGTGTGACAGCGCCACACAACGCTGCATGCCAGGCCCCGTTGTGTGACAGCGCCACACAACGCTGCACGCCAGGCCCCGTTGTGTGACAGCGCCATACAACATTGTATTTGTGATAATATGACTGAATTATTATATCTCCTTAAGTTTATTTTAATGTATAATATATCTGTATGAGTATTACAATTTATTAATATGTAAAAGATTACATATAATCTAAACATGCATATACATAATAAATATACATTTTAATATGTATTCAATTGTTTAAAATATACACAACATTACAACCCTGTCCCTATTGTGTGACAACGCCACACAACGCTGCACACCAGGCCCCGTTGTGTGACAGCACCACACAACGCTGCACGCCAGGCCCCGTTGTGTGAAAACGCCACACAACGCTGCACGCCAGGCCCCGTTGTGTGACAGCGCCACACATTGCTGCACGCGAGGCCCCGTTGTGTGACAGCGCCACACAACGCTGCACGCCAGGCCCCGTTGTGTGACAGCGCCACACAACACTGCACGCCAGGCCCCGTTGTGTGACAGCGCCACACAACGCTGCACGCCAGGCCCCGTTGTGTGACAGCGCCACACAACGCTGCACGCCAGGCCCCGTTGTGTGACAGCGCCACACAACGCTGCACGCCAGGCCCCGTTGTGTGACAGCGCCACACAACGCTGCACGCCAGGCCCCGTTGTGTGACAGCGCCACACAACGCTGCACGCCAGGCCCCAATGTGTGACAGCGCCACACAACGCTGCACGCCAGGCCTCTTTGTGTGACAGAGCCACACAACGCTACACGCCAGGCCCCGTTGTGTGACAGCGCCAAACAACGCTGCACGCCAGGCCCCGTTGTGTCACAGCGCCACACAACGCTGCACGCCAGGCCCCGTTGTGTCACAGCGCCACACATCGCTGCACGCCAGGCCCCGTTGTGTGACAGCACCACACAACACTGCACGCCAGACCCCGTTGTGTGACTGGGCCACACAACGCTGCACGCCAGGCCCCGTTGTGTGACAGCGCCACACACTGCTGCACGCCAGGCCCCGTTGTGTGACAGCGCCACACAACGCTGCACGCCAGGCCCCGTTGTGTGAAAGCGCCACACAACGCTGCTCACCAGGCCCGTTGTGTGATAGCGCCACACATTGCTGCATGCCAGGCCCCGTTGTGTGACAGCGCCACACAACGCTGCACGCCAGGCCCCGTTGTGTGAAAGCGCCACACAGCGCTGCCCCGTTGTGGCACGGCAGAACTCAACGCTGCACGCCAGGCCCCGTTGTGTGACCGGGCCACACAAAGCTACACGCCATGCCCCCTTGTGTCACAGCGTCACACAACGCTGCACGCCAGGCCCCGTTGTGTGACAGCGCCACACAACGCTGCACGCCAGGCCCCGTTGTGTGACAGCGCCACACAACGCTGCAAGCCAGGCCCCGTTGTTTGACCGGGCCACACAACGCTGCACGCCAGGCCCCGTTGTGTGACAGTGCCACACAACGCTGCACGCCAGGCCCCGTTGTGTGACAACGCTGCACGCCAGGCCCCGTTGTGTGACAGCGCCATACCACATTGTATTTGTAATAATATGACTGAATTATTATGTCTCATTAAGTTTATTTTAATGTATAATATATCTGTATGAGTATTACAATTTATTAATATGTAAAAGATTACATATAATCTAAACATGCATGTACATAATAAATATACATTTTAATATGTATTCAATTGTTTAAAATATACACAACACTACAACCCTGTCCCTATTGTGTGACAACGCCACACAACGCTGCACGCCTGGCCTCGTTGTGTGACAGCACCACACAAAGCTGCACGCCAGGCCCCGTTATGTGACAGCGCCAAACAACGCTGCACGCCAGGCCCCAATGTGTGACAGCGCCACACAACGCTGCAAGCCAGGCCTCTTTGTGTGACAGCGCCACACAACGCTGCACGCCAGGCCCCGTTGTGTGACAGCACTACAAAACGCTGCACGCCAGGCCCCGTTGTGTGACAGCGCCACACAACGCTGCACGCCAGGCACCGTTGTGTGACAGCGCCACACAACGCTGCACGCCAGGCCCTGTTGTGTCACAGCGCCACACAGGCCCCGTTGTGTAACAGCGTCACACAACGCTGCAAGCCAGGTCCCGTTGTCTCACAGCACCACACAACGATGCACGCCAGGCCCCGTTGTGTCAAGGAACCACAAAAGACTGCACACCAGACCCCGCTGTGTCACAGCACCACACAACGCTGCACACAGCGCCACACAACACTGCACGCCAGGCCCCGTTGTGTGACAGCGGCACAAAACGCTGCACGCCAGGCCCCGTTGTGTGACAGCGCCACACAACGCTGCACGCCAGGCCCATTGTGTGACCGGGCCACACAAAGCTGCACGCCAGGCCCTCTTGTGTCACAGCGTCACACAACGCTGCACGTCAGGCCCCGTTGTGTGACAGCGCCACACAATGCTGCACGCCAGGCCCCGTTGTGTGACAACGCCACAAAACGCTGCACGCCAGGCCCCGTTGTGTGACAGCGCCACACAAAGCTGCACGCCAGGCCCCGTTGTGTGACAGCGCCACAAAACACTGCACGCCAGGCCCCGTTGTGTAACAGCGCCACACAACGCTGCACGCCAGGCCCCGTTGTGTGACAGCGCCACACAACGCTGCACGCCAGGCCCCGTTGTGTGATAGCGCCACACAACGCTACACAACGCCACACAACGCTACATTATTTTAATGTATAATATATCTGTATGAGTATTACAATTTATTAATATGTAAAAGATTACATATAATCTAAACATGCATATACATAATAAATATACATTTTAATATGTATTCAATTGTTTAAAATATACACAACACTACAACCCTGTCCCTATTGTGTGACAACGCCACACAACGCTGCACGCCAGGCCCCGTTGTGTGACAGCGCCACACAACGCTGCACGCCAGGCCCCGTTGTGTGAAAACGCCACACAACGCTGCACGCCAGGCCCCGTTGTGTGACAGCGCCACACATTGCTGCACGCCAGGCCCCGTTGTGTGACAGCGCCACACAACGCTGCACGCCAGGCCCCGTTGTGTGACAGCGCCACACAACGCTGCACGCCAGGCCCCGTTGTGTGACAGCGCCACACAACGCTGCACGCCAGGCCCCGTTGTGTGACAGCGCCACACAACGCTGCACGCCAGGCCCCAATGTGTGACAGCGCCACACAACGCTGCACGCCAGGCCTCTTTGTGTGACAGAGCCACACAACGCTGCACGCCAGGCCCCGTTGTGTGACAGCGCCAAACAACGCTGCACGCCAGGCCCCGTTGTGTGACAGCGCCACACAACGCTGCACGCCAGGCCCCGTTGTGTCACAGCGCCACACAACACTGCACGCCAGACCCCGTTGTGTGACTGGGCCACACAACGCTGCACGCCAGGCCCCGTTGTATGACAGCTCCACACACTGCTGCACGCCAGGCCCCGTTGTGTGACAGCGCTACACAACGCTGCACGCCAGGCCCCGTTGTGTGACAGCGCTACACAACGCTGCACGCCAGGCCCCGTTGTGTGACAGCGCCACACAACGCTGCACGCCAGGCCCCGTTGTGTGACAGCGCCACACATTGCTGCACGCCAGGCCCCGTTGTGTGACAGCGCCACACAACGCTGCACGCCAGGCCCCGTTGTGTGACAGCGCCACACAACGCTGCACGCCAGGCCCCGTTGTGTGACAGCGCCACACAATGCTGCACGCCAGGCCCCGTTGTGTGACAGCGCCACACAACGCTGCACGCCAGGCCCCAATGTGTGACAGCGCCACACAACGCTGCACGCCAGGCCTCTTTGTGTGACAGAGCCACACAACGCTGCACGCCAGGCCCCGTTGTGTGACAGCGCCAAACAACGCTGCACGCCAGGCCCCGTTGTGTCACAGCGCCACACAACGCTGCACGCCAGGCCCCGTTGTGTCACAGCGCCACACAACACTGCACGCCAGACCCCGTTGTGTGACTGGGCCACACAACGCTGCACGCCAGGCCCCGTTGTATGACAGCGCCACACACTGCTGCACGCCAGGCCCCGTTGTGTGACAGCGCCACACAACGCTGCACGCCAGGCCCCGTTGTGTGACAGCGCCATACAACGCTGCACGCCAGGCCCCGTTGTGTGACAGCACCACACAACGCTGCACGCCAGGCCCCGTTGTGTGAAAAAGCCACACAACACTGCACGCCAGACCCCGTTGTGTGACCGGGCCACACAACGCTGCACGCCAGGCCCCGTGGTGTGACAGCGCCACACAACGCTGCACGCCACGCCCCGTTGTGTGACGCCACACAACGCTGCATGCCAGGCCCCGTTGTGTGACAGCGCCACACAACGCTGCACGCCAGGCCCCGTTGTGTGAGAGCGCCACACAACGCTGCACGCCAGGCCCAGTTGTGTGACAGCGCCACACAACGCTGCACGCCAGGCCCCGTCGTGTGACAGCGCCACACAACACTGCACGCCAGACCACGTTGTGTGACAGCGCCACACATTGCTGCACGCCAGGCCCCGTTGTGTGATAGCGCCACACATTGCTGCACGCCAGGCCCCGTTGTGTGACAGCGCCACACAACACTGCACACCAGGCCCCGTTGTATGACAGCGCCACACAACGCTGCACGCCAGGCCCCGTTGCGTGACAGCGACACACAACGATGCACGCCAGGCCCCGTTGTGTGACAGCGCCACACATTGCTGCATGCCAGGCCCCGTTGTGTGATAGCGCCACACATTGCTGCATGCCAGGCCCCGTTGTGTGACAGCGCCACACAACACTGCACGCCAGGCCCCGTTGTGTGACAGCGCCACACAACGCTGCACGCCAGGCCCCGTTGTGTGACAGCGCCACACAACGCTGCACGCCAGGCCCCATTGTGTGACAGCGCCACACAACACTGCATGCCAGGCCCCGTTGTGTGAAAGCGTCACACAACGCTGCATGCCAGGCCCCGTTGTGTGAAAGCGTCACACAACGCTGCACGCCAGGCCCCGTTGTGTGACAGCGCCACACAACGCTGCACGCTAGGCCCCATTGTGTGACCGGGCCACACAAAGCTACACGCCATGCCCCCTTGTGTCACAGCGTCACACAACGCTGCACGCCAGGCACCGTTGTGTCACAGAGCCACACAACGCTGCACGCCAGGCCCTGTTGTGTCACAGCGCCACACAGGCCCCGTTGTGTAACAGCGTCACACAACGCTGCAAGCCAGGTCCCGTTGTCTCACAGCGCCACACAACGATGCACGCCAGGCCCCGTTATGTCAAGGAACCACAAAAGACTGCACACCAGACCCCGCTGTGTCACAGCGCCACACAATGCTGCACGCCAGGCCCCGTTGTGTGACAGCGCCACACAACGCTGCACGCCAGACCCCGTTGTGTGACAGCGCCACACAACGCTGCACGCCAGACCACGTTGTGTGACAGCGCCACACATTGCTGCACGCCAGGCCCCGTTGTGTGATAGCGCCACACATTGCTGCACGCCAGGCCCCGTTGTGTGACAGCGCCACACAACACTGCACACCAGGCCCCGTTGTATGACAGCGCCACACAACGCTGCACGCCAGGCCCCGTTGCGTGACAGCGACACACAACGCTGCACGCCAGGCCCCGTTGTGTGACAGCGCCACACATTGCTGCATGCCAGGCCCCGTTGTGTGATAGCGCCACACATTGCTGCATGCCAGGCCCCGTTGTGTGACAGCGCCACACAACACTGCACGCCAGGCCCCGTTGTATGACAGCGCCACACAACGCTGCACGCCAGGCCCCGTTGTGTGACAGCGCCACACAACGCTACACGCCAGGCCCCATTGTGTGACAGCGCCACACAACACTGCATGCCAGGCCCCGTTGTGTGAAAGCGTCACACAACGCTGCATGCCAGGCCCCGTTGTGTGAAAGCGTCACACAACGCTGCACGCCAGGCCCCGTTGTGTGACAGCGCCACACAACGCTGCACGCTAGGCCCCATTGTGTGACCGGGCCACACAAAGCTACACGCCATGCCCCCTTGTGTCACAGCGTCACACAACGCTGCACGCCAGGCACCGTTGTGTCACAGAGCCACACAACGCTGCACGCCAGGCCCTGTTGTGTCACAGCGCCACACAGGCCCCGTTGTGTAACAGCGTCACACACTGCTGCAAGCCAGGTCCCGTTGTCTCACAGCGCCACACAACGATGCACGCCAGGCCCCGTTATGTCAAGGAACCACAAAAGACTGCACACCAGACCCCGCTGTGTCACAGCGCCACACAATGCTGCACGCCAGGCCCCGTTGTGTGACAGCGCCACACAACGCTGCACGCCAGACCCCGTTGTGTGACAGCGCCACACAACGCTGCACGCCAGGCCCCGTTGTGTGAGAGCGCCACACATTGCTGCATGCCAGGCCCCGTTGTGTGACAGCGCCACACAACGCTGCACGCCAGGCCCCGTTGTGTGAAAGCGCCACACAGCGCTGCCCCGTTGTGGCACGGCAGAACTCAACGCTGCACGCCAGGCCCCGTTGTGCGACCGGGCCACACAAAGCTACACGCCATGCCCCCTTGTGTCACAGCGTCACACAACGCTGCACGCCAGGCCCCGTTGTGTGACAGCGCCACACAACGCTGCACGCCAGGCCCCGTTGTGTGACAGCGCCACACAACGCTGCACGCCAGGCCCCGTTGTGTGACAGCGCCACACAACGCTGCACGCCAGGCCCCGTTGTGTGACAGCGCCACACAACGCTGCACGCCAGGCCCCGTTGTGTGACAGCGCCACACAACGCTGCACGCCAGGCCCCGTTGTGTGACAGCGCCACACAACGCTGCACGCCAGGCCCCGTTGTGTGACAGCGCCACACAACGCTGCACGCCAGGCCCCGTTGTGTGACAGCGCCACACAACGCTGCACGCCAGGCCCCGTTGTGTGACAGCGCCACACAACCCTGCACGCCAGACCCCGTTGTGTGACAGTGCCACACAACGCTGCACGCCAGACCCCGTTGTGTGAAAACGCCAAACAACACTGCACGCCAGGCCCCGTTGTGTTACAGCGCCACACAACGCTGCACGCCAGACCCCGTTGTTTGACCGGGCCACACAACGCTGCACGCCAGGCCCCGTTGTGTGACAGTGCCACACAACGCTGCACGCCAGGCCCCGTTGTGTGACAATGCTGCACACCAGGCCCCGTTGTGTTACAGCGCCATACCACATTGTATTTGTAATAATATGACTGAATTATTATGTCTCATTAAGTTTATTTTAATGTATAATATATCTGTATGAGTATTACAATTTATTAATATGTAAAAGATTACATATAATCTAAACATGCATGTACATAATAAATATACATTTTAATATGTATTCAATTGTTTAAAATATACACAACTGATAAGGCCAGCCATACGATTTTACCTACCTGCACCGTACCTATATGACTACACATATATATAGGCCTCTTGCTCAGAAGCTCCAGCACATTAGAGAGTCCCTGATAGGGTTAACTTATAGTTGGACCATTTCTTACCTTGGAAAACTTCTGATATGGACACTAGAAAGAATGTTTTGTCTCAAGAACTATTTCCCTCAGAGACATGTTTATCAGCGTCCAAGGCCGTTCTCAGAGGAAAGTTGCCTGTCTGTTACAGTGGGAATAATGTGTAAGTATCATTGCACAGAATGTATTGTTCTAACCTTTTTGAATAATAATAATGAATACTAATATAGATGCCATTGCGCATGACTGAATATCTAAATCACTAGCACCGCCTCATCTATGTCTTATTAGCATTTGTTACCACCCTATATTTTATCTGTCTATAAAATGTGATTACCATAATAAAACTTGGGCCATTTTCTCCAGGCTTATAATCATGATACATTGTCTTATCTGTGTCAGTGACGTATAAGTAACGAGCTGGTAATACTGCAGGATTCCAACTCTAGATATAATTTAAAAACCATCCTTTACCTGGGTTTTCGGCTTCTCTCCATAGAGAGAGGTCAACATCTAAATTTAGACTTATCATTTGGCGTCCGAACTGGGACTCAGCCTCTTGCAAACTAGAACGCAGACAGACGGGATGTGGTGATTTATCCGTCATCGGACGCGCAGATATAACTGGCCAGGTAAGAAAGACTTTCCTTTCTTACGTACTATCTGTGCCTCAGGGGAACGGATCTAATGAGATTCCCGTCACCTGTGTTCTCTATATGTTTGTAAAGCTGAGTCTAATTGTTAGACAAAGAACTCTGTAACCCAGGATAGGACAAGGTTAAAGTGCTGCATTGCCGTCGCAAACTGTTGTGTGATTGAGATAAGCTGTTGCTGTATTTATGCTGAATTAAGGAAAGGGATTGCCGAACATGATCACTTCTGCGTCCTTACGGGGAGGCTGTGATTAATGCTTAACCCTTGTAATACAGCATGGCATCGAGAACACCTGCGAGGTCACAGACAGCAGGCACATAACTTTTGGAGTGAACGGGTTCCTGATAAGTGATATCTGTCTCGAGCAGCGGGAACAATACTTGTATTGATCCCATTACTTGTGCTTGTACTGTGGTAGAGAGCAGGTCAGAAGATCTGTGACTTACCCCCTTGCCCCCTAGGAGGAATTAGCAACGAGGGACAGTAGGTTGCTGTAGTGCGTCGCCATAGTGTGTCACTGTGACGGCTGGGCCTATAGCAAGGTTGCTGTAGTGCGTCGCCATAGTGTGTCACTGTGACGGCTGGGCCTATAGCGGCTGTGCTTGTTAAAACCTAAGGTTTAGGTTTCGTTCCCCAATACGCTACCTAGGGATTAGCTGAGCAAGGATGAGACAGTTATTCTCTAAAAAAAAAAGGGATCACCAGTCTCCACAAGAAGTTTATGTGAAGCTGATGTGAAGCTAAGGAAGATAGCGATGGGCATGTAAAGATGCAGTGCAAGATCTAGAACAGATCTTTAGGAGGCTTGATATGAAGGCAGATACATGCCTTAGCCCCACCAACCTCTGGCTCTCTGACCAACACCTGGGAAACCCCCCACACTCCTGTGCACACTTATTTTTGCCTTGTGGGTAGGTAACCAGACCTACATGTAACATGCAGGGCAAATGGGTCCTTGGAATTTCCAGGAATCTTAGGGGTTAATCGAAGTACTATCCCTAAGGGGGAATCAAGGATTAGAGTTCTAAGAGGGGAGGGTGGGAAGTAGATAGAGAGATGAGAGCCAGAGGGTCAGACAGAAGGAAAACATTCAGGATAATGGGTGGGAAGCACAGGTCCAGCTGGGTGGACATGTCATGTGCCGGTGACCAACAATATCTAGATAAGACAGAATATTGTAGTGTGTGTGGCAGACCCAAGCCACATCATTATGTTACATCATTGTACCCAGTTTATATCTGTATACAAACCCCAGATCCTGCGAAAAGCCAACCTACGTCCAATGGTGGCTTATAGACCCTTTGTTCTGCAGGAATCTTCCCCTTGGTTGGCTGTTGAAGTAGTTACTTTGATTTAAAGTGCCCCTTACCTGATAGTAAGACCAATGCCTTTGTGGAGGTGGGCAGCCTAACCTCAAATAGTGTATATTGCCATGTAAGTGTCTAAGTACAATGCCACGTACTCAGACAAGGAGAACAGTCCAGCTCATTGCTAGATACAGTACTGAGAGAGCTGAAGAGGTTAATGAATGCTGCGTAGTGAAGCAGCATACAATGATTTTGGCACATAATGTGTGTTATTTGTTATCTTTTGTACAAGGCCATCAACCAGCTCTGAGGGCTGCAGATCACATGCAAGCAGCATTAGGAAAAAAAAAAAAAAAAAAAGAGAATCAGAGCTGTTAGTGTAATGTAATGTACACTCCTACATTATACTATATTTCAGCCAGTCTTACTAAGCTGGTGTTCCCCTTTAGAAGTAGTATGTGACTTGTTACAAAATGTTGATCATTTTCTGTTGTCCCGATCATAAAACGTGTATTTAGTTATGTACGCCACTTTTCTGTAACCAAAGATGGCGACGGAAAGCCAACCACTCCCACATATCATCCACGTCTGTATTATAATTGTGACGTCTCAAAACCATGCCCTAAGCCAACACCCTTATATCCGGTTATCTAGTCCGGTGGCCATTTTAACTCCTGGCATTTCTGTCCTCCGCCCATACTGCTTAGTGTCACTGAGGGGGCGGGCACAGGACTTTCCGATAGAGTCTAACAACTGTTTTGCACATTTATTAATGAATGTTATTACCTGATGGTGAAGAAAGTTAGACAAAGGTTTGTTGAAAGGAAAAGTATAGAGATTGTTTGAAGGAATCAGGTCTAGTAGACCTATTAGTGTATAAGATTGTTATACGGGAGTGTCAGTAGGAGGAGTCAGAGAGAAAAAGCACGTTTTATTAGGAATGTCAAGAGAAAAGTGATAATTGGTAAAGATCAAACGCAGAATTTTGTGCACTTATTAAGAACCCAATGGTATAAGGAGCCTGTAGTAACTTATTACTGTAACTTACACATTTGTATTTAAAAAGTATGTTGTAGGTATATATATGTATCCCAATATATATTGTAAGCAGATTTTCTTTAAATGTGTGTCCCCAACGTATGATATTTCAAAGAAGAAGTAGTTTACTATAGTAAAATATATATACTTCTAAGGAGTAGTAACTTACTACTGTAATATATATTTCTATGTAACTTTATTTAACAAGTCTTTATATATATATATATGTGTATATATGTGTACACATCTATCCTAATAAGTTCTACGCAAATTGGTTTTTTTTCCTACTAAGTTATAAGTATGTGTGCCACTGTCCAAGGTTACAGTCTGGTGCATAAGAGCACAGCGCTGATATCTTCTGTAACTTCAAGGATGTTAGAAAAAAAAAGAAAAAAAAAAAAAAAAAAACTTCCAAGAAATTTTAACTCTTGTATCTATGATTTTACTGCTCACTGCTCAAGGTTAGAAGTGAGGTACAGAGCGTTCTGTTTACTGATAAGAGCAGCGTATGGAAGGAATATTCATTTCAGCGAATTCATTTAATTTTTTTAATGTTTTTATTTTTAGGGGTAACAGTTTTGTGATGATTATAGCAGACTTAGCTCATGAATATATATGTACTTTTATCCCTAGTAAAAACCAAACCCATGTCCATGGCTCCAGTCTGCACTCCTTATGCCCCCCCAATATATATATATCTTGTGCTAAGTGCATTGAATCCAGCATCTCTGTTGCCTATTGATGTAGATTCAAATGGGGGAGGGGATAGAGGTGAATGGAAATGGGAGCAGCCCATTTTGATGGAGTAGCCAATTTTGATGTTTTAAATTTTTTTAAACACCGTACAAATTTTTTATTTTTGAATAAGGATGTTTTTGTTACTTATTGTGTTTGATATTTTAAATTGTGAAAGATGAAAATGTAATTGAAAGCCCAAATATTAATGAAAGTTTAAAAGTTTTCATTGTAGATTATCTCAGACTTTTCAAAGATGGATGACACAAGACGCAAGGATATATGGTGACCGCCATGCAGAGTGACGTTCCACTGCAGAAACCGCTCCTGCTATAAGCTGGAGGTGAGGACAATCACTGAGACATGTAGGATGGTTGAAGGTAACTGTGCAGATGTCTATATGAAGCCCACCATTATGGGTTAATTGGCAAATTAGAGATTTGTTTGGTCCCTGGGCTTACCAAAAAGCTGCCATAGAGCGGCTGACGCAACGTTCACGCTGACAAACCCTGATGCCAAAAAGGGTGATGGATGATGGATAAAGCTGGTGATGCGGTGGTTTCTGTGCTCTTCCCAAGGTAACAGTGTACAAAGCGTACAAGGGAATGGGGAGATGTTTCCAGTCTCTTCCTGAGGTAACCGTACATAGTGTACAGGTGGAGGAGGAGATGTGGATCTGTTTGTTTTTAAGTCTTTTCCAGAGACAATCAGCAACAAGCTGTGAGACCAGCGGATGGAGAAGAGGTACTGGGTAAAGATGGCAGTCAGACAGTAAGTAACTGTGTTTGCCGCCTGCCTTGTATCCCACTGTAAGTTATCTGACAAAACCAGCAGAAGGAAGCCATGTGTAATGTGGTGTAGTATCCTCACATTGGGCGGCCCAGGGGACAACAAATATAGGAGAGGGTTGTGTAGGGCTGTATTATCTACACCTGTCATAACCTACTGTAAGTAACACCGTAAAGTGCCTGTCTGCATAGTCTGTCATCTTCCTGCCTGTTTCAGGGAATGTAAGTGGACGTCATCCAGCTGCCACAGGTGGCCTATATAGGTATGTCCTTGTCTGTACTGGTGTCTTCTTTACAGGTCAAGCCAAAACTATGGGAGACAACAAAGCCAATGTCTGAGGTGATACTAGTGGCCTTAAAAGAAGCGATATAACTGAGGCCAAGAGTCCAAGTGTCTGTAAAGAGGCCTGTCAGTCAAAAGATGGGTTTAAGGATAAAGGATCCATACCAATGCTACTATTACAAAAAGGATCATATGATATATATTATTCTCATAAAAAGGCTTTGAAACCTTAGGTGATGTATACACGTTTACACTTTGCTTTTATTTCTATGGTGGTTATCTTATGTGTAATATGTGATGATCTCAGTGAAACAAGAGACAATTCAGTAGGATCCAAATATTATATCGGTAATAAGCGCCCAGTCACTTCATATTATTGGTGTATGTATTATACTATATGATTATGTACAGGAAGAGATGTGACCATGCGATCAGTCATTAGACCTGTGGGATCTAATCATAAAGATCTTTTCTAGGTACAAAATTACGTAAAAAGACTAAAAAGAAGTGGAAATTTTGAGAATCCGGTACTAAAGATTGTGAATTCACTAATTGGTTATTATAAGTGAATCTAGTGGTTACATAGTAGGTCACATTGTGGAGATTTTATTGCATTTACCTGTTATGCTGTTTTTGGTTTATGTATCAATGAATTTTTGCTTTTGCCATGAGATAAGATTTGTTCACATCTAAACTTTTTATTTTCAGAAACTTTTTAAAGTTAGTTTTTGTGACTTTCCAATACCCACATGATACCAAAGTGGTAGAGTCCTTGTGATAGAGTCACATCTGTTATATACAGTGAAGAACTTATTGTCTGATCACTCAGTGTCACAGGGAGATGTAGGAGTGACAGGAGACTAGGTTAGGTTCGGGACGGAGGATTGTCTTACCTTTAAAGCAGTCCTACGGTAAAGGGACCTAGAGAAGGGGGCTACATCTGTAGTCAAGATTAGGGATAAATCTTAGGGACAGGAGTGATGAGACAATAAGGTTTGGTTATTTTGATAAAATCCGGAGAGGTATTTGTCATATATATATGATTGTTTGAGTATTGATAATAAGCTTTTATTTGTCTTGTTGTAACTAAGCTGTATATTGATGTATACTATACAGACTCACCCATTGTTTAGTATTTTCTTTCGGTTATTGCAGATCTTACTACCACATCTGCTGTAAGTTTGTTCCGCCATCTATAACTTTCAATAAAACGTATGGTACTATTTTTGTCTATCCTATGGTAATGCCCATAAACTAATGGGAGTCCTTCAGGGTCTCTTCCAAGTGGTCTTATGCATAATACTGATCTGTTTTTCAGTAAAAGTGTTCATGTGTATTTTCTCTCGTATAAAACCTCGACAAACAGGAAGAAGCTTCACCCTCATATAAGAGACTAACGTTACTATGCTTTCTTTCTCTTATCGGTTCTCTTGAATCTGTGCCGCCTGGACATTTCTGGAGGTTGGATGCTGTACTAGTACTTGGAGGATGTTTTCACCTGTGGTCCCTTGATCAACCTGCGACTGAGGGTAGAGTCCTTAAAACCTCCAGCTACGACCCAACCACCAGTGATGAACCATATCCATGCTCCACGGATGTCAAATGGGGGAATGATAAGGCCAGCCATACGATTTTACCTACCTGCACCGTACCTATATGACTACACATATATATAGGCCTCTTGCTCAGAAGCTCCAGCACATTAGAGAGTCCCTGATAGGGTTAACTTATAGTTGGACCATTTCTTACCTTGGAAAACTTCTGATATGGACACTAGAAAGAATGTTTTGTCTCAAGAACTATTTCCCTCAGAGACATGTTTATCAGCGTCCAAGGCCGTTCTCAGAGGAAAGTTGCCTGTCTGTTACAGTGGGAATAATGTGAAAGTATCATTGCACAGAATGTATTGTTCTAACCTTTTTGAATAATAATAATGAATACTAATATAGATGCCATTGCGCATGACTGAATATCTAAATCACTAGCACCGCCTCATCTATGTCTTATTAGCATTTGTTACCACCCTATATTTTATCTGTCTATAAAATGTGATTACCATAATAAAACTTGGGCCATTTTCTCCAGGCTTATAATCATGATACATTGTCTTATCTGTGTCAGTGACGTATAAGTAACGAGCTGGTAATACTGCAGGATTCCAACTCTAGATATAATTTAAAAACCATCCTTTACCTGGGTTTTCGGCTTCTCTCCATAGAGAGAGGTCAACATCTAAATTTAGACTTATCACAACACTACAACCCTGTCCCTATTGTGTGACAACGCCACACAACGCTGCACGCCTGGCCTCGTTGTGTGACAGCACCACACAAAGCTGCACGCCAGGCCCCGTTATGTGACAGCGCCAAACAACGCTGCACGCCAGGCCCCGTTGTGTGACAGCGCCACACAAAGCTGCACGCCAGGCCCCGTTGTGTGACAGCGCCACACAAAGCTGCACGCCAGGCCCCGTTGTGTAACAGCGCCACACAACGCTGCACGCCAGGCCCCGTTGTGTGATAGCTCCACACAACGCTGCACGCCAGGCCCCGTTGTGTGACAGCGCCACACAACACTGCACGCCAGGCCCCGTTGTGTGAAAGCGTCACACAACGCTGCACGCCAGGCCCCGTTGTGTGACAGCGCCACACAACGCTGCACGCCAGGCCTCTTTGTGTGACAGCACCACAAAACGCTGCACGCCAGGCCCCGTTGTGTCACAGCGCCACACAGGCCCCGTTGTGTAACAGCGTCACACAACGCTGCAAGCCAGGTCCCGTTGTCTCACAGCACCACACAACGCTGCACGCC
This sequence comes from Dendropsophus ebraccatus, assembly GCF_027789765.1. Taxonomy (NCBI): domain Eukaryota; kingdom Metazoa; phylum Chordata; class Amphibia; order Anura; family Hylidae; genus Dendropsophus; species Dendropsophus ebraccatus. Next base: position 31,293,828 of record NC_091463.1, read on the forward strand.
AGGCCCCGTTGTGTGACAGAGCCATACAACATTGTATTTGTAATAATATGACTGAATTATTATGTCTCATTAAGTTTATTTTAATGTATAATATATCTGTATGAGTATTACAATTTATTAATATGTAAAAGATTACATATAATCTAAACATGCATATACATAATAAATATACATTTTAATATGTATTCAATTGTTTAAAATATACACAACACTACAACCCTGTCCCTATTGTGTGACAGCGCCACACAACGCTGCACGCCAGGCCCCTTTGTGTGAAAGCGCCACACAACGCTGTACGCCAGGCCCTGTTGTGTGACAGGGCCACACAACGCTGCACGCCAGGCCCCGTTGTGTGACCGGGCCACACAAAGCTGCACGCCAGGCCCCGTTGTGTCACAGCGTCACACAACGCTGCAAGCCAGGTGCTGTTGTGTCACAGCGCCACACAACGCTGCACGCCAGGCCCCGTTGTGTGACCGGGCCACACAACGCTGCACGTGTCACAGCTCCACACCACATTATATGTGTGATAATATGACTGAATTATTTTATCACTTTGTTTATTTTGATGTATAATATATCTGTATGAGTATTACAATATATTAATATGTAAAAATATGTAAAAATCTAAACCTGCATATACATAATAAATATACATTTTAATACGTATTCGATTGTTTAGAAAATACACAACACTGTCCCTTTTGTGTCACATCACCACACAACACTGCACACCATGCTTTGTTGTGTGACAGCGCCGCACAATGCTGCACGTCAGGCCCCGTTGTTTGACAGCACCACACAACAATATACGCCAGGCCTGTTGTGTCACAGCGCTACACAACACTGTACGCCAGGCCCCGTTTTGTGACAGCGCCACACAACGCTGCACGCCAGGCTCCGTTGTGTCACTGCGCCACACAATACTGCACGCTAGGCCCTTTTGTGTCTCAGCGCCACACAACACTGTCACCCTGGCTCCGTTGTGTCACAGCGTAATCCTTGCGTAGGTATTTGGGAGGTGGGTGGGGCTCCCTCTTTGTGCCTTCACCTTGACGTGGTGAGGGAGCTTGCGTGCCTTTGTGATCCTAAGAGCTAAGCTGGCTGGAGTAATGCTCCTGGTGGGGTTACCCGTGCCAGACAGGTCAAAGAGGAGAGGCCAGACTAAGAAAGGCACCCATAAAATTGGATTGGCAATGTTCTTCTGTACCCTGACAAAAAATGTCAACGGTTAAACATACAAGTGTAGGTTTGATGACTAGGCTGAGAAGATAATCATTGGTCTGTATAAGAGCTTAGAAAAGCTGCGATGTGAAAAGGCTGATGTCCAGGTAAGATTTGCTGATTCATAGATATATATATATGTAATCACACTGTGACACAGTCACCTCGGCACTTCCAGAGTCAAGCCTGTTATGAATGCAAACGTGACATGCATGTACAGAAACCTATGACACCAATCCTAAACTCTGATCCTCACTTGTGTGGAAGAAGCAGTCAATGCTATGCAGTGATGACATCTGGAGTATAATGACAATTAACAAAAAAGAATCCCCAAAGTGATAAAAAAAATCCCCAGAAGATGCTATAGCAGCGAAACGTACGTCGGGTCGTGGACCCAAGACCCTCCATTATCGATTCACAGGTTTGTTGCAGGAGAAGTGTGACAGGTTTACCCGGCCTTACCGTCAGCCCTCCTGTTTCAGTGTTGTTCCATACTCCGTTTTTTCTCCCTTCTAAGGGTACAAACCACACACCGTATACACAGCAGATACGCAACAAATACGCAGCAGATTTGGTGGTGCAGATTTGATGCTGTGTTCAGTTATTTAGATCTAATCTGCTGCGTATTTGCTGCGTGTTTGCTGCGTATCGCAGCAGTAAATACGCTGCTTATATGGTGTGTGGGTTTATACCCTATGGGCCACATGTATCATCCGGCGAACGGATGATTTTCGGCGGAAAGTGCCGATTTGCATATTATTTTATACGCAAATGGCCGATCTGCGAATAAAATATTCGCAAATCGGCACTTTCCGCCGAGTACGACAGGGGGGCGGAAAGGGGGCGTGTAGTGGGCGGAACGGAGGGCGCGGACTCAGAGTCCGCGCGATTTACCATCCGTTCCGCCCAAATATACTCCTCAGTCCTCAGCTGGCGTAGGTTTTCGGCGGTGCGCACCGGCGCACACGGGATTTATGTAGAGGCAGTCCGCCTCTACATTAATCTCCGTAGTGCCGGAGCTGCGGGGGCATTTATAAGTTCGGCATAAAAAACGCCGGACTTAATAAATGCCACCCTATGGGTACAAACACACGCAGCAGATACGCAGCAGATTTGATACTGTGTTCAGTTATTTAGATCTAATCTGCTGCGTATCGCAGCAGTAAATACGCAGCGTATAAGTCGTGTGTGTTTGTACCCTAAGCAATTTTTATTGGTTTTTTTACTTGCTACAGCACTTGCACTTGCTGGGGGGAATACGGCACGATGGTATCATCACTACATTAAGGTTACTTATTTGGAAGTGTCTCTGTGTCCTGTTTTGTGCATTTGTGTGGTCATACGTGTCCTGTACACGTGTCTGTGTTTGTGTATGTTTTTTATTCATTAAATAAAGATTATTTGTATTTTCCCTAGAAACGCCTTTTCCTTGAGAGTATGACAAGAAAGAATACATTTATGTCTCAGTAGTCTTGTGTAGCTGTTGGAATACACACGTTATCCTGGCTTAGAACAACATGGGAACTTTTTTCAGAAATAGCATCATTCTTGTCCTCAGTTTGGGTGTATCATTACAGCTTAGTTCCATTGAAGCGAATGGAGCTGAATTGTAATACAACATACAACCTAAGGACGAGGATGGTGCTGTTTTTGCAGTAAAGTAGCTGTGTTTTTTTTAGTCGTGGATAACTCCTTTAAAGGGGTTGTATCAGGATTGTGGTTATTTTAGATGCTGTATGGTGAATATACTAAGGCTATGTTCACACATAGTACTGTACATAGAGACTCTTTTACACAAGCCAATTATCAGCCAAAGGAGGATTTCTTTTTTTCTCATATATTCTTTATTTAAACAAAACAACACCTTTGGCAGGTCAGCAAAGTGAGGACATCCCCACCATACAACAACAGTAGAGAGCCTAACAAATGTTTAAGTACATATAACAGAATGTAAGAACTGACAATACCATATAGAGATGCTGGCAGGGCCGGCGTCAACACCCGGCATACTCGGGCAAGTGCCGGGGCCCACGGCCGCTCAAGGGGCCCCCGACACTTGCCCGAGCAGTGAGCCAGACGCCCGCCACATCACCGACCCCCCGGACACCCGGGGGGATGGGTGCTGCCGACCCCAAGTGCGGGGGAGGGCTGGAGGGGCTGGGGAAGGACCTGCCCTGTTTGCTGCACTGGGGAAGGACCTGTGGTGACGTCATAAGGGGGCGTGGCTGAGAACGGGAGAGGATGCAGGTGGATGAAGGACCTGTGATCATTGTCATGTGACATGAGGGGGCAGGGCTCACTCATACCTCCCTTCTGTATGCGGGTAGTTTTAGTCCTCCTCTTATATCTCCTCCTGTAATGGTCTCTGATCTCCTATAATAACAGGCTGTATATGTTGGGAGTTGTAGTCCTCCTCTTATATCTCCTCTGATCTCTCATAATAACAGGCTGTCCATGCTGGGAGTTGTAGTCCTATTATATCTCCTCCTATAATGTCCTCTGATCTTCCATAACAGGCTGGACACGCTGGGAGTTGTAGTTCCCCCTGGTATACCTCATGTAATGCCTCCTGATTGTAACTCCATTCTGGCCTCCTCTATGGTGAACAGACTCCAGGGGGAGGACCTCCTTCTAGCAACTCCATTCTAGTTTTATCCCTGTGTGGATGCGCTCTCACCAACAGGCGCAGAGCGATGACGTCATCACGCCTGCTGGTGGATCCACAAGGCGCACACAAGGGAGAAGAGGATCTGTCCCCTGATTAGTGAGTATGATTATATTTTTTTATTTTCTTGTGTTGAGGGAGAACAGGGGGAATTACTATGGGGGCAGGGGGCATTACTATGGGGCAGAGCAGGGGGCATTACTATGGGGACAGAGGGCATTATTACTATATGGAGGGCACAGCATGGGGACATTATTACTATATGGGGGGCACAGCACGGGACCCACAAACCTCCTTTCTTTACTTCACATGACACCAAACAGTGGAGTTACTACTGTATGGGAGCCTATGGGTGGGAAAAAGGGAAGGAAGTTGCTGGAAATGTGCGGAGTCTAAAATGTTTGTCTGACAGGTCCTGAAGAGTTGAATTGTAGCTTGAAGAAATCATCATGGAGGTCCGGGCAAGATGGAGAGGAAACGGAGAGTGATCGCCTCAGATCAAAGAAGACATCACCTGTGAGTTAATGAATTACGTTTTTTTTCGGGATTTTGTCAAACTTTATTTGGTAGGTGTGCCCCGAGGTGTGCTAGGTTTGCCCCAAGGTGTGCTAGGTGTGCCCCGAGGTGTGCTACACAAAGGGGCCCGCTGAGGCTTTCTCGCCCAAGGGCCCACAAAAACCTGTGGCCAGCCCTGGATGCTGGGTACAGTTGGAGAAGCCTCCACCACCAATCTCCAACACAACGTTTTCCATTAACAAGAACAAGAGAGAAAATGGGGGGGGAAAATACACAAACACAAAGCCCCCCCTCCCTTCGTGCTTGTTTATCTTCCCCCCCATTTGCTCCCTTGTTCTTGTTAATGGAAAACGTTGGGTTGGAGGTTGGCGGTGGAGGAGTTGGTTAGAAAGGGGTCGAGAAGGGAGAGCAAGAGGAAAGGGAGTGTGAAAGAGAGGGATGGGAAGGAGTGAGGGAAAAAAAGAAAAGAGGAGAACGGAGAGTACAAGAAGAAAAAGAGCGAACACCACATGAGACCACCAGAAAGAAGATGGGTACTCTGAAAGGAAGAGAGAGCACCAAAGTACAAAAGAAAGATAGGGTAAGGATCCAGAAAAGGAGCCTAGGTGTAGAAAACCACGGTGTCCAGCCTGGGCCAACATCACCTCATAACCATCACTGGAGCTACCTCTCCCTGTCCCACGATAGAGGGGGAGCCCAGGAAAACAGAACTAGAGCAACAACTTAAACCCACCCACACAAACCCTGAAATAGTGGGAAGAGGAGGGATGTGATAAGGGAAATTATACAAGCCCATATTATAAGATTTATTTCAACTAATCCCCATAGGAAAAAAAAAACTTGTTATGCACCATAAACCAACCTAGAACCAACTCAATGTGCGTCCAATATGGTCAACCTTATAATGCCCACAAGTATTGAGGGAGTCCCACTCAGTGAGGAACATACAGAGTGTACCACTTCTTTACAGGAGTAACATGGGTGCATATAAGGGTGTCATTGGAGGGAGCGGGAGATATAGAAAGGAGAAGTTAGAGACTTCATGTAGAAGGGGCTTTTCTGAATAAAGCAGAAGATGCTACGCCTCTCTATCCCACAGAGAGAATGGTATAAGGATAGCCCCCCAACTCTAGATCATTAAGATTGAGCTTACATGTGGCTGTAAGGGCCCAAATTAAGGCAGTGGGACGGGGTCCATTACTAGGCAAAGTGGTCTACATCCCCTCCCCCACAGGAATCCAGAACAATGTGAATCCCACATAGTAGACAGTATAACCGCATTACAAGGGGTTGCAAGTAGTATGTAGGGAGAATAAACTGCTGTACCTCCAACATACAGCCAAGGTACTAGCCAGAGGCCAGTCAGGGAGAGCAACAGCTTCTCTAATGGCTGCCAACACAGGCTGTAGTAGGCACCACATATACAGGGTGTGTGCTGAGATATCGGGGAACAGGCGCATCTGTACTCCATACTGCACTGTGCCTGAGTTCTGCACCGCTTGCAGGATAAGCTCCTTAACAGAATAATAATGGAACCTGCATAGAACATGTCTAGGTATTGAAAATTGTTGTGGCCATGCGACTCTATGGACTCGAACAATAGTAAAGGGGAGTCCATAGAGCGTGAGGCAGCCACGTTGAATATTTCTGTCACCCTGGTAGATCAGCAGGGAGAGTTGCTGTGTGTGCGCCCACGAGCGTGCCATGTCACGCTCCAGGGAACTGAATCTGTTCTACATTGTGGTAACAGTGTCTTCAGTAACTGAGGTGAGCTGAGTGAGTTGTTCAATGGCAGATCAAACTGATTTGTATCTGGTGGGGAGAGCCTGGATTAACTCCCTGCAGTTCAGCATGCACAGGGTGGTAACGGCTGGGAGAGGATTGGCCATGAAGAGTCCAGAGGCCCTTGTGAAGCAACCAGTTATGCTATACTATATTGGAGCTGCCTTGTAGGTCCCGTGTGGCCTGCTGATTAGGCATCGGCACCATGTTGCTCTCCGCCCACTGGCGTAGCTACCATGGGGGCAGGGTACGCCGTCGCTATGGGGCCCGGGGGTTCAGGGGGCCCGGGCCCCCGCGTTAAAACATGCCCCCGCCCCCTGTATTGCCGCTCACTATGCATATGCATAGTGAGCGGCCCTGAGCCATCCCCCCGCCCGCCCCTTCTATCGCCGCTCAGCTGAGCCGTTCAGAAGCCCGGGAAAGTGCAATGAGCAGCACTTTCCTGGGCTCCTGATCGGCTAAGCGGCGATGGAGGGGGCGGGCTGGGCAGGCGGAGGGTATCGCTGTCCTACTCACCTGTCCGCCGGCCCCAGCAGCTCCTCTCCCGACACTCCGGTCTCCCGTCATCCTCCGGCACAGGCAGCGGGGTACAGAGACGCTGCCTGTGTCCCGGAAGTGTTCTGCAGCGGCAGATGAGGATGACGGGAGACCGGAGTGTCGGAAGAGGAGCTGCTGGGGCCGGCGGACAGGTGAGTAGCCTGTTTGTTGTTTTTCTGGTCGCAGGGGGGCTACTATGGGGGCACTATATGGGGCATTGGCTACTGTCTGGGGGCATTGGCTACTATGGGGGCACTATATAGGACATTGGCTACTGTCTGGGGGCATTGGCTACTATGGGGGCACTGGCTACTATATGGCGGCATTGGCTACTGTATGGGGGCATTGGCTACTATATGGGGGGCACTATATGGGGGCATTGGCTACTATGTGGGGGTATTGGCTACTATATGGGGGGCACTATATGGGGGCATTGGCTACTATATGGGGGGCACTATATGGGGGCATTGGCTACTATATGGGGGGCATTGGCTACTATGTGGGGGTATTGGCTACTATATGGGGGCATTGGCTACTATGTAGGGGCACTATATTATGGGGGCATTGGCTACCATATGGGGAGCACTATATTATGGGGGCATTGGCTACTATGTGGGGCACTATATGGGGGAATTGGCACCAATTACACTGCTGCTATCTCCAAACTGTGACAATAAGCAAAATATTTTTTTTCTATTTTCCCCCCTAAAATCAGGGGTGCGTCTTATCAAAAGGCGCGTCCTATAAAGCGGAAAATATGGGGGGGGGGGGGCCTTAAAAAATTTTGCTATGGTGCCCCGTGAATCCTAGCTACGCCCCTGTCTCCGCCGTCCCTGTCTAGTCAAGCCCCGTGGCGTGTAAAAGCGGTCAATCTGCAAAACAGAGCCTGAGGCTCGGGTCACCAGGTGGTGGGAGGTATCCGCTCTTTTGTCCCTCTTGCCAGACATGGAAAATCGGGTTAGGTGGGGAGAAGAACTGCAGAAACTGCCGCTTGCCCTGGAGCTCTGCAAGCTGCTTCCTCAGGGCCGTTTTAATACATTGGTGGGCCCAGTGCACAGCCCTCAAGAGTGGGCCCCCCCTTACCTTTCTGCACATTGTATAATGTACTGAATTTGCCCCCACACTGTATCAAGAGCCCCAATACATACAGTAATTACCTTATAACACTATTTCCACCATACAGTGATTACATATTACATAAAAACTGCACTAAACAAAACAGAAAGATATCACCATTGATACCATTACATAATACCGCCACACCATGACCCCTATCAGTACAAGCCTATAACAGAGTGAAGTTACATCCAGTGACTCACCGGAGGCGTCTTCTCCGATCAGAGTCTGTCACCTTTTCTTTTTCTCTCCATCCAGCCTGGGCCACCTTGAAGTCTTCTCCTGGCTGTGAATCTTCTCTCCAGAATCTGCCAGACAAATATTTTAGGCTCCAACACATACAGTAGTTAGGTCCCTTATACCCCTATACAGTAGTTACACCCCTCTGTACCCCTACATAGTTACACCCCTCTGTGCCTCCATAGTTTTAAGGTGTCCCTGTAGTATATAGACCCTCATGTGCTCCTCCAGTTATATACAGCCCTCCTGTGCGCTCCCCCATTAGTATATAGCCCCCCTGTGCACTCTCCCCAGTAGTATATAGCCCCCTGTGCTCACCCACAATAGTATATAGCCCCCCTGTGCTCTCCCCCAATAGTATATAGCCCCCCTATGCTCTCCCACAATAGTATATAGCCCCCCTGTGCTCTCCCACAATAGTATATAGCCCCCCTGTGCTCTCCCACAATAGTATATAGCCCCCTGTGCTCTCCCCCAATAGTATATAGCCCCCCTGTGCTCTCCCACAATAGTATATAGCCCCCCTGTGCTCTCCCCCAATAGTATATAGCCCCCCTGTGCTCCCCCTCAATAGTATATAGCCCCCTGTGCTCTCCCCCATAGTATATAGACCCCTGTGCTCCCCAATAGTATATAGCTCCCCTGTGCTCCCCAATAGTATATAGCCCCTGTGCTCCCCAATAGTATATAGCTAACCTGTGCTCCCCAATAGTATATAACCCCCTGTGCTCCCCCATAGTATATAGCCCCCTGTGCTCCCCCATAGTATATAGCCCCCTGTGCTCCCCAGTAGTATATAGCCCCCTGTGCTCCCCAGTAGTATATAGCCCCCTGTGCTCCCCATAGTATATAGCTCCCCTGTGCTCCCCCATAGTATATAGCTCCCCTGTGCTCCCCCATAGTATATAGCCCCCTGTGCTCCCCCAAAGTATATAGCTCCCCTGTGCTCCCCCATAGTATATAGCTCCCCTGTGCTCCCCAATAGTATATAGCCCCCTGTGCTTCCCAATAGTATATAGCTCCCCTGTGCTCCCCAATAGTATATAGCTCCCCTGTGCTCCCCCATAGTGTATAGCCCCCTGTGCTCCCCCATAGTATATAGCTCCCCTGTGCTCCCCAATAGTATATAGCCCCCTGTGCTCCCCCATAGTATATAGCCCCCTGTGCTCCCCAATAGTATATAGCCCCCGTTCTCCCCCATAGTATATAGCCCCCCTGTGCTCCCCAATAGTATATAGCCCCCGTTCTCCCCCATAGTATATAGCCCCCCTGTGCTCCCCAATAGTATATAGCCCCCGTTCTCCCCCATAGTATATAGCCCCCTGTTCTCCCCCATAGTATATAGCCCCCTGTGCTCCCCATAGTATATAGCTCCCCTGTGCTCCCCCATAGTATATAGCTCCCCTGTGCTCCCCCATAGTATATAGCTCACCTGTGCTCCCCAGTAGTATATAGCCCCCTGTGCTCCCAATAGTATATAGCCCCCGTTCTCCCCCATAGTATATAGCCCCCCTGTGCTCCCCAATAGTATATAGCCCCCGTTCTCCCCCATAGTATATAGCCCCCTGTTCTCCCCCATAGTATATAGCTCCCCTGTGCTCCCCAATAGTATATAGCCCCCTGTGCTCCCCAATAGTATATAGCCCCCTGTGCTCCCCCATAGTATATAGCTCCCCTGTGCTCCCCAATAGTATATAGCCCCCGTTCTCCCCCATAGTATATAGCCCCCTGTTCTCCCCCATAGTATATAGCCCCCTGTGCTCCCCAATAGTATATAGCCCCCTGTGCCCCCCCCCCGTAGTATATAGCTCCCCCTCCCCCGTAGTATATAGCTCCCCCTCCCATATAACATTGAAAAAAACAAACACTTACTCACCTAGGTCCACGCGTTCCTCTTCTCTTCCCTCCTGTGGCCGCACTTCCTGCGGTCACAAGAGGCTGCACTCCCCTTACCCTCGCGCCGACGCTCCAGTGACGTCGGGCGCTAGAGGGAGAGCGCGGCCTCTTGTGACCGCAGGAAGTGCGGCCACAAGAGTGAGTGACTGACAGGGAGGGAGCCAATGGCTCTCTCTCTGTCAGTGTCGCTGCTGCTGCAGCGCTGAAGCGCCGCAGCAGCAGCGGACGGGGGCAGCGGCGGACGGGGGGGGCCCTGCAGGGGGCGCCATGGAGGGGTAAGTAGATTACTCATCCATGGCGCTCCCCCCTGACAGGCTGGTGGCCGGAGCCCTGTGCGACCGCACTGGTCGCACATAGCAACGGCCGGCCTGCTCGGGGGGGCCCCTTTAACCAGTGGGCCCGGTGCACGTGCACCATGTGCCCTCTGGTTAAAGCGGCCCTGTGCTTCCTCACAGCTTTATGGGTAAGCCAAGCCCGAAGGAGCGTTTCTGGCAACGCTCGTGGTCGATTATTGTCCTATGTAATGGAAGCTTAAAGGGGAACTCCAAGTAGAGGTTAAAAAAAATTTAACTTCTGCAGAAGCATAAAGCATAACTTACCTATCTACCCAGATTTGAAGCTACCAAAAATCCATTTGTTTTGGGGGTTTTTTGTTCTGTATTGTGTTTCTGTACTTCCTGGTTGAGCAGTTCCCAGAATGCAGTACTAGTTCCAGAATGCATTGCTTTCCCTCAGCGGTTCATCACAGTCCTCCACCCTGCCTATTCCCCACTCAAATCTGTTGCAGAACATCTAGGCTGTGTTCACACATTGCAGTTTTATTGTGTTACTGAATTATTTGCAGTACTTTATCATTTCATTGTGGTCCCACTCCTGTAACCACACAGCACACTGTATTGTCTACCTCTAACACCACACAGCATACAGTTACTACCTGTAACACCACAGAGCACACTGTATTACCTGTAAAACCACACAGCACACTGTATTCTCTACCTATAACACCACACAGCACACTGTATTCTCTACCTGTAACACCACACAGCACACTGTATTCTCTACCTGTAACACCACACAGCACACTGTATTGTCTACCTGTAACACAACACAGCACGCTGTATTCTCTACCTGTAACACCACACAGCACACTGTATTGTCTACCTGTAACACCACACAGCACACTGTATTGTCTACCTGTAACACAACACAGCACGCTGTATTGTCTACCTGTAACACAACACAGCACACTGTATTCTCTACCTGTAACACAACACAGCACACTGTATTCTCTACCTGTAACACCACACAGCACACTGTATTCTCTACCTGTAACACCACACAGCACACTGTATTCTCTACCTGTAACACCACACAGCACTCTGTATTCTCTACCTGTAACACCACACAGCACACTGTATTCTCTACCTGTACCACCACACAGCACTGTATTCTCTACATGTAACACCCCACTGTATTCTCTACCTGTAACACCACACAGCACGCTGTATTCTCTACCTGTAACGCTGATATTGGAATAAAGTAAATAACTTTTTGAATTTTTTATTTTTATTTTATTTCCACGCACATATTATGATCAAGCATCTTTTATCTTTGAAGTTGAGCCAGACAATAAGGAGTTTATCCTATATTATATTACATGAGATATACTGTTTATGCCTTGTTTTTTGTCCAGGTGGGACTGTCAGTGCCAGCTCTGATGCTCCTTGCCGTTTATCATCATTTACTTGTGTTGCTGCATCATTTTTGCGAATACGCTGCAGTACTGCAATGAAACTCCAACATATGTGAACATAGCCCTAATTTCACTGCAGACTTCTGCACAATCAGTGAAATTGCAGCAGCTACTTCTGGCCGGTCAGAGATGGTGATTCACTAGGCGATTGAGGAATCCAGCCAAGCCTCCTGTGACATCACGACCTGCCCCTGTCTGCATCATCAGCCTGCACTCTGCAAACACACACAATGTGAGACAGAGGCATGTATTTTTTGTCTCCTAAGGTGGGAGAGCAGTGGGAGAAGGAGGCAATGTGAATTGGCACAAAGGCCATTTTTCTTCACTTCCTGGATTTCTATCAGCTACCAGTGTGGCAGAATGGTACAGATATGGTAATACATTATATAGACACATCTATATAACTTTTAATAGAAAACAAACCAGTCTAGCCTAATGGTGCGTTTACACAGACAGATTTTTCTGACAGATTTTGGAAGCCAAAACCAGGAGCAGATTATAAACTGGGAACAGGTGATAAAGGTAAGACTGAGATTTCTCCTGTTCTCAAATCCATTCCTGGCTTTGGCATCCAAAATCTGTCAGATAAATCTGTGTGTGTAAACGCAGCATTAGGATGGATCATCAATATTCTAGTGCTGGAACACCCCTGTATGCAGTCTTGGCTCCAGTGTGTTAATTTTTGCCTACACTGACTCACTGTAACAAACTATCAGGATAATTGATATGAAAAATAAAGAAGGAACATGCACCTATAATATACCATAATACTTTATTAATAAATGCATTGGTTACATTAGTTTTCCTTCCAGGTATTCTGATCATCTGCCGTGCATCCATCTGATATGTAACTTCATGCTGCCTACGAATTTACTAGTCACCCTTCTAACAAGTTAAAGTGAATATACCACATGAATGCATGTATTAAGTCGTAGCCAAGTCCATGCTACCTCATCATTTTAGAACAGTGCATGGGGGTGTCCCAGATTCCCTTGTAGTAGTGGGCATTGAAAGAATATTCTGACCCATAAGGAGAGGCTACCATAGACGCAAGTTATTAGGGAATCCTTGTGAATGTTTGGCTGCCTTTACACACACAGATTTATCTGATAGATTTCTAAAGCCACAGCCAAGAATGGTTTTGAAAAGAAGAGAAATCTCAGTCTTTCCTTTATGACCTGTTTTCTGTTTATAGTCTGTTCCTGGCTTTGGCTTCAAAAATCTGTCAGATAAATCTCTCTGTGTAAAGGCACCCTTTGTTTTGGCAACTAGAACTCTGTTAGGCATGAACTCAAATCAGAAATTAATCCTCAAAGGTTACTTCACTTTGACTACAGCATTTTTCTGTTAGTACTTTTTATATGGAAAACATTGTTAATACGCACGAATAACAACAAATATTAATAAATTATACTGTGTTCATCTTCTACAGTGCTTACTAGAGATGAGCGGATTTACAATACTAGTAAAGCTCTAGGCTTGGTGGGCTGCCTGTCAGCTGGCTGCCTCTCAACTTGGTGCCACTCCATTCCATTCGGATGCCTGCAAAAGCTGGATCCAGTCCTGGGAAATCTCCCAGTTTCCCAGGATCTCATCCAGCTTTTCCAAACACCCAGATCCCAACCAGCCCACTTACCATATCATTTCATATCTATCTAACGTATGCCGAGACAATAAATAATTCTGGCACTCTACAGCAAGCACGATCAATAATATATATTTTTTAATAGTTCAGACATTTCTGCACAATCCAAGCAATATCAGCACTTGCAGATTTTCCTACAGTCTGCAGGGTTTCAACACAGTGGATTTATTCCATATTGTGACTTCCCCATGGAAAGTAAAGGGGAAAATATGCAATAAATCCACTGCAGCAGATATGCCACAGGTGATCCTACCATAAGACATGGCTTCCTACTCCTAGCACACATAGAGAAAGACAGATACACACAAACAAACAAACTACAGTTGTTTACAGACTTATACACATATGCATTTATACACAGTCACACCATACACTGACCTCGGTATGGATCAGGCAGCAGTACTATCACCAGTCAGATCTTCTCCCTCTGCCCAGGCTGCTGTGGAGGGGTCAGAAGTAGAAAGACCCTGGAATACAGCCGGGAGGAGGAGGCAAGGGGTGCACAGCACAGGCAGCACTGTGGTCAGGCTTCTGGGCCCTGACCTGCTGTTTGACCTCCACAGGCTGTGGCAGTGAGTCCCACCCCCCCTCTCCTCTGACCCGACACAGGAGGAGTAAAGGCTGTAGTAAGCACCCACAATACCACTGCAGTGGCGTACCAGCGCCCCATCCCTGCGCAGCTGCCTCCTGTAATGATGCAGTTGTGCTCACAGCACAGCGCCACCTGCACACAGTGCAATGTCTGTAACAGTGTGTCAGTCACCGTCATTGTCAGTGTGTGTCTGCCCAAGTGCTGTGAGCAGATATTTGCGGCCCTCTGCAGCTGGGTGAGTGAACCGCAACCCTAACTTTTGCTACAGTAAGGCTGGACGCGACCCCCTCCCCACAGTGAGCGGAAAGCTGCCATGACGGGGGAAACAGGACTGACAGGGTTAATTTTCAGGTACAGGGCAGAGAGCGGGAGTAGTTAGGGGGGTTGCTAGGGGGTGGGAGAAGGTGGAGCCGGAGGGGTTAAATAGGGCCTGTGCTCCCCTAATGTAACACTTGTGAGGAGAGCTGCTAGTGAGCTGAGTCCCGCCCACCCTCCCTCTTTTTTACATTTGTTATTTTCTCCGTTAGTCATAGCAGCTAGGTGGGTTAGGGGTCCTTGGGGTTGGTTTTAAACTTTAAAGGGGGGATACACTGGTTTTTTATCCCCTGATGTACTTGGAGCATCCGGGGGAAGTTTGAGCTCCTGGCAGTGTGGTGTCCCGGGAGTGGCGTATCAGGCAGTCAATTAGCCATCTGCCAGTCATATTTAGAGGTGGGGCTCCTGAGCCAGTAGTGAGGGGCTGGGGCAGATGGTTTTGGAATATTGGAGCCTGAAGGACCCCTCCCAGGTTGGGTTAGTTTAGATTGTTATAGTGGGTCTGTATATATATATGTAGGCGTATACATATTTTGGTATGCAAAATGTTTTACATATACTATTTATATTATGTATGTTTATTTTGTTTGTGTTAATAAATTGGCTGCTGTGGACACTTTTTTCGAAGCAGGTCTCTGTGTTTCTTTTAACCCATAGCTGCACCAGGACGTTACTGAACGTCCTGGTGCCGCTATGGGAGTTCAGAGGGGGGTCGCCGCGATCGCGGGTGCCTCATGTAGCCCGGGATCATGGCTATTAGCGGGCACGGTCCGATCGCCATGCCCGCTAATTAAGTACTTAGAAGCAGCTGTCAAAGTTGACAGCTGCTTCTAAATACTTGCTCATCTCCATACCTGGTGGTCTAGTGGGGAATCACCCCCCCCCCCCCCACGGTGCGATTGCAGGGGGGGCGATCCCCGGACCCATCCCGGGCCGGGGTCTGCACCGTAATGGCGCTGATCCCAGCTCGGCATTCTATTGCTTTTGGCTGCAGCAGCCGAAAGCAATAGAAGACTGATCTCATGGATTCATGCAGTATAACTATACTAATAAATAATAAATAAATAAACAAACATGTTTGCTATCGCCGTGTGCGTAATCGCTCGAACTATTAATTTATCACATTCCTGATCTCACACGGTAAACGGCGTCGGCGTAAAAAAATTCCAAAGTGCAAAATTGCGCATTTTTGGTCGCATCAAATCCAGAATATTTGTAATAAAAATAGATCAAAAAGGGTTATATGCGCAATCAAGATACCGATAGAAAGATCACATCATGGCGCAAAAAATGACACCTTACACAGCCCCATAGACCAAAGGATAAAAGCGCTATAAGCATGGGAATAGAGCGATTTTAAGGAACATATAATTTCTTTAAAAGGTTTTAATTTTTTACAAGCCATCAAATAAAAGTTATACATGTTACATATTGTTGTAATCGTAACAACTTAAGGAACATATATAACAAGTCAGTTTTACCCTAGGGCAAACGGAGTAAAAACAACCCCCCCCCCCCCCAAATAAGAAAAAATCATTTTGTTTTTTCAATTTCACTACACATATAATTTTTTTCTGGTTTCCCGGCACATTTTAGGCAAAATTACATCTGCCATAGCAAAGTACAATTAGTTGCACAAAAAATAAGGGCTCATTTGGGTGTCTAGGTGGAAAAATGCAGGCGCTATGGCCTTATATACACGAGGAGGAAAAAACGAAAGCGCAAAAATGAAAACTGGCTGTGTCCCCAAAGGGTTAAGGTGGCTCGGTGGGTGGAAGTGGAAAGAAGGTACGGATAGAGTCAGGGTCTGTTATAGAGTCTGCGTCATGTACAATGTGATGTGATGATGTGCAGAGGGAGACAGACAGCCCACGCATTGGTACTCCGGCCAGCCCATCAGGCATTTGCCGGTTTGCCAGATTGCCAGTCCGGGCATGACCCAGAGCGTAACAGCATGGAGTGGCAGAGTGTTCAAAAGCATTCGGCTGACAAGCAGACCGCCTAGCCTAGCGAAGTGCTTGCTAGTACTGTAATTTTGCTCATCTCTAGCATACACATTTCACATGTGATTATACCTAATTGTATATGTTTGTTATACTATATATATGCACTTCACCTTGCATGTTATGTAATATATGCACTTTATGTTGCATGTATATTTTGCATGGCTGTCTATATTGGCCATGTAAGATAGCCTAGGCCAAACTATACCCCGGTGTGTAAAATAGCCTAGGCCAAACTATACCCCGGTGTGTAAAATAGCCTAGGCCAAACTATAACCCGGTGTGTAAAATAGCCTAGGCCAAACTATACCCCGGTGTGTAAAATAGCCTAGGCCAAACTATACCCCGGTGTGTAAAATAGCCTAGGCCAAACTATACCCCGGTGTGTAAAATAGCCTAGGCCAAACTATACCCCGGTGTGTAAAATAGCCTAGGCCAAACTATACCCCGGTGTGTAAAATAGCCTAGGCCAAACTATACCCCGGTGTGTAAAATAGCCTAGGCCAAACTATATCCTTGGGTGTAATATAGCCTAGGTCAAACTATACCCATCCAGGCTAGAATATATCGATCTAATGTTGAACCTGGATATAGTCTGGCCCAGGCCACATGAACTGGTGTATTGCAGATCACGGGGGTGAATACTTACCACTTAACCCTTCCAACCCATGGTAGCTCCCCGCCCACCAAAAACCGACACTGACACCATCTTCAATTTGAAAATTGGCCACAGCAGCCTCTTTATTAAATACAAAATGTCCAACCAGAACAATTAACAAAACAATCCTAACTTTATATTTATGACATATATATATATATATATATATATATATATATATATATATATATATATATATATAACATACCAGAGGAGGTAAAGGATGGCACTTCTGGCAGTATGAAAAAATGAAACCCATGTCGCAATGCGCCGACTCAGGGAAGGGGCAAATCTGCCCCCATACTGCCTACCCCCCTTTCCGAGCACCATGTGCTAACCACCGCCTGGGTGGTAACCAATAGCAACCCCTACCTGCTTCCACGCCCAGTAACCAACAAGGGGTTGCTATTCCTCCAGATTCCCTCCAAACACCTCCTTACTCCGCGCCATCCCCCAACCTTCCCACTGCAAGCTGCCGCAACAAGTACTCCCCCAGCCACCACCCACCGGCCATAAACTAAAGAGCGGGCCGTTCGCTGGTCCGGATCAGGAGCGTGTGAGTAACCCCTCCCCTCCTATTATACTCAGACCATTTGCCCACCCCCTTCCACTTACTATTGGCCACCAGCAACAAACTTCCCCTGCTGTAACCCCTCCCCCCAACTGCTAATCAACCACGAGCCCCGTGCTAGCCATTAACCCCTTATCCACCCTCACCCCCTACTGCCCTCACAGTCATATCGGGCTGCCACTATTCTGCGCCCGTTTGCGCCCTTCCTGTATACTTTGGGTTATAAACCTTATACTTGGGAGTGTAAAACAGCCTAAGCCATACTATATCCCTCTGGGCCATAATGTTTACCATAATTGGTTTTCTCAACTTTGGTTTAGGCCACAGTATACCCCAAGGGATGTACTCTATGCCGGGGGAGAGGAGATCTAAAACAGCCTAGGCCATACTATATCCCTCTGAGCTAAAAGCTTATGGGTCCTAGGTTTTTGTGAGCTCATACCGGCTTGGATTGCCACCACACAGCACTGGGTGTCACAGCTGCTTCTTATCATTCTCTATCACAGGAGCAGCCACGGCCAGGAGCCACATCCAGGGTACTTGTAGAAGAAGCAGAGCCACATCTAAAAGCATCAAGCAGGGCCGGGACAAAGGGTAGGCCAGGGTAGCCGATGGCCTAGGGCGCCATCTCGTGGTAAGTTACAGGGGGCGCAATTTCAATTTAATAAAAAAAAAAATCATTGACCTGCCAGGACCTGCAGGACCTGCCAGGATCTACAGAGGCTCCGCCCCCTCCTCACCATGAGACCTGTTGCAGGGCCTTTAGCCCACTTGGAAATAGCATCTACCGTAACTTCCCGGGCTTTCTTCTCACCACAGAGGATCCTGTCAGGCTGGCTGTTGTGTTATCACACTATGGGGCTGTTTATGAGGTGTTTTCAGTTTCTGTGCAGTGAAATATGATACACATGAGGTAAGCACCCTCTGGCTGCACTGTTATGGGATGTTATGGAGGGTCAGGGGGTCTATGGCTGCACTGTTATGGGATGTTATGGAGGGTCAGGGGGTCTGTGGATGCACTGTTATGGGATGTTATGGAGGGTCAGGGGGTCTGTGGCTGCACTGTTATGGAGGGTCAGGGGGTCTGTGGCTGCACTGTTATGGAGGGTCAGGGGGTCTATGGCTGCACTGTTATGGAGGGTCAGGGGGTCTTTGGCTGCATTGTTATGGGATGTTATGAAGGGTTAGGGGTCTGTAGGAATGGTGTTATGCGACGGTCTGCAGGGTCAGGTGTCTGTAGGAATGGTGTTATGCGACGGTCTGCAGGGTCAGGGGTCTGTAGGAATGGTGTTATGCTATGGTCTGCAGGGTCAGGGGTCTGTAGGAATGGTGTTATGCGACGGTCTGCAGGGTCAGGGGTGTGGGAGCGTTCTGCGATGTTCTGCAGTCACCATCTGTGAGAGCCAGTGTCATAGCTATAGGGGCCACATTAGACGACTAGGCCTGGATGCCCCCTCACCACCTCCTATCGCTCTCCAGTTCTCCTGAATGAGCTGATGCGCTCTCCTCGTTCTCCCTTCATCTTTTGGCACAGGCCATGTCCTTGTCCAACGCTGCCTGCACCGAAAGGAGAAGGAGGAGAGTGTGCAGAGGACGAAGGAGGTGCCAGGAGAGGAGACGCGCAGAGGATGAAGGAGGTGCCGGGAGAGGAGAGCGCGGAGAGGATGAAGGAGGTGCCGGGGACGGAGACACGCGCTGCCACCAGAATGCTGCCAGGGAACAGGTGACAGGTGAGTTGAAGTTTGTTTTGTTTTTTTTAAACTAATTGGGGACACAGGGGCCAATAAAATATATCTGGCACAGAGGAGGGCATAAATCTGATTGGGGGCACAGGAGGGGGGGCATAAAACAACTAATTGGGGGCACAGAGGGGCATATATCTGGGGGGGCTAAAAGTGATTGGGGGGGCTAAAACTGACTGGGGTGTACAGAGGAAAGGCTAAAACTGATTGGGGGTCACAGAGAGGGTGTGTGTGCATAAAAAAACTAATTGGGGCACAAAGGAGGGCACAAGTCTGATTGGGGGACACAGAGGAAGGCCTAAAACTAATTGGGGGCACAGAGGAGCATATATCTGGAACAGAGGAGGGCATAAATTTGATTGGGGGGGCTAAAGCTGAGGGCACGGGGGGCTAAAACTTATTGGGGGCTAAAACTGATTAGGGACACAAAGGGGGGCTAAAACTGATTGGGGGCATAGAGAGGGGGCTAAAACTGATTGGGGTCACAGAGGGGTGGGGGCTAAAACTGGGGGCACAGAGGGGGTGGGGCTAAAACTGATTGGGGGCATAGGGGGACCCTAAAACTCATTGGGGGCACAGAGGGGAGGCCCCTAAAACATATATGGCTCCAAGGGGGGGGGGTATGGTTTCAAGGGGACTTGTAGATAACTAGACTAGAAGATAAGGGCTGTAGTAGTTGTGATATCAGGAGTGTGTGTGTGTGTGTGTGTGGGGGGGGGGGGGTAATAGTAGCAGGCAATGGCAGTGCAAGCAGTAGACTAGTATTGGGGGGAGTAGTAGAGCAGTATTGGGTTGGTAGTAGTAGAGCAGTATTGGGTTGGTAGTAGTAGAGCAGTATTGGGTTGGTAGTAGTAGAGCAGTATTGGGTTGGTAGTAGTAGAGCAGTATTGGGGGGAGTAGTAGACTAGTATTGGGAGGAATAGTAGACTAGTATTGGGAGGAGTAGTAGAGCAGTATTGGGAGGAGTAGTAGAGCAGTATTGGGAGGAGTAGTAGAGCAGTATTGGGGTGAGTAGTAGAGCAGTATTGGGGGAGTAGTAGAGCAGTATTGGGGGAGTAGTAGAGCAGTATTGGGGGAGGAGTAGACTAGTATTGGGAGGAGGAGTAGAGCAGTATTGGGGGAGTAGTAGACTAGTATTGGGAGGAGTAGTAGACTAGTATTGGGGGGGAGTAGTAGAGCAGTATTGGGGGAGTAGTAGACTAGTATTGGGAGGAGTAGTAGAGCAGTATTGGAGGGAGTAGTAGACTAGTATTGGGGGGAATAGTAGAGCAGTATTGGGAGGAGTAGTAGACTAGTATTGGGGGGAGTAGTAGAGCAGTATTGGGAGTAGTAGAGCAGTATTGGGGGGAGTAGTAGAGCAGTATTGGGGGGAATAGTAGAGCAGTATTGGAGGGAGTAGTAGACTAGTATTGGGGGGAGTAGTAGAGCAGTATTGGAGGGAGTAGTAGACTAGTATTGGGGGGAGTAGTAGAGCAGTATTGGGAGTAGTAGAGCAGTATTGGGGGAAGTAGTACAGTATAGGGGGGAGTAGTAGACTAGTATTGGGGGTAGTATTAGACTACTATTGGGAGGAGTAGTAGAGCAGTATTGAGATTGTAGTAGAGCAGTACTGGGGGAGTAGTAGAGCAGTATTGAGATTGTAGTAGAGTACTATGGGGAGTAGTAGACTAGTATTGGGGGGAGTAGTAGACTAGTATTGGGGGAATAGTAGAGCAGTATTGAGATTGTAGTAGAGCAGTATTGGGGGAGTAGTAGAGCAGTATTGAGATTGTAGTAGAGTACTATGGAGAGTAGTAGACTAGTATTGGGAGGAGTAGTAGACTAGTATTGGGGGGAGTAGTAGAGCAGTATTGGGAGGAGTAGTAGACTAGTATTGGGAGGAGTAGTAGACTAGTATTGGGGGGAGTAGTAGACTAGTATTGGGGGGAGTAGTAGAGCAGTATTGGGGGGAGTAGTAGAGCAGTATTGGGAGTAGTAGTAGACTAGTATTGGGGGGAGTAGTAGACTAGTATTGGGGGGAGTAGTAGACTAGTATTGGGAGGAGTAGTAGACTAGTATTGGGAGGAGTAGTAGGGCAGTATTGGGAGGAGTAGTAGACTAGTATTGGGGGGAGTAGTAGACTAGTATTGGGGGGAGTAGTAGACTAGTATTGGGAGTAGTAGTAGACTAGTATTGGGGGGAGTAGTAGACTAGTATTGGGAGGAGTAGTAGACTAGTATTGGGGGGAGTAGTAGACTAGTATTGGGGGGAGTAGTAGACTAGTATTGGGGGGAGTAGTAGACTAGTATTGGGAGGAGTAGTAGGGCAGTATTGGGGGGAGTAGTAGACTAGTATTGGGGGGAGTAGTAGACTAGTATTGGGAGGAGTAGTAGACTAGTATTGGGAGGAGTAGTAGGGCAGTATTGGGAGGAGTAGTAGACTAGTATTGGGGGGAGTAGTAGACTAGTATTGGGGGTAGTAGTAGAGCAGTATAGGGAGTAGTAGAGCAGTATTGGGGGGAGTAGTAGACTAGTATTGGGGGAGTAGTAGAGCAGTATTGGGGTGAGTAGTAGAGCAGTATTGGGGGGAGTAGTAGACTAGTATTGGGGGAGTAGTAGAGCAGTATTGGGGGGAGTAGTAGACTAGTATTGGGGGAGTAGTAGAGCAGTATTGGGGGGAGTAGTAGACTAGTATTGGGGGGAGTAGTAGACTAGTATTGGGGGAGTAGTAGAGCAGTATTGGGGGGAGTAGTAGACTAGTATTGGGGGAGTAGTAGAGCAGTATTGGGGGGGAGTAGTAGACTAGTATTGGGGGGGGAGTAGTAGACTAGTATTGGGGGGGGAGTAGTAGACTAGTATTGGGGGGAGTAGTAGACTAGTATTGGGAGGAGTAGTAGGGCAGTATTGGGGGAATAGTAGAGCAGTATTGGGGGGAGTAGTAGACTAGTATTGGGGGGAGTAGTAGACTAGTATTGGGGGGAGTAGTAGACTAGTATTGGGAGGAGTAGTAGGGCAGTATTGGGGGAATAGTAGAGCAGTATTGGGGGGGAGTAGTAGACTAGTATTGGGGGGGGAGTAGTAGACTAGTATTGGGGGGGGAGTAGTAGACTAGTATTGGGGGGAGTAGTAGACTAGTATTGGGAGGAGTAGTAGGGCAGTATTGGGGGAATAGTAGAGCAGTATTGAGATTGTAGTAGAGTACTATGGGGAGTAGTAGACTAGTATTGGGGGAATAGTAGAGCAGTATTGGGAGTAGTAGTAGACTAGTATCTTTCTCTCCCTTTTTGTTTTTTCAGATCTCTTTATCCAGAGCATTCCGTATTCCATGGACTAGATCGATGTTTTGGTTTAATAAAATGCTCATCGTGTTTTTATTTGCATAAAACATATTTTTAACTTGTATCTTGTCTTTTTGTGTTTACTTTACAGTAGGGCTGGGCGATAAATCAAATTAATTCACCCAAAATTTGATAATTGATTTGATTTTTAATTAATTTTTTTTAAACTGATCTTCAAAAAAAATAAATAAATCATTGGACGGAGGAGCGTTGTTGGCGGGTTCAGCTGCTGAAGCAGAGCCTGGGGAGGGAGAGCGCCCAGCAGTGTCCTCTGTCCCTCCTGTTGACCTGCCCCCATAGCGGGATGAGTATATGCACTCCCAGCCGCACACGCCCCCAGTCTCTGGAAGAGGCGGCCTCAGGTAGTAGACTAGTATTGGGAGGAGTAGTAGACTAGTATTGGGGGGAGTAGTAGACTAGTATTGGGGGGAGTAGTAGACTAGTATTGGGGGGAGTAGTAGACTAGTATTGGGAGGAGTAGTAGGGCAGTATTGGGGGGAGTAGTAGACTAGTATTGGGGGGAGTAGTAGACTAGTATTGGGAGGAGTAGTAGACTAGTATTGGGAGGAGTAGTAGGGCAGTATTGGGAGGAGTAGTAGACTAGTATTGGGGGGAGTAGTAGACTAGTATTGGGGGTAGTAGTAGAGCAGTATAGGGAGTAGTAGAGCAGTATTGGGGGGAGTAGTAGACTAGTATTGGGGGAGTAGTAGAGCAGTATTGGGGTGAGTAGTAGAGCAGTATTGGGGGGAGTAGTAGACTAGTATTGGGGGAGTAGTAGAGCAGTATTGGGGGGAGTAGTAGACTAGTATTGGGGGAGTAGTAGAGCAGTATTGGGGGGAGTAGTAGACTAGTATTGGGGGGAGTAGTAGACTAGTATTGGGGGAGTAGTAGAGCAGTATTGGGGGGAGTAGTAGACTAGTATTGGGGGAGTAGTAGAGCAGTATTGGGGGGGAGTAGTAGACTAGTATTGGGGGGGGGAGTAGTAGACTAGTATTGGGGGGGGAGTAGTAGACTAGTATTGGGGGGAGTAGTAGACTAGTATTGGGAGGAGTAGTAGGGCAGTATTGGGGGAATAGTAGAGCAGTATTGAGATTGTAGTAGAGTACTATGGGGAGTAGTAGACTAGTATTGGGGGAATAGTAGAGCAGTATTGGGAGTAGTAGTAGACTAGTATCTTTCTCTCCCTTTTTGTTTTTTCAGATCTCTTTATCCAGAGCATTCCGTATTCCATGGACTAGATCGATGTTTTGGTTTAATAAAATGCTCATCGTGTTTTTATTTGCATAAAACATATTTTTAACTTGTATCTTGTCTTTTTGTGTTTACTTTACAGTAGGGCTGGGCGATAAATCAAATTAATTCACCCAAAATTTGATAATTGATTTGATTTTTAATTAATTTTTTTTAAACTGATCTTCAAAAAAAATAAATAAATCATTGGACGGAGGAGCGTTGTTGGCGGGTTCAGCTGCTGAAGCAGAGCCTGGGGAGGGAGAGCGCCCAGCAGTGTCCTCTGTCCCTCCTGTTGACCTGCCCCCATAGCGGGATGAGTATATGCACTCCCAGCCGCACACGCCCCCAGTCTCTGGAAGAGGCGGCCTCAGGTACTGCAGGATAGGGTGACTGGGGCAGAGATGGTAGCGTCGCTGTGATTACTGGAGCTGTACAGGATCGGGGTATGCACTGCGCCCCCGCTCCTGCTGTACACTTCCAGTAACCGCAGTGACCCTATCCTGTGGCCTGCTCCAGAGCCTGGGGCCTCCATATTTGCCTGGGAGGGGAACGTGCGTGCCCGGAGTGAGAGGAGGAGTAAACCAGGTGTGTGCTCTCCTCCCCCAGTCTGCCCCTTTTCAAGGTTTCATGGGGCCCCATGAAGTTGTTTGCTATGGGATATCATGACTCCTAGTTACGCACCAGCCCCTCATCTATACCTGTACTACTATTACACCCCTCATCTGTTCCTGTATTATTACTGCTACTACAACCCTCATCTATACCTGTACTACTATTACACCCCTCATCTGTTCCTGTATTACTACTACTACACCCCTCATCTATACCTGTACTACTATTACACCCCTCATCTGTTCCTGTATTATTACTACTACTACACCCCTCATCTATACCTGTACTACTATTACACCCCTCATCTGTTCCTGTATTATTACTACTACTACACCCCTCATCTATACCTGTACTACTATTACACCCCTCATCTTTTCCTGTACTACTATTACACCCCTCATCTGTTCCTGTATTATTACTACTACTACACCCCTCATCTGTTCCTGTATTATTACTACTACTGCACCCCTCATCTGTTCCTGTACTACTATTACACCCCTCATCTGTTTCTGTATTATTACTACTACTACACCCCTCATCTATACCTGTACTACTATTACACCCCTCATCTGTTCCTGTATTACTACTACTGCACCCCTCATCTGTTCCTGTATTATTACTACTATTACACCCCTCATCTGTACCTGTATTATTACTACTACTACACCCCTCATCTGTTCCTGTACTACTACACCCCTTACCACTATACCTCCACTACTACACCCTACCTTGATGGAGGCACAAACAAGATCTCCTATACGATATAAGGCACAAAGGAGGCTTGTCTACTACATGGGGACACGGGGAGCACTGTTACTTTCTCACGTCATTAAAATAGTATCTGACGCTGCAAGGAGAAAAAGCGAGAATCTTCCCCCAAAAAATTTAAAAATAGAGATTTTATTTTTTTGGTCCTACGTCTACAGGCTTAGTAGTGGAAGCCATCGCCAGTACCTGGTCCTGTGAAGAATCGGGTGCCACTAGTCCCACAGAATAAGACAAGGTGTTCCTGGACTGGATGGTGACAGGCTGGTGTTATTAGGGTGGGAAGGGCCAAAATAGATGCACATTCCCACCCTGGTACAACTAGGCTGCTGCTTTTTTTTTTTTTTTTTTTTTTTAATCTGGCTGGTCATGGAAATGGGAGGGGCCCCTACACTTTTCATTTTAATTTAAAAAAAAAAGGTGTGTAGGGTCCCTCCATTTCCATAAACAGCAGCCACCTAACTACAGCATAGTAGTAGCTGAAAAAACATAGAATGGATGAATTATGGTAAATGCAAGGAACATTAGAAGACATGGATCAGATAACATCCAAAATAAAATCTATACCAATCCTTACACACGGGCCTAGTCATTACACCCGCTATAAGGTGCTGTACAGGCCCAGTCATTACACCCGCTATAGGATACTGTACAGGCCCAGTCATTACACCCGCTATAAGGTGCTGTACAGGCCCAGTCATTACACCCGCTATAAGGTGCTGTATAGGCCCAGTCATTACACCCGCTATAAGATACTGTACAGGCCCAGTCATTACACCCGCTATAAGGTGCTGTACAGGCCCAGTCATTACACCCGCTATAAGGTGCTGTATAGGCCCAGTCATTACACCCGCTATAAGATACTGTACAGGCCCAGTCATTACACCCGCTATAGGGTCCTGTACAGGTCCAGTCATTACACCCACTATAAGGTGCTGTACAGGCCCAGTCATTACACCCGCTATAAGGTGTTGTACAGGCCCAGTCATTACACCTGTTATAAGGTGCTGTACCAGGTACATAGATCCACGTTATAAGAGAGCAGAAGTACTGGGTACATAGATATAAGAGAGCAGATGTACCAGGTACATAGATATAAGAGAGCAGATGTACCAGGTACATAGATTCACTTGGATTTAGCATCCTCACACTGGGTAAGCTATTTCCAAGTGAGGGAATGGACAGGGTACACAGATCCACTTTCCAAGAGAGCAGATGTACTGGGTACATAGATCCACTTGGAAATAGCTTACCCAGTGTGAGGATGCTAAATCCAAGTGAATCTACGTACTTGGAACATCTGCTGTCTTGGAAAGTGGATCTACTGTATGTACCAGGTACATTTAATCACTTGGATTTAGCATCCTCACACTGAATAAGCTATTTCCAAGTAAGGGATGGACAAGGTATATAGATCCGCTTCCCAAGAAATCAGATGTACCAGGTACGTAGATCCACTTGGAAATAGCTTATTCAGTGTGAGTATGCTAAATCCAAGTGGATCTATGTACATGATACATCTGCTCTCTTGGAAAGGGTATCTACTGGGTACATAGATCCACTTATATTTAGCATTCTCACACTGAATAAGCTATTTACAAGTGAATCTATGTACCTGGTACATAGATCCACTTTACAAGAGAGCAGAAGTACCAGGTACATACGGTAGATCCACTTGGATTTAGCATTCTCACACTAAGTAAGCTATTTCCAAGTGAGGGGATGGACAGGGTACATAGATTCACTTGGAAATAGCTTATTCAGTGTGAGAATGCTAAATACAAGTGGATCTACGTACCAGGTACATCTGCTCTCTTGGAAAGTGGATCTATGTACCCTGTCCATCCCCCTCACTTGGAAATGGCTTACTCAGTGTACCAGGTACGTAGATTCACTTGGATTTAGCATGCTCACATTGAGTAAGCTATTTTCAAGTGAGGGAATGGACGGTACGGATTTAATGCTAAATTCAAGTGGGTTAAAGGACCTGGTCCCTCTATCTGCTAGAAAGTAGCTTAATGTATTATGGGTATGCTAAGGTCCCTCTGCCCACTTGGAAATAGCTTATACTATGCGGGTATGCTAAATCCAAGTGGGCTAAAGGACCTGGTCCCTCTGCCCACTACAAAGTAGCTTATACTATGTGGGTATGCTAAGGTCCCTCTACCCACTTGGAAATAGCTTATACTATGCGGGTATGCAAAGGTCCCTCTACCCACTTGGAAATAGCTTATACTATGCGGGTATGCTAAATCCAAGTGGGCTAAAGGACCTGGTCCCTCTACCCACTACAAAGTAGCTTATATTATGTGGGTATTCTAAGGTCCCTCTACCCACTTGGAAATAACTTATCCTATGTGAGAATGCTAAATCCAAGTGGGCTAAAGGACCTTGTCCCTCTACCCACTTGGAAATAGCTTATACTATGCGGGTATGCTAAGGGCCCTTTACCCACTTGGAAATAGATTATACTATGCGGGTATGCTAAGGTCCCTCTGCCCACTTGGAAATAGCTTATACTATGTGGTAATGCTAAGGTCCCTCTACCCACTTGGAAATAGCTTATACTATGTGGGTATGCTAAATCCAAGTGGGCTAAAGGACCTTGTCCCTCTACCCACTACAAAGTAGCTTATACTATGTGGTAATGCTAAGGTCCCTCAACCCACTTAGAAATAACTTATACTATGTGAGAATGCTAAATCCAAGTGGGCTAAAGGACCTGGTCCCTCTACCCACTTGGAAATAGCTTATACTATGCGGGTATGCTAAATCCAAGTGGGCTAAAGGACCTGGTCCCTCTACCCACTACAAAGTAGCTTATACTATGTGGTAATGCTAAGGTCCCTCTACCCACTTGGAAATAGCTTATACTATGCGGGTATGCTAAGGGCCCTTTACCCACTTGGAAATAGCTTATCCTATGTGAGAATGCTAAATCCAAGTGGGCTAAAGGACCTGGTCCCTCTACCCACTTGGAAATAGCTTATCCTATGTGACAATGCTAAATCCAAGTGGGCTAAAGGACCTGGTCCCTCTACCCACTTGGAAATAGCTTATACTATGTGGGTATGCTAAGGTCCCTCTGCCCACTTGGAAATAGCTTATACTATGTGGGTATGCTAAGGTCCCTCTACCCACTTGGAAATAGCTTATACTATGTGGGTATGCTAAGGTCCCTCTGCCCACTTGGAAATAGCTTATACTATGTGGGTATGCTAAGGTCCCTCTACCCACTTGGAAATAGCTTATACTATGTGGGTATGCTAAATCCAAGTGGGCTAAAGGACCTGTTCCCTCTACCCACTTGGAAATAGCTGACTCTGTGTGAAAATGCTAAATCCAAGTGGGCTAAAGGACCTGGTCCCTCTGCCCACTTGGATTTAGCATTTTCACATTAGAGTCAGCTATTTCCAAGTGGGCAGAGGGACCAGGTCCTTTAGCCCACTTGGATTTAGACTCAACCGGGAAGTTACTGCAGACTGAGATTAGCTCCTCCCACACAGGAGTCTGGTCACATGGGCATGATGACATCACAGGGCCTTTAGCCCACTTGGAAATAGCATCTACCGAGACCTCTTCCCTGTCTGACTGCTGGAGGCTGTACCGACTGCTGGGCTGCTGTCTGGTGAGTTCACTGACTGACTCCCATCATTCTTTAGGTGTAGGAAGGCTGGGAGAGCTGGGAATGCTGGGAGAGGGAGGTCACCTAGGTCACAGGGCTGCCCCATATAACACTGCCCCATATCCCTGCACTGCTCCTCTATACACAGCACTTCCAATATTATACCCCAACCTGTAGGTCACCAGCTGCTCCAAAACTACAACAGTAACAGCATGATAGGAGTTGTGGTCCTGCCACAGGTTGGTGAACACTTATATTCTGTTTATTGTGTACAGGCTAATCCCCCTGACACCAGTGATTTACAGTCAGGGGGTACAGTATACATGGTCCTGTTACAGTCAGGGGGTACAGTATACACGGTCCTGTTACAGTCAGGGGGTACAGTATACATGGTCCTGTTACAGTCAGGAAGTACAGTATACACGGTCCTGTTACAGTCAGGGGGTACAGTATATATGGTCCTGTTACAGTCAGGGGGTGCAGTATACATGGTCCTGTTACATTCAGGGGGTACAGCATACATGGTCCTGTTACAGTCAGGGGGTACAGTATACATGGTCCTGTTACAGTCAGGGGGTACAGTATACATGTCCTGTTACAGTCAGGGGGTACAGTATACATGGTCCTGTTACAGTCAGGGGGTACAGTATACATGGTCCTGTTACAGTCAAGGGGTACAGTATACACGGCCCTGTTACAGTCAGGGGGTACAGTATACATGGTGCTGTTACAGTCAGGGGGTACAGTATAAATGGTCCTGTTACAGTCAGGGGGTACAGTATACATGGTTCTGTTACAGTCAGGGAGTACAGTATACATGGTGTTACAGTCAGGGATACAGAATACACGGTCCTGTTACAGTCAGGGGGTACAGTATACACGGTCCTGTTACAGTCAGGGAGTACAGTATACATGGTCCTGTTACAGTCAGGAAGTACAGTATACATGGTCCTGTTACAGTCAGGGAGTACAGTATACATGGTGTTACATTCAGGGGGTACAGTATACATGGTCCTGTTACAGTCAGGGGGTACAGTATATATGGTCCTGTTACAGTCAGGGGGTACAGTATACACGGCCCTGTTACAGTCAGGGGGTACAGTATACATGGTCCTGTTACAGTCAGGAGGTACAGTATACATGGTCCTGTTACAGTCAGGGGGTACAGTATACATGGCCCTGTTATATTCAGGGGGTACAGTATACATGGCCCTGTTACAGTCAGGGGGTACAGTATACAAGGCCCTGTTATATTCAGGGGGTACAGTATACATGGTCCTGTTACAGTCAGGGGGTACAGTATACACGGTCCTGTTACAGTCAGGGGGTACAGTATACACGGTCCTGTTACATTCAGGGGGTACAGTATACATGGTCCTGTTACAGTCAGGGGGTACAGTATACATGGCCCTGTTATATTCAGGGGGTACAGTATACATGGCCCTGTTACAGTCAGGGGGTACAGTATACATGGCCCTGTTATATTCAGGGGGTACAGTATACATGGTCCTGTTACAGTCAGGGGGTACAGTATACACGGTCCTGTTACAGTCAGGGGGTACAGTATACACGGTCCTGTTACATTCAGGGGGTACAGTATACATGGTCCTGTTACAGTCAGGGGGTACAGTATAAATGGTCCTGTTACAGTCAGGGGGTACAGTATACATGGTTCTGTTACAGTCAGGGAGTACAGTATACATGGTGTTACAGTCAGGGATACAGAATACACGGTCCTGTTACAGTCAGGGGGTACAGTATACACGGCCCTGTTATATTCAGGGGGTACAGTATACATGGCCCTGTTACAGTCAGGGGGTACAGTATACATGGTCCTGTTACAGTCAGGGGGTACAGTATACACGGTCCTGTTACATTCAGGGGGTACAGTATACATGGTCCTGTTACAGTC
Source organism: Dendropsophus ebraccatus (assembly GCF_027789765.1). Classification (NCBI taxonomy): domain Eukaryota; kingdom Metazoa; phylum Chordata; class Amphibia; order Anura; family Hylidae; genus Dendropsophus; species Dendropsophus ebraccatus. The sequence goes on from NC_091463.1 coordinate 31,324,546, forward strand.
AGGGGGTACAGTATACATGGTCCTGTTACAGTCAGGGGGTACAGTATACACGGTCCTGTTACATTCAGGGGGTACAGTATACATGGTCCTGTTACAGTCAGGGGGTACAGTATACATGGCCCTGTTATATTCAGGGGGTACAGTATACATGGTCCTGTTATATTTAGAGGGTACAATATACATACTGGACTCTCACATATAGTCTGCAGTGTAGTAATACTCTGCAGAGCCTGTGATGACCAAGTATCAGCCCCCACATACAGTATATTCTCCTGGCTGTCCCTGCATAGTGTACCCTGCCTTCTCTGCCTAGGGCACCAAAACCCCTTATCCCGGCCCTGGCATCAAGCATACAAGCCTTCCTATTCAATGGTATGCTAATTTATAGCCACATGTATGCATTGACTTTAAGGTTAGAACTACATGGCAGCATATTCAGGGTGGGGAAATTAGGTCTGAACAGGTTCTCACTGTCTGGATGTAATGTTCCTCCTGCTAGTGACTGACAGTCTTCTCCTAGTCACTGTGTGCATAGTGTAGCCTCTCAATCACTGGCAGGAGCACAGGGACAGGAGCACAGGGACAGTGCCATCTAATGAATACACAAGACTCATCTCTCAGTGTGTCTGGTGTGTGCTGCAGGTCTTATACAGTTATACGGCATTAGTGATTTACACAGCGAGGGCAGCATTATGGATGACAAGCTCCTCTAATCTGTGACAAAGCATACTACAGATTCGAATAAATCCCTGAATAGGTGTGATCCCAGCACCAAAAACAGGCAGGCAGTTTGAAAAGGACTAAAAGTCGTTTTTATTACATAAAAACAAAAACAGGCTAAAAACACAAGTGTTTCTCACCTAAAGACATGTATACAGATACAATTGTACATAATAGTGTATTTATTGGATGTTGGTGACCACATGGAGAAGGGAGGGACATCATGGGACTGTGGGCTCACCGTTTAAGGATCTGGGAAGGGGCGCTGGATGGGGATTTGTTGCTTCGAGCAACAGAGAATATTATTGTTGGAGGTTTATCAGACAATACAGTAGGAATTGGCTTTGTTGCCCTTACCTACCAATAACAGCTCAGCTTTCATTTTACCAGGGAACATGAGTATTGTAAAGGTGAGCTGTGATTGGTTGCTATGGGCAACAAAGACAAGTCCTAATGTAAGACTGCAGTGTGAATACTCTCATCATCCACTGCTGGGAACATGGTAAGACTTTGGGTATTCCTTTGCTCACACATCATGGTGCTTTACCTGCTGGGTTTCAGCTGAGTGGAAGTGTTATTAAACTATTAAAAAATGTTACTTGTTCAATTGTGAACATCCCTGAAGGGGATTGGCTGCAGTAGATTGGTCATGTGACCAGTCAGTGTACTGCACAGTGATTGGTCAGTGTCTGGGCTGTTATGATTTGAACTGGTTTGTGAGGTCATCAACCAACTGCCATGACCCGTACAGAAAACAACAACAGCAACAACATCATCAACATCATCATCATCAACAACAGCAGCAGCAGCAGCAGATCCTCCTCCTCCTCCAGCGCCTCCTGATTTCTGAGGAGCCATTTTCTGATTGACGGCTCAGATCTCTTTTATGCCCCTCATCATCTATTGGTAAGCGTTATAGCCACATTGTACACTGGAGGAGGACAGATGGGGGCGCTGTTTATTTTAATAAGAAATTGACTTTTATTGGTTATCAGGGGAGATTTATGGTCCTGTCTTCTCCTTGTTGCCCATAGCAACCAATAACAGCTCAGCTTTCATTATACCTGAGCAATATGAGTAATGAGAGCTGAGCTGTGATTGGTTGCTATGGGCAACAAGACCATTTCTACTGTAAGACTGCAGTGTGAATACTCTCATCATCCATGATCCGCTGCTGGGAACATGATCAGGCTATGGACATTCTCATGCTGTAATTCTTTATGTTTTTACTGAATTTATTTTTCCTTTTGGTTCACAACTTTGGGAATGTTGTTGGGGAGATTTATGACGCTGTCTTGTAATAGGATTGTCTTTGTTGCCCATAGCAACCAATCACAGCTCGGCTCTCATTACACATGCTGCTCTGGGTAAATGAAAGCTTCACAGCTAGAGGTCTTCCTAGTGTCATTCTACCTCATATTGGCAGAACGTTATCAACCTGGGTGCAGAGGAAGCGTGCGGCAGTTGCCCATAGCAACCAGATTCTATCTTTTATATTAAAGAGGCCTCTGAGAAATGAAAGCTGGAATCTTATTGGTTGCTATGGGTAACGGCTCCACTGTACAGGGTTTGTTTAACTTTCCCTATTACTCCTATCAACCAATAACCGCTGTTATTTCTATAGGGCAGTCTACAAAATAAAAGATGCATAGTGATTGGTTGCTATGGGCAACAAGTAGAGCCTCATAAACCTTCCATAGCAACCAATAACTATGCAGATTTAGTTTTGTATTTTGGTCTTAAAAAGTGAAAGCTGTGCTGTGATTGGTTGATTGGTGTTATAGTTCTCCACCAATATACTCATTCTGTGCCTCTCTGCTCAGGAACCGGCCCCATACACAGAGTCTGCACTGGACAGGGAAGATGGAGCGCCCTCTGCAGGAAGAAAAGGACCATAATGGCTCCTGGATTATGGGAAGAGCAATGGTGGCCGTGAGTAGTATCATGTATACAATGATCATGTGTCTGTACAATATATATATATATATATATATATATATATATATATATATATATATATATATATATATATATATATATCCAGCCATAGGTGGTACAGGTGCAGGCTTGTGGGTCCATAGGTGCCTGAGCTTCATGTATAAGTAATATAACATTGTATAGGATCCTATAGAACTCGGTGGGCCACACAACGTTGCACGCCAGGTCCTGTTGTGTCACAGCGCCACACAACGAAGCACGCCGGGCCGCGTTGTGTCAAGGAACCACAAAAGGCTGCACACCAGACCCCACTGTGTCACAGTGCCACACAATGCTGCACGCCAGGCCCCGTTGTGTGACAGCGCCATACAACATTGTATTTGTAATAATGTGACTGAATTATTATGTCTCATTAAGTTTATTTTAATGTATAATATATCTGTATGAGTATTACAATTTATTAATATGTAAAAGATTACGTATAATCTAAACATGCATGTACATAATAAATATACATTTTAATATGTATTCAATTGTTTAAAATATACACAACACTGCAACCCTGTCCCTATTGTGTCACAGCGCCACACAACCCTGCACGCCAGGCCCCGTTGTGTGACAGCGCCACACAACGCTGCACGCCAGGCCCCGTTGTGTGACAGCGCCACACAACGCTGCACGCCAGACCCCGTTGTGTGACAGCGCCACTCAACACTGCACGCCAGGCCCCGTTGTGTGACAGCGCCACACATTGCTGCACGCCAGGCCCCGCTGTGTGATAGCGCCGCACATAGCTGCACGCCAGGCACCGTTGTGTGACAACGCCACACAACGCTGCACGCCAGGCCCAGTTGTGTGACAGCGCCACACAACGCTGCACGCCAGGCCCCGTTGTGTGATAGCGTCACACAACGCTGAACGCCAGGCCCCGTTGTGTGAGAGCGCCACACAACGCTGCACGCCAGGCCCCGTTGTGTGACAGCGCCACACAACGCAGCACGCCAGGCCCCGTTGTGTGATAGCGCCGCACATTGCTGCACGCCAGGCCCCGTTGTGTGACAGCGCCACACAACGCTACACGCCATGCCCCCTTGTGTCACAGCGACACACAACGCTGCACGCCAGGCCCCGTTGTGTGACAACGCCACACAACGCTGCACGCCAGGCCCCGTTGTGTGACAGCGCCACACAACGCAGCACGCCAGGCCCCGTTGTGTGATAGCGCCGCACATTGCTGCACGCCAGGCCCCATTGCTGCACGCCGGGCCAAACAACGCCAGGCCCCATTGTGTGACCGGGCCAAACAAAGCTACACATTGCAGGCCCCGTTGTGTGATAGCGCCACACAACGCAGCACGCCAGGCCCCGTTGTGTGAAAGCGTCACACAACGCTGCACGCCAGGCCCCGTTGTGTGACAGCACCACACAACGCTGCACGCCAGGCCCCGTTGTGTGACCGGGCCAAACAAAGCTACACGCCATGCCCCCTTGTGTCACAGCGTCACACAACGCTGCACGCCAGGCCCCGTTGTGTGACAGCGCCACACAACGCTGCACGCCAGGCCCCGTTGTGTGACAGCGCCACACAACACTGCACGCCAGGCCCAGTTGTGTGACAGCGCCACACAACGCTGCACGCCAGGCCCCGTTGTGTGACAGCGCCACACAACGCTGCACGCCAGGCCCCGTTGTGTGACAGCGCCACACAATGCTGCACGCCAGGCCCCGTGTGACAGCGCCATACAACATTGTATTTGTAATAATATGACTGAATTATTATGTCTCATTAAGTTTATTTTATTGTATAATATATCTGTATGAGTATTACAATTTGTTAATATGTAAAAGATTACATATAATCTAAACATGCATATACATAATAAATATACATTTTAATATGTATTCAATTGTTTAAAATATACACAACACTACAACCCTGTCCCTATTGTGTGACAGCGCCACACAACACTGCACGTGAGGCCCCGATGTGTGACAGCGCCACACAACGCTGCACGCCAGGCCCCGTTGTGTGACAGCGCCACACAACACTGCACACCAGGGCCCGTTGTGTGACCGGGCCAAACAAAGCTACACGCCAGGCCCCGTTGTGTGACAGCGCCACACAACACTGCACACCAGGGCCCGTTGTGTGACCGGGCCAAACAAAGCTACACGCCAGGCCCCGTTGTGTGATAGCGCCGCACATTGCTGCACGCCAGGCCCCGTTGTGTGACAGCGCCACACAACACTGCACGCCAGGCCCCGTTGTGTGATAGCGCCACACAACACTGCACGCCAGGCCCCGTTGTGTAATAGCGCCACACAACGCAGCACGCCAGGCCCCGATGTGTGACAGCGCCACACAACGCAGCACGCCAGGCCCCGTTGTGTGACAGCGCCACACAACGCTGCACGCCAGGCCCCGTTGTGTGAAAGCGCCACACAACGCTGCACGCCAGGCCCCGTTGTGTGACAGAGCCACACAACGCTGCACTCCAGGCCCCGTTGTGTGACAGAGCCACACAACGCTGCACGCCAGGCCCTGTTGTGTGATAGCGTTACACAACGCTGCACGCCAGGCCCCGATGTGTAACAGCGTCACACAACGCTGCAAGCCAGGTCACGTTGTCTCACAGCGCCACACAACGATGCACACCAGGCCCCGTTGTGTCAAGGAACCAGAAAAGGCTGCACACCAGACCCAGCTGTGTCACAGCGCCACTCAACACTGCACGCCAGGCTCCGTTGTGTGACAGTGCCACACATTGCTGCACGCCAGGCCCCGTTGTGTGATAGTGCCGCACATTGCTGCACGCCAGGCCCCGTTGTGTGATAGTGCCACACATTGCTGCACGCCAGGCCCCGTTGTGTGACAGCGCCACACAACACTCCACGCCAGGCCCCGTTGTGTGACAGCGCCACACAACGCTGCACGCCAGGCCCCGTTGTGTGATAGCGCCACACAACACTGCACGCCAGGCCCCGTTGTGTGATAGCGCCACACAACGCTGCACGCCAGGCCCCGTTGTGTGACAGCGCCACACAACACTGCACGTCAGGCCCCGTTGTGTGAAAGCGTCACACAATGCTGCACGCCAGGCCCCGTTGTGTGACAGCACCACACAACGCTGCACGCAAGGCCCCATTGTGTGACCGGGCCAAACAAAGCTACACGCCATGCCCCCTTGTGTCACAGCGTCACACAACGCTGCACGCCAGGCCCCGTTGTGTAACAGCGCCACACAACGCTGCACGCCAGGCCCCATTGTGTGAAAGCGCCACACAACGCTGCCGCGTTGTGGCACGGCACAACACAACACTGCACGCCAGGCCCCGTTGTGTGATAGCGCCGCACATTGCTGCACGCCAGGCCCTGTTGTGTGACTGCGCCACACAACGCTGCACGCCAGGCCCCGTTGTGTGCCAGCACCACACAACACTGCACACCAGGCCCCGTTGTGTGAAAGCGTCACACAATGCTGCACGCCAGGCCCCGTTGTGTGACAGCGCCACACAACGCTGCACGCCAGGCCCCATTGTGTGAAAGCGCCACACAACGCTGCCCCGTTGTGGCACGGCACAACACAACACTGCACGCCAGGCCCCGTTGTGTGACAGCGCCACACAACGCTGCACGCCAGGCCCCGTTGTGTGACAGCGCCACACAACGCTGCACGCCAGGCCCCGTTGTGTGACAGCGCCACACAATGCTGCACGCCAGGCCCCGTGTGACAGCGCCATACAACATTGTATTTCTAATAATATGACTGAATTATTATGTCTCATTAAGTTTATTTTAATGTATAATATATCTGTATGAGTATTACAATTTATTAATATGTAAAAGATTACATATAATCTAAACATGCATATACATAAGAAATATACATTTTAATATGTATTCAATTGTTTAAAATATACACAACACTACAACCCTGTCCCTATTGTGTGACAGCGCCACACAACACTGCACGCCAGGCCCCGTTGTGTGACAGCGCCACACAACGCTGCACGCCAGGCCCCATTGTGTGACCGGGCCAAACAAAGCTACACGCCATGCCCCCTTGTGTCACAGCGTCACACAACGCTGCACGCCAGGCCCCGTTGTGTGACAGCGCCACACAACCCTCCACCCCAGGCCCCGTTGTGTGACAGCGCCACACAACGCTGCACGCCAGGCCCCGTTGTGTGACAGCGCCACACAACGCTGCACGCCAGGCCCCGTTGTGTGATAGCGCCGCACATTGCTGCACGCCAGGCCCCGTTGTGTGACAGCGCCACACAACACTGCACGCCAGGCCCCGTTGTGTGACAGCGCCACACAACGCTGCACGCCAGGCCCCGTTGTGTTATAGCGCCACACAACACTGCACGTCAGGCCCCGTTGTGTGATAGCGCCACACAACGCTGCACGCCAGGCCCCGTTGTGTGACAGCGCCGCACAACACTGCACACCAGGCCCCGTTGTGTGAAAGCGTCACACAACGCTGCACGCCAGGCCCCGTTGTGTGACAGCACCACACAACGCTCCACGCAAGGCCCCATTGTGTGACCGGGCCAAACAAAGCTACACGCCATGCCCCCTTGTGTCACAGTGTCACACAACACTGCACGCCAGGCCCCGTTGTGTGACAGCGCCACACAACACTGCACGCCAGGCCCCGTTGTGTGACAGCGCCACACAACGCTGCACGCCAGGCCCCGTTGTGTGACAGCGCCACACAACGCTGCACGCCAGGCCCCGTTGTGTGACAGCGCCACACAACGCTGCACGCCAGGCCCCTTTGTGTGACAGCGCCACACAACGCTGCACGCCAGGCCCCGTTGTGTGACAGCGCCACACAACGCTGCACGCCAGGCCCCGGTGTGTGACAGCGCCACACAACGCTGCACGCCAGGCCCCGTTGTGTGACAGCGCCACACAACGCTGCACGCCAGGCCCCGTTGTGTGACAGCGCCACACAACGCTGCACGCCAGACCCCGTTGTGTGATAGCGCCACACAACGCTGCACGCCAGACCCCGTTGTGTGACAGCGCCACACAATGCTGCACGCCAGGCCCCGTGTGACAGCGCCATACAACATTGTATTTGTATTTATATGACTGAATTATTATGTCTCATTAAGTTTATTTTAATGTATAATATATCTGTATGAGTATTACAATTTATTAATATGTAAAAGATTACATATAATCTAAACATGCATATACATAATAAATATACATTTTAATATGTATTCAATTGTTTAAAATATACACAACACTACAACCCTGTCCCTATTGTGTGACAGCGCCACACAACACTGCACGCCAGGCCCCGATGTGTGACAGCGCCACACAACGCTGCACGCCAGGCCCCATTGTGTGAAAGCGCCACACAACGCTGCACGCCAGGCCCCATTGTGTGACAGCGCCACACAACGCTGCACGCCAGGCCCCGTTGTGTGACAGCGCCACACAATGCTGCACGCCAGGCCCCGTTGTGTGACAGCGCCATACAACATTGTATTTCTAATAATATGACTGAATTATTATGTCTCATTAAGTTTATTTTAATGTATAATATATCTGTATGAGTATTACAATTTATTAATATGTAAAAGATTACATATAATCTAAACATGCATATACATAAGAAATATACATTTTAATATGTATTCAATTGTTTAAAATATACACAACACTACAACCCTGTCCCTATTGTGTGACAGCGCCACACAACACTGCACGCCAGGCCCCGTTGTGTGACAGCGCCACACAACGCTGCACGCCAGGCCCCATTGTGTGACCGGGCCAAACAAAGCTACACGCCATGCCCCCTTGTGTCACAGCGTCACACAACGCTGCACGCCAGGCCCCGTTGTGTGACAGCGCCACACAACGCTGCACGCCAGGCCCCGTTGTGTGACAGCGCCACACAACGCTGCACGCCAGGCCCCGTTGTGTGACAGCGCCACACAACGCTGCACGCCAGGCCCCGTTGTGTGATAGCGCCGCACAACACTGCACGCCAGGCCCCGTTGTGTGACAGCGCCACACAACACTGCACGCCAGGCCCCGTTGTGTGACAGCGCCACACAACGCTGCACGCCAGGCCCCGTTGTGTTATAGCGCCACACAACGCTGCACGCCAGGCCCCGTTGTGTGACAGCGCCACACAACGCTGCACGCCAGGCCCCGTTGTGTGACAGCGCCACACAACGCTGCACGCCAGGCCCCGTTGTGTGACAGCGCCACACAACGCTGCACGCCAGGCCCCGTTGTGTGACAGCGCCACACAACGCTGCACGCCAGGCCCCGTTGTGTGACAGCGCCACACAACGCTGCACGCCAGGCCCCGTTGTGTGACAGCGCCACACAACGCTGCACGCCAGGCCCCGTTGTGTGACAGCGCCACACAACGCTGCACGCCAGGCCCCGTTGTGTGAAAGCGCCACACAACGCTGCCCCGTTGTGGCACGGCACAACACAACACTGCACACCAGGCCCCGTTGTGTGATAGCGCCGCACATTGCTGCACGCCAGGCCCTGTTGTGTGACTGCGCCACACGACACTGCACGCCAGGCCCCGTTGTGTGACAGCGCCACACAACGCTGCACGCCAGGCCCCTTTGTGTGACCGGGCCACACAAAGCTACACGCCATGCCCCCTTGTGTCACAGCGCCACACAACGCTGCACACCAGGCCCCGTTGTGTGACAGCGCCACACAACGCTGCACGCCAGGCCCCGTTGTGTGACAGCGCCATACAACATTGTATTTGTAATAATATGACTGAATTATTATGTCTCATTAAGTTTATTTTAATGTATAATATATCTGTATGAGTATTACAATTTATTAATATGTAAAAGATTACATATAATCTAAACATGCATATACATAAGAAATATACATTTTAATATGTATTTAATTGTTTAAAATATACACAACACTACAACCCTGTCCCTATTGTGTGACAGCGCCAAACAAAGCTACACGCCATGCCCCCTTGTGTCACAGCGTCACACAATGCTGCACGCCAGGCCCCGTTGTGTGACAGCGCCACACAACGCTGCACGCCAGGCCACGTTGTGTGACAGCGCCACACAATGCTGCACGCCAGGCCCCGTGTGACAGCGCCATACAACATTGTATTTCTAATAATATGACTGAATTATTATGTCTCATTAAGTTTATTTTAATGTATAATCTAAACATGCATATACATAAGAAATATACATTTTAATATGTATTTAATTGTTTAAAATATACACAACACTACAACCCTGTCCCTATTGTGTGACAGCGCCAAACAAAGCTACACGCCATGCCCCCTTGTGTCACAGCGTCACACAATGCTGCACGCCAGGCCCCGTTGTGTGACAGCGCCACACAACGCTGCACGCCAGGCCCCGTTGTGTGACAGCGCCACACAACGCTGCACGCCAGGCCCCGTTGTGTGACAGTGCCACACAACGCTGCACGCCATGCCCCCTTGTGTGACAGCACCACACAACGCTGCACGCCAGGCCCCATTGTGTGACCGGGCCAAACAAAGCTACACGCCATGCCCCCTTGTGTCACAGCGTCACACAACGCTGCACGCCAGGCCCCGTTGTGTGACAGCACCACACAACGCTGCACGCCAGGCCCCGTTGTGTGACAGCGCCACACAACGCTGCACGCCAGGCCCCGTTGTGTGACAGCGCCACACAACGCTGCACGCCAGGCCCCGTTGTGTGACAGCGCCACACAACGCTGCACGCCAGGCCCCGTTGTGTGACAGCGCCACACAACGCTGCACGCCAGGCCCCGTTGTGTGACAGCGCCACACAACGCTGCACGCCAGGCCCCGTTGTGTGAAAGCGCCACACAACGCTGCCCCGTTGTGGCACGGCACAACACAACACTGCACGCAAGGCCCCGTTGTGTGATAGCGCCGCACATTGCTGCACGCCAGGCCCTGTTGTGTGACTGCGCCACACGACACTGCACGCCAGGCCCCGTTGTGTGACAGCGCCACACAACGCTGCACGCCAGGCCCCTTTGTGTGACCGGGCCACACTAAGCTACACGCCATGCCCCCTTGTGTCACAGCGCCACACAACGCTGCACGCCAGGCCCCGTTGTGTGACAGCGCCACACAACGCTGCACGCCAGGCCCCGTTGTGTGACAGCGCCACACAACGCTGCACGCCAGGCCCCGTTGTGTGACAGCGCCATACAACATTGTATTTGTAATAATATGACTGAATTATTATGTCTCATTAAGTTTATTTTAATGTATAATATATCTGTATGAGTATTACAATTTATTAATATGTAAAAGATTACATATAATCTAAACATGCATATACATAAGAAATATACATTTTAATATGTATTTAATTGTTTAAAATATACACAACACTACAACCCTGTCCCTATTGTGTGACAGCGCCAAACAAAGCTACACGCCATGCCCCCTTGTGTCACAGCGCCACACAACGCTGCACGCCAGGCCCCGTTGTGTGACAGCGACACACAACGCTGCACGCCAGGCCCCGTTGTGTGACAGCGCCACACAACGCTGCACGCCAGGCCCCGTTGTGTGACAGCGCCACACAACGCTGCACGCCAGGCCCCGTTGTGTGACAGCGCCACACAACGCTGCACGCCAGGCCCCGTTGTGTGACAGCGCCACACAACGCTGCACGCCAGGCCCCGTTGTGTGACAGCGCCACACAACGCTGCACGCCAGGCCCCGTTGTGTGACAGCGCCACACAACGCTGCACGCCAGGCCCCGTTGTGTGACAGCGCCACACAACGCTGCACGCCAGGCTCCGTTGTGTGAAAGCGCCACACAACGCTGCCTCGTTGTGGCACGGCACAACACAACACTGCACGCCAGGCCCCGTTGTGTGATAGCGCCGCACATTGCTGCACGCCAGGCCCTGTTGTGTGACTGCGCCACACGACACTGCACGCCAGGCCCCGTTGTGTGACAGCGCCACACAACGCTGCACGCCAGGCCCCTTTGTGTGACAGCGCCACACAACGCTGCACGCCAGGCCCCGTTGTGTGACAGCGCCACACAACGCTGCACGCCAGGCCCCGTTGTGTGACAGCGCCACACAACGCTGCACGCCAGGCCCCGTTGTGTGAAAGCGCCACACAACGCTGCCCCGTTGTGGCACGGCACAACACAACACTGCACGCCAGGCCCCGTTGTGTGATAGCGCCGCACATTGCTGCACGCCAGGCCCTGTTGTGTGACTGCGCCACACGACACTGCACGCCAGGCCCCGTTGTGTGACAGCGCCACACAACGCTGCACGCTAGGCCCCTTTGTGTGACCGGGCCACACAAAGCTACACGCCATGCCCCCTTGTGTCACAGCGCCACACAACGCTGCACACCAGGCCCCGTTGTGTGACAGCGCCACACAACGCTGCACGCCAGGCCCAGTTGTGTGACAGCGCCACTCAACGCTGCACGCCAGGCCCCGTTGTGTGACAGCGCCACACAACGCTGCACGCCAGGCCCCGTTGTGTGACAGCGCCATACAACATTGTATTTGTAATAATATGACTGAATTATTATGTCTCATTAAGTTTATTTTAATGTATAATATATCTGTATGAGTATTACAATTTATTAATATGTAAAAGATTACATATAATCTAAACATGCATATACATAAGAAATATACATTTTAATATGTATTTAATTGTTTAAAATATACACAACACTACAACCCTGTCCCTATTGTGTGACAGCGCCAAACAAAGCTACACGCCATGCCCCCTTGTGTCACAGCGCCACACAACACTGCACGCCAGGCCCCGTTGTGTGACAGCGCCATACAACATTGTATTTGTAATAATATGACTGAATTATTATGTCTCATTAAGTTTATTTTAATGTATAATATATCTGTATGAGTATTACAATTTATTAATATGTAAAAGATTACATATAATCTAAACATGCATATACATAAGAAATATACATTTTAATATGTATTTAATTGTTTAAAATATACACAACACTACAACCCTGTCCCTATTGTGTGACAGCGCCAAACAAAGCTACACGCCATGCCCCCTTGTGTCACAGCGTCACACATTGCTGCACGCCAGGCCCCGTTGTGTGACAGCGCCACACAATGCTGCACGCCAGGCCCCGTGTGACAGCGCCATACAACATTGTATTTCTAATAATATGACTGAATTATTATGTCTCATTAAGTTTATTTTAATGTATAATCTAAACATGCATATACATAAGAAATATACATTTTAATATGTATTTAATTGTTTAAAATATACACAACACTACAACCCTGTCCCTATTGTGTGACAGCGCCAAACAAAGCTACACGCCATGCCCCCTTGTGTCACAGCGTCACACAATGCTGCACGCCAGGCCCCGTTGTGTGACAGCGCCACACAACGCTGCACGCCAGGCCCCGTTGTGTGACAGCGCCACACAACGCTGCACGCCAGGCCCCGTTGTGTGACAGTGCCACACAACGCTGCACGCCATGCCCCGTTGTGTGACAGCACCACACAACGCTGCACGCCAGGCCCCATTGTGTGACCGGGCCAAACAAAGCTACACGCCATGCCCCCTTGTGTCACAGCGTCACACAACGCTGCACGCCAGGCCCCGTTGTGTGACAGCACCACACAACGCTGCACGCCAGGCCCCGTTGTGTGACAGCGCCACACAACGCTGCACGCCAGGCCCCGTTGTGTGACAGCGCCACACAACGCTGCACGCCAGGCCCCGTTGTGTGACAGCGCCACACAACGCTGCACGCCAGGCCCCGTTGTGTGACAGCGCCACACAACGCTGCACGCCAGGCCCCGTTGTGTGACAGCGCCACACAACGCTGCCCCGTTGTGGCACGGCACAACACAACACTGCACGCCAGGCCCCGGTGTGTGATAGCGCCGCACATTGCTGCACGCCAGGCCCTGTTGTGTGACTGCGCCACACGACACTGCACGCCAGGCCCCGTTGTGTGACAGCGCCACACAACGCTGCACGCCAGGCCCCTTTGTGTGACCGGGCCACACAAAGCTACACACCATGCCCCCTTGTGTCACAGCGCCACACAACGCTGCACACCAGGCCCCGTTGTGTGACAGCGCCACACAACGCTGCACGCCAGGCCCCGTTGTGTGACAGCGCCACACAACGCTGCACGCCAGGCCCCGTTGTGTGACAGCGCCTCACAACGCTGCACGCCAGGCCCCGTTGTGTGACAGCGCCACACAACGCTGCACGCCAGGCCCCGTTGTGTGACAGCGCCACACAATGCTGCACGCCAGGCCCCGTTGTGTGACAGCGCCATACAACATTGTATTTGTAATAATATGACTGAATTATTATGTCTCATTAAGTTTATTTTAATGTATAATATATCTGTATGAGTATTACAATTTATTAATATGTAAAAGATTACATATATTCTAAACATGCATATACATAAGAAATATACATTTTAATATGTATTTAATTGTTTAAAATATACACAACACTACAACCCTGTCCCTATTGTGTGACAGCGCCAAACAAAGCTACACGCCATGCCCCCTTGTGTCACAGCGTCACACAATGCTGCACGCCAGGCCCCGTTGTGTGACAGCGCCACACAACGCTGCACGCCAGGCCCCGTTGTGTGACAGCGCCACACAACGCTGCACGCCAGGCCCCGTTGTGTGACAGCGCCACACAACGCTGCACGCCAGGCCCCGTTGTGTGACAGCGCCACACAACGCTGCACGCCAGGCCCCGTTGTGTGACAGCGCCACACAACGCTGCACGCCAGGCCCCGTTGTGTGACAGCGCCACACAACGCTGCACGCCATGCCCCGTTGTGTGACAGCACCACACAACGCTGCACGCCAGGCCCCATTGTGTGACCGGGCCAAACAAAGCTACACGCCATGCCCCCTTGTGTCACAGCGTCACACAACGCTGCACGCCAGGCCCCGTTGTGTGACAGCACCACACAACGCTGCACGCCATGCCCCCTTGTGTCACAGCGTCACACAACGCTGCACGCCAGGCCCCGTTGTGTGACAGCGCCACACAACGCTGCACGCCAGGCCCCGTTGTGTGACAGCGCCGCACATTGCTGCACGCCAGGCCCCGTTGTGTGACAGCGCCACACAACACTGCACGCCAGGCCCCGTTGTGTGACAGCGCCACACAACGCTGCACGCCAGGCCCCGTTGTGTGATAGCGCCACACAACACTGCACGTCAGGCCCCGTTGTGTGATAGCGCCACACAACGCTGCACGCCAGGCCCCGTTGTGTGACAGCGCCGCACAACACTGCACACCAGGCCCCGTTGTGTGAAAGCGTCACACAACGCTGCACGCCAGGCCCCGTTGTGTGACAGCACCACACAACGCTGCACGCAAGGCCCCATTGTGTGACCGGGCCAAACAAAGCTACACGCCATGCCCCCTTGTGTCACAGTGTCACACAACGCTGCACGCCAGGCCCCGTTGTGTGACAGCGCCACACAACGCTGCACGCCAGGCCCCGTTGTGTGACAGCGCCACACAACGCTGCACGCCAGGCCCCGTTGTGTGACAGCGCCACACAACGCTGCACGCCAGGCCCCGTTGTGTGACAGCGCCACACAACGCTGCACGCCATGCCCCGTTGTGTGACAGCGCCACACAACGCTGCACGCCAGACCCCGTTGTGTGATAGCGCCACACAACGCTGCACGCCAGACCCCGTTGTGTGACAGCGCCACACAATGCTGCACGCCAGGCCCCGTGTGACAGCGCCATACAACATTGTATTTGTATTTATATGACTGAATTATTATGTCTCATTAAGTTTATTTTAATGTATAATATATCTGTATGAGTATTACAATTTATTAATATGTAAAAGATTACATATAATCTAAACATGCATATACATAATAAATATACATTTTAATATGTATTCAATTGTTTAAAATATACACAACACTACAACCCTGTCCCTATTGTGTGACAGCGCCACACAACACTGCACGCCAGGCCCCGATGTGTGACAGCGCCACACAACGCTGCACACCAGGCCCCATTGTGTGAAAGCGCCACACAACGCTGCACGCCAGGCCCCATTGTGTGACAGCGCCACACAACGCTGCACGCCAGGCCCCGTTGTGTGACAGCGCCACACAATGCTGCACGCCAGGCCCCGTGTGACAGCGCCATACAACATTGTATTTCTAATAATATGACTGAATTATTATGTCTCATTAAGTTTATTTTAATGTATAATATATCTGTATGAGTATTACAATTTATTAATATGTAAAAGATTACATATAATCTAAACATGCATATACATAATAAATATACATTTTAATATGTATTCAATTGTTTAAAATATACACAACACTACAACCCTGTCCCTATTGTGTGACAGCGCCACACAACACTGCACGCCAGGCCCCGTTGTGTGACAGCGCCACGCAACGCTGCACGCCAGGCCCCGTTGTGTGACAGTGCCACACAACGCTGCACGCCATGCCCCGTTGTGTGACAGCACCACACAACGCTGCACGCCAGGCCCCATTGTGTGACCGGGCCAAACAAAGCTACACGCCATGCCCCCTTGTGTCACAGCGTCACACAACGCTGCACGCCAGGCCCCGTTGTGTGACAGCACCACACAACGCTGCACGCCAGGCCCCGTTGTGTGACAGCGCCACACAACGCTGCACGCCAGGCCCCGTTGTGTGACAGCGCCACACAACGCTGCACGCCAGGCCCCGTTGTGTGACAGCGCCACACAACGCTGCACGCCAGGCCCCGTTGTGTGACAGCGCCACACAACGCTGCACGCCAGGCCCCGTTGTGTGACAGCGCCACACAACGCTGCACGCCAGGCCCCGTTGTGTGACAGCGCCACACAACGCTGCACGCCAGGCCCCGTTGTGTGACAGCGCCACACAACGCTGCACGCCAGGCCCCGTTGTGTGACAGCGCCACACAACGCTGCACGCCAGACCCCGTTGTGTGACATCGCCACACAACGCTGCACGCCAGGCCCCGTTGTGTGACAGCGCCATACAACATTGTATTTCTAATAATATGACTGAATTATTATGTCTCATTAAGTTTATTTTAATGTATAATATATCTGTATGAGTATTACAATTTATTAATATGTAAAAATTACATATAATCTAAACATGCATATACATAATAAATATACATTTTAATTCAATTGTTTAAAATATACACAACACTACAACCCTGTCCCTATTGTGTGACAGTGCCGCATAACACTGCACGTCAGGCCCCGTTGTGTGACCGCGCCACACATTGCTGCACGCCAGGCCCCGTTGTGTGATAGCGCCGCACATTGCTGCACGGCAGGCCCCGTTGTGTGACAGCGCCACACAACGCAGCACGCCAGGCCCCGTTGTGTGATAGCGCCACACAACACTGCACGCCAGGCCTCGTTGTGTGACAGCGCCACACAACGCTGCACGCCAGGCCCCTTTGTGTGACAGCGTCACACAACGCTGCACACCAGGCCCCGTTGTGTGAAAGCGTCACACAACGCTGCACGCCAGGCCCCGTTGTGTGACAGCACCACACAACGCTGCACGCCAGGCCCCATTGCGTGACCGGGCCAAACAAAGCTACACGCCATGCCCCCTTGTGTCACAGCGTCACACAACGCAGCACGCCAGGCGCCGTTGTGTGACAGCGCCACACAACGCTGCACGCCAGGCCCCGTTGTGTGAAAGCGCCACACAACGCTGTACGCCAGGCCCTGTTGTGTGACAGGGCCACACAACGCTGCACGCCAGGCCCCGTTGTGTGACCGGGCCACACAAAGCTGCACGCCAGGCCCCGTTGTGTCACAGCGTCACACAACGCTGCAAGCCAGGTGCTGTTGTGTCACAGCGCCACACAACGCTGCACGCCAGGCCCTGTTGTGTGACAGGGCCACACAACGCTGCACGCCAGGCCCCGTTGTGTGACCGAGCCACACAAAGCTGCACGCTAGGCCCGTTGTGTGACAGCGCCACACAACGCTGCACGCCAGGCCTTGTTGTGTGAAAGCGCCACACAACGCTGCACGCCAGGCAACGTTGTGTGACAGCGCCACACAACGCTGCACGCCAGTCCCAGTTGTGTGACAGCGCCACACAACATTGCACGCCAGGCCCCGTTGTGTGACAGCGCCACACAACACTGCACGCCAGGTCCCTTTGTGTGACAGCGCCACACAATGCTGCACACCAGGCCCCGTTGTGTGACAGCGCCACAAAACATTGCACGCCAGGCCCCGTTGTGTGACAGCGCCACACAACGCTGCACGCCAGGCCCCGTTGTGTCACAGCTCCACACATTATATGTGTGATAATATGACTGAATTATTTTATCACTTTGTTTATTTTGATGTATAATATATCTGTATGAGTATTACAATATATTAATATGTAAAAATATGTAAAAATCTAAACATGCATATACATAATAAATATACATTTTAATACGTATTCGATTGTTTAGAAAATACACAACACTGTCCCTATTGTGTCACATCACCACACAACACTGCACACCATGCCCCGTTGTGCGACAGCGCCGCACAATGCTGCACGTCAGGCCCCGTTGTTTGACAGCGCCACACAACAATATACGCCAGGCCCGTTGTGTCACAGCGCTACACAACACTGTACGCCAGGCCCCGTTTTGTGACAGCGCCACACAACGCTGCACGCCAGGCTCCATTGTGTCACTGCGCCACACAATACTGCACGCTAGGCCCTTTTGTGTCTCAGCGCCACACAACACTGTCACCCTGGCTCCGTTGTGTCACAGCGTAATCCTTGCGTAGGTATTTGGGAGGTGGGTGGGGCTCCCTCTTTGTGCCTTCACCTTGACGTGGTGAGGGAGCTTGCGTGCCTTTGTGATCCTAAGAGCTAAGCTGGCTGGAGTAATGCTCCTGGTGGGGTTACCCGTGCCAGACAGGTCAAAGAGGAGAGGCCAGACTAAGAAAGGCACCCATAAAATTGGATTGGCAATGTTCTTCTGTACCCTGACAAAAAATGTCAACGGTTAAACATACAAGTGTAGGTTTGATCACTAGGCTGAGAAGATAATCATTGGTCTGTATAAGAGCTTAGAAAAGCTGCGATGTGAAAAGGCTGATGTCCAGGTAAGATTTGCTGATTCATAGTTATATATATGTAATCACACTGTGACACAGTCACCTCGGCACTTCCAGAGTCAAGCCTGTTATGAATGCAAACGTGACATGCATGTACAGAAACCTATGACACCAATCCTAAACTCTGATCCTCACTTGTGCGGAAGAAGCAGTCAATGCTATGCAGTGATGACATCTGGAGTATAATGACAATTAACAAAAAAGAATCCCCAAAGTGATAAAAAAAATCCCCAGAAGATGCTATAGCAGCGAAACGTACGTCGGGTCGTGGACCCAAGACCCTCCATTATCGATTCACAGGTTTGTTGCAGGAGAAGTGTGACAGGTTTACCCGGCCTTACCGTCAGCCCTCCTGTTTCAGTGTTGTTCCATACTCCGTTTTTTCTCCCTTCTAAGGGTACAAACCACACACCGTATACACAGCAGATACGCAACAAATACGCAGCAGATTTGTTGGTACAGATTTGATGCTGTGTTCAGTTATTTAGATCTAATCTGCTGCGTATTTGCTGCGTGTTTGCTGCGTATTTGCTGCGTATCGCAGCAGTAAATACGCTGCTTATACGGTGTGTGGGTTTATACCCTATGGGCCACATGTATCATCCGGCGAACGGATGATTTTCGGCGGAAAGTGCCGATTTGCATATTATTTTATACGCAAATGGCCGATTTGCGAATAAAATATTCGCAAATCGGCACTTTCCGCCGAGTACGCCAGGGGGGCAGAAAGGGGCGTGTAGTGGGCGGAACGGAGGGCGCGGACTCAGAGTCTGCGCGATTTACCATCCGTTACGCCCAAATATACGCCGAAAACCTACTCCAGTCCTCAGCTGGCGTAGGTTTTCGGCGGTGCGCAGCGGCGCGCACGGGATTTATGTACAGGCAGTCCGCCTCTACATAAATCTCCGGAGCGCCGGAGCTGCGGGGGCATTTATAAGTCCGGCATAAAAAACGCTGGACTTAATAAATGCCACCCTATGGGTACAAACACACGCAGCAGATACGCAGCAGATTTGATACTGTGTTCAGTTATTTAGATCTAATCTGCTGCGTATCGTAGCAGTAAATACGCAGCGTATAAGTCGTGTGTGTTTGTACCCTAAGCAATTTTTATTGTTTTTTTTACTTGCTACAGCACTTGCACTTGCTGGGGGGAATACGGCACGATGGTAACATCACTACATTAAGGTTACTTATTTGGAAATGTCTCTGTGTCCTGTTTTGTGCATTTGTGTGGTCATACGTGTCCTGTACTCGGACCCTGGTTCAGGTGTCTGTGTTTGTGTATGTTTTTATACTTTTTATTCATTAAATAAAGATTATTTGTATTTTCCCTAGAAACTCCTTTTCCTTGAGAGTATGACAAGAAAGAACACATTTATGTCTCAGTAGTCTCGTGTAGCTGTTGGAATACACACGTTATCCTGGCTTAGAACAACATGGGAACTTTTTTCAGAAATAGCATCATTCTTGTCCTCAGTTTGGGTGTATCATTACAGCTTAGTTCCATTGAAGCGAATGGAGCTGAATTGTAATACAACATACAACCTAAGGACAAGGATGGTGCTGTTTTTGCAGTAAAGTAGCTGTGTTTTTTTTAGTCGTGGATAACTCCTTTAAAGGGGTTGTATCAGGATTGTGGTTATTTTAGATGCTGTATGGTGACTATACTAAGGCTATGTTCACACATAGTACAGTACATAGAGACTCTTTTACACAAGCCAATTATCAGCCAAAGGAGGATTTCTTTTTTTCTCATATATTCTTTATTTAAACAAAACAACACCTTTGGCAGGTCAGCAAAGTGAGGACATCCCCACCATACAACAACAGTAGAGAGCCTAACAAATGTTTAAGTACATATAACAGAATGTAAGAACTGACAATACCATATAGAGATGCTGGCAGGGCCGGCGTCAATACCCGGCATACTCGGGCAAGTGCCGGGGCCCACGGCCGCTCAAGGGGCCCCCGACACTTGCCCGAGCAGTGAGCCAGACGCCCGCCACATCACCGACCCCCCGGACACCCGGGGGGATGGGTGCTGCCGACCCCAAGTGCGGGGGAGGGCTGGAGGGGCTGGGGAAGGACCTGCCCTGTTTGCTGCACTGGGGAAGGACCTGTGGTGACGTCATAAGGGGGCGTGGCTGAGAACGGGAGAGGATGCAGGTGGATGAAGGACCTGTGATCATTGTCATGTGACATGAGGGGGCAGGGCTCACTCATACCTCCCTTCTGTATGCGGATAGTTTTAGTCCTCCTCTTATATCTCCTCCTGTAATGGTCTCTGATCTCCTAGAATAACAGGCTGTATATGTTGGGAGTTGTAGTCCTCCTCTTATATCTCCTCTGATCTCTCATAATAACAGGCTGTCCATGCTGGGAGTTGTAGTACTCCTTAAATCTCCTCCTGTGATGTCCTCTGATCTCCCATAATAACAGGCTGTCCATGCTGGGAGTGGTAGTCCTATTATATCTCCTCCTATAATGTCCTCTGATCTTCCATAATAACAGGCTGGACACGCTGGGAGTTGTAGTTCCCCCTGGTATACCTCATGTAATGCCTCCTGTTTGTAACTCCATTCTGGCCTCCTCTATGGTGAACAGACTCCGGGGGAGGACCTACTTCTAGCAACTCCATTCTAGTTTCATCCCTGTGTGGATGCGCTCTCACCAACAGGCGCAGAGCGATGACGTCATCACGCCTGCTGGTGGATCCACAAGGCGCACACAAGGGAGAAGAGGATCCGTTACCTGATTAGTGAGTATGATTATATTTTTTTTATTTTCTTGTGTTGAGGGAGAACAGGGGGAATTACTATGGGGGCAGGGGGCATTACTATGGGGCAGAGCAGGGGGCATTACTATGGGGACAGAGGGCATTATTACTATATGGAGGGCACAGAATGGGGACATTATTACTATATGGGGGGCACAGCACGGGACCCACAAACCTCCTTACTTTACTTCACATGACACCAAACAGTGGAGTTACTACTGTATGGGAGCCTATGGGTGGGAAAAAGGGAAGGAAGTTGCTGGAAATGTGCGGAGTCTAAAATGTTTGTCTGACAGGTCCTGAAGAGTTGAATTGTAGCTTGAAGAAATCATCATGGAGGTCCGGGCAAGATGGAGAGGAAACGGAGAGTGATCGCCTCAGATCACAGAAGACATCACCTGTGAGTTAATGAATTACGTTTTTTTTCGGTATTTTGTCAAACTTTATTTGTAGGTGTGCCCCGAGGTGTGCTAGGTTTGCCCCGAGGTGTGCTACACAAAGGGGCCCGCTGAGGCTTTCTCGCTCAAGGGCCCACAAAAACCTGTGGCCAGCCCTGGATGCTGGGTACAGTTGGAGAAGCCTCCACCACCAATCTCCAACACAACGTTTTCCATTAACAAGAACAAGAGAGAAAATGGGGGGAAGATACACAAACACAAAGCCCCCCCTCCCTTCGTGTTTGTTTATCTTCCCCCCATTTGCTCCCTTGTTCTTGTTAATGGAAAACGTTGGGTTGGAGGTTGGCGGTGGAGGAGTTGGTTAGAAAGGGGTCGAGAAGGGAGAGCAAGAGGAAAGGGAATGTGAAAGAGAGGGATGGGAAGGAGTGAGGGAAAAAAAGAAAAGAGGAGAACGGAGAGTACAAGAAGAAAGAGAGCAAACACCACATGAGACCACCAGAAAGAAAATGGGTACTCTGAAAGGAAGAGAGAGCACCAAAGTACAAAAGAAAGATAAGGTAAGGATCCAGAAAAGGAGCCTAGGTGTAGAAAACCACGGTGTCCAGCCTGGGCCAACATCACCTCATAACCATCACTGGAGCTACCTCTCCCTGTCCCACGATAGAGGGGGAGCCCAGGAAAACAGAACTAGAGCAACAACTTAAACCCACCCACACAAACCCTGAAATATTGGGAAGAGGAGGGATGTGATAAGGGAAATTATACAAGCCCATATTATAAGATTTATTTCAACTAATCCCCATAGGAAAAAAAAACTTGTTATGCACCATAAACCAACCTAGAACCAACTCAATGTGCGTCCAATATGGTCAACCTTATAATGCCCACAAGTATTGAGGGAGTCCCACTCAGTGAGGAACATACAGAGTGTACCACTTCTTTACAGGAGTAATGTGGGTGCATATAAGGGTGTCATTGGAGGGAGGGGGAGATATAGAAAGGAGAAGTTAGAGACTTCATGTAGAAGGGGCTTTTCTGAATAAAGCAGAAGATGCTATGCCTCTCTATCCCACAGAGACAATGGTATAAGGATAGCCCCCCAACTCTAGATCATTAAGATTGAGCTTACATGTGGCTGTAAGGGCCCAAATTAAGGCAGTGGGACGGGGTCCATTACTAGGCAAAGTGGTCTACATCCCCTCCCCCACAGGAATCCAGAACAATGTGAATCCCACATAGTAGACAGTATAACCGCATTACAAGGGGTTGCAAGTAGTATGTAGGGAGAATAAACTGCTACACGTCCAACATACAGCCAAGGTACTAGCCAGAGGCCAGTCAGGGAGAGCAACAGCTTCTCTAACGGCTGCCAACACAGGCTGTAGTAGGCACCTCATATACAGGGTGTGTGCTGAGATATCGGGGATATCTGTACTCCATACTGCACTGTGCCTGAGTTCTGCACCGCTTGCAGGATAAGCTCCTTAACAGAATAATAAGGGAACCTGCATAGAACATGTCTAGGTATTGAAAATTGTTGTGGCCATGCGACTCTATGGACTCGAACAATAGTAAAGGGGAGTCCACAGAGCGTGAGGCAGCCACGTTGAATATTTCTGTCACCCTGGTAGATCAGCAGGGAGAGTTGCTGTGTGTGCGCCCACGAGCGTGCCATGTCACGCTCCAGGGAACTGAATCTGTTCTACATTGTGGTAACAGTGTCTTCAGTAACTGAGGTGAGCTGAGTGAGTTGTTCAACGGCAGATCAAACTGATTTGTATCTGGTGGGGAGAGCCTGGATTAACTCCCTGCAGTTCAGCATGCACAGGGTGGTAACGGCTGGGAGAGGATTGGCCATGAAGAGTCCAGAGGCCCTTGTGAAGCAACCAGTTATGCTATACTATATTGGAGCTGCCTTGTAGGTCCTGTGTGGCCTGCTGATTAAGCATTGGCACCATGTTGCTCTCCGCTGTGCCTGTCTAGTCAAGCCCCGTGGCGTGTAAAAGCGGTCAATCTGCAAAACAGAGCCTGAGGCTCGGGTCACCGGGTGGTGGGAGGTATCCGCTCCTTTGTCCCTCTTGCCAGACATGGAAAATCGGGTTAGGTGGGGAGAAGAACTGCAGAAACTGCCGCTTGCCCTGGAGCTCTGCAAGCTGCTTCCTCACAGCTTTATGGGTAAGCCAAGCCCGAAGGAGCGTTTCTGGCAACGCTCGTGGTCGATTATTGTCCTATGTAATGGAAGCTTAAAGGGGAACTCCAAGTAGAGGTTAAAAAAAATTTAACTTCTGCAGAAGCATAAAGCATTACTTACCTATCTACCCAGATTTGAAGCTACCAAAAATCCATTTGTTTTGGGGGGGGTTTGTTCTGTATTGTGTTTCTGTACTTCCTGGTTGAGCAGTTCCCAGAATGCAGTACTAGTTCCAGAATGCATTGCTTTCCCTCAGCGGTTCATCACAGTCCTCCACCCTGCCTATTCCCCACTCAAATCTGTTGCAGAACATCTAGGCTGTGTTCACACATTGCAGTTTTATTGTGTTACTGAATTATTTGCAGTACTTTATCATTTCATTGTGGTCCCACTCACACAGCACGCTGTATTCTCTACCTGCAACACCACACAGCACACTGTATTCTCTACCTGTAACACCACACAGCACGCTGTATTCTCTACCTGTAATGCTGATATTGGAATAAAGTAAATAACTTTTTGAATTTAATATTTATTTTTATTTTATCTCCACGCACATATTATGATCAAGCATCTTTTATCTTTGAAGTTGATCCAGACAATAAGGAGTTTATCCTATATTATATTACATGAGCTATACTGTTTATGCCTTGTTTTTTGTCCAGGTGGGACTGTCAGTGCCAGCTCTGATCCTTTCTGCCGTTTAGCATCATTTACTTGTGTTACTGCATCATTTTTGCGAATACACTGCAGTACTGCAATGAAACTCCAACATATGTGAACATAGCCCTAATTTCACTGCAGACTTCTGCACAATCAGCAAAATTGCAGCAACTACTTCGGGCCGGTCAGAGATGGTGATTCACTAAGGGGATTGGGGGATCCAGCCAAGCCTCCTGTGACATCACGGCCTGCCCCTGTCTGCATCATCAGCCTGCACTCACAATGTGAGACAGAGGCATGTATTTTTTGTCTCCTAAGGTGGGAGAGCAGTGGGAGAAGGAGGCAATGTGAATTGGCACAAAGGCCATTTTTCTTCACTTCCTGGATTTCTATCAGCTACCAGTGTGGCAGAATGGTACAGATATGGTAATACATTATGTAGACACATCTATATAACTTTTAATCTACTTTTAATAGAAAACAAATTTTCCTTATGTGGAGTTCCCCTTTAACAGTTTGATGTTACCAGTCTAGCCTAATGGTGCGTTTACACAGACAGATTTATCTGACAGATTTTGGAAGCCAAAACCAGGAGCAGATTATAAACTGGGAACAGGTGATAAAGGTAAGACTGAGATTTCTCCTGTTCTCAAATCCATTCCTGGCTTTGGCATCCAAAATCTGTCAGATAAATCTGTGTGTGTAAACGCAGCATTAGGATGGATCATCAATATTCTAGTGCTGGAACACCCCTGTATGCAGTCTTGGCTCCAGGGTGTTATTTTTTGCCTACACTGACTCACTGTAACAAACTATCAGGATAATTGATATGAAAAATAAAGAAGGAACATGCACCTATAATATACCATAATACTTTATTAATAAATGCATTGGTTACATTATTTTTCCTTCCAGGTATTCTGATCATCTGCCGTGCATCCATCTGATATGTAACTTCATGCTGCCTACGAATTTACTAGTCACCCTTCTAACAAGTTAAAATGAATATACCACATAAATGCATATATTAAGTCGTAGCCAAGTCCATGCTACCTCATCATTTTAGAACAGTGCATGGGGGTGTCCCAGATTCCCTTGTAGTAGTGGGCATTGAAAGAATATTCTGACCCATAAGGAGAGGCGACCATAGACGCAAGTTATTAGGGAATCCTTGTGAATGTTTGGCTGCCTTTACACAGACAGATTTATCTGATAGATTTCTAAAGCCACAGCCAAGAATGGTTTTGAAAAGAAGAGAAATCTCAGTCTTTCCTTTATGACCTGTTTTCTGTTTATAGTCTGTTCCTGGCTTTGGCTTCAAAAATCTGTCAGATAAATCTCTCTGTGTAAAGGCACCCTTTGTTTTGGCAACTAGAACTCTGTTAGGCATGAACTCAAATCAGAAATTAATCCTCAAAGGTTACTTCACTTTGACTACAGCATTTTTCTGTTAGTACTTTTTATATGGAAAACATTGTTAATACGCACGAATAACAACAAATAATAAATTATACTGTGTTCATCTTCTACAGTGCTTACTAGAGATGAGCGGATTTACAATACTAGTAAAGTTCTAGGCTTGGTGGGCTGCCTGTCAGCTGGCTGCCTCTCAACTTTGTGCCACTCCATTCCATTCGGATGCCTGCAAAAGCTGGATCCAGTCCTGGGAAATCTCCCAGTTTCCCAGGATCTCATCCAGCTTTTCCAAACACCCAGATCCCAACCAGCCCACTTACCATATCATTTCATATCTATCTATCGTATGCCGAGACAATAAATAATTCTGGCACTCTACAGCAAGTACAATCAATAATATATATTTTTTAATAGTTCAGACATTTCTGCACAATCCAAGCAATATCAGCACTTGCAGATTTTCCTACAGTCTGCAGGGTTTCAACACAATGGATTTATTCCATATTGTGACTTCCCCATGGAAAGTAAAGGGGAAAATATGCAATAAATCCACTGCAGCAGATATGCCACAGGTGACCCTACCATAAGACATGGCTTCCTACTCCTAGCACACATAGAGAAAGACAGATACACACAAACAAACAAACTACAGTTGTTTACAGACTTATACACATATGCATTTATACACAGTCACACCATACACTGACCTCTGTATGGATCAGGCAGCAGTACTATCACCAGTCAGATCTTCTCCCTCTGCCCAGGCTGCTGTGGAGGGGTCAGAAGTAGAAAGACCCTGGAATACAGCTGGGAGGAGGAGGCAAGGGATGCACAGCACAGGCAGCACTGTGGTCAGGCTTCTGGGCCCTGACCTGCTGTTTGACCTCCACAGGCTGTGGCAGTGAGTCCCACCCCCTCTCCTCTGACCCGACACAGGAGGAGTAAAGGCTGTAGTAAGCAACCACAATACCACTGCAGTGGCGTACCAGCGCCCCATCCCTGCGCAGCTGCCTCCTGTAATGATGCAGTTGTGCTCACAGCACAGCGCCACCTGCACACAGTGCAATGTCTGTAACAGTGTGTCAGTCACCGTCATTGTCAGTGTGTGTCTGCCCAAGTGCTGTGAACAGATATTTGCTGCCCTCTGCAGCTGGGTGAGTGAACCGCAACCCTAACTTTTGCTACAGTAAGGCTGGACGCGACCCCCTCCCCACAGTGAGCGGAAAGCCGCCATGACGGGGGAGATAGGACTAACAGGGTTAATTTTCAGGTACAGGGCAGAGAGCGGGAGTAGTTAGGGGGTGGGAGAAGGTGGAGCCGGAGGGGTTAAATAGGGCCTGCGCTCCCCTAATGTAACACTTGTGAGGAGAGCTGCTAGTGAGCTGAGTCCCGCCCACCCTCCCTATTTTTTACATTTGTTATTTTCTCCGTTCGTCATAGCAGCTAGGTGGGTTAGGGGTCCTTGGGGTTGGTTTTAAACTTTAAAGGGGGGATACACTGTTTTTTTATCCCCTGATGTACTTGGAGCATCTGGGGGAAGTTTGGGCTCCTGGCAGTGTGGTGTCCCGGGAGTGGCGTATCAGGCAGTCAATTAGCCATCTGCCAGTCATATTTAGAGGTGGGGCTCCTGAGCCAGTAGTGGGCGGCTGGGGGTCAAAGGAAGGGGCTGGGGCAGATGGTTTTGGAATATTGGAGCCTGAAGGACCCCTCCCAGGTTGGGTTAGTTTAGATTGTTATAGTGGGTCTGTATATATATATGTATAGGTAGGCGTATACATATTTTGGTATGCAAAATGTTTTACATATATATATATATATATATATACATATATATATATATATATACTATTTATATTATGTATGTTTATTTTGTTTGTGTTAATAAATTGGCTGCTGTGGACACTTTTTTCGAAGCAGGTCTCTGTGTTTCTTTTAACCCATAGCTGCACCAGGACTTTACTGAACGTCCTGGTGCCACTATGGGAGTTCAGAGGGGGGTCGCCGCGATCCCGGGTGCCTCATGTAGCCCGGGATCATGGCTATTAGCGGGCACGGTCCGATCGCCATGCCCGCTAATTAAGTACTTAGAAGCAGCTGTCAAAGTTGACAGCTGCTTCTAAATACTTGCTCATCTCCATACCTGGTGGTCTAGTGGGGAATCACCCCCCCCCCCCCACGGTGCGATTGCGGGGGGGGACAAACCCCGCACCCATCCCGGGCCGGGGTCTGCACCGTAATGGCGCTGATCACAGCTCGGCATTCCATTGCTTTTGGCTGCAGCAGCCGAAAGCAATAGAAGACTGATCTCATGGATTCATGCAGATCAGAGTGCATACACTAGAAGTACCCCAGTGGGGCTTCTAGTATATGTGTAAAGTTAAAGAAAAATGTAATTTTAATAACACAAAACCCCCTCCCCTAATAAAAGTGTGAATCACCTCCCTTTCCCCATTTTATAAATAAAAGTAAATAAATAAACAAACATGTTTGATGTCACCACGTGCGTAATCGCTCGAAATATTAATTTATCACATTCCTGATCTCACACGGTAAACGGCGTCAGCGTAAAAAAAAAATTCCAAAGTGCAAAATTGCGCATTTTTGGTCGCATCAAATCCAGAATAATTGTAATAAAAAGCGATCAAAAAGGGTTATATGCGCAATCAAGGTACCGATAGAAAGATCACATCATGGCGCAAAAAATGACCCCTCACACAGCCCCATAGACCAAAGGATAAAAGAGCTATAAGCATGGGAATAGAGCGATTTTAAGGAACATATAATTTCTTGAAAAGGTTTTAATTTTTTACAAGCCATCAAATCAAATAAAAGTTATACATGTTACATATTGTTGTAATCGTAACAACTTAAGGAACATATATAACAAGTCAGTTTTACCCTAGGGCAAACGGAGTAAAAACAACCCCCCCCCCCAAATAAGAAAAAATCATTTTGTTTTTTCAATTTCACTACACATATAATTTTTTTCTGGTTTCCCGGCACATTTTAGGCAAAATTACATCTGCCATAGCAAAGTACAATTAGTTGCACAAAAAATAAGGGCTCATTGGGTCTCTAGGTGGAAAAATGCAGGCGCTATGGCCTTATATACACGAGGAGGAAAAAACGAAAGCGCAAAAATGAAAACTGGCTGTGTCCCCAAAGGGTTAAGGTGGCTCGGTGGGTGGAAGTGGAAAGAAGGTACGGATAGTGTCAGGGTCTGTTATAGAGTCTGCGTCATGTACAATGTGATGTGATGATGTGCAGAGGGAGACAGACAGCCCACGCATTGGTACTCCGGCCAGCCCATCAGGCATTTGCCGGTTTGCCAGTCCGGGCATGACCCAGAGCGTAACAGCATGGAGAGGCAGAGTGTTCAAAAGCATTCGGCTGACAAGCAGACCGCCTAGCCTAGCGAAGTGCTTGCTAGTACTGTAATTTCGCTCATCTCTAGCATACACATTTCACATGTGATTATACCTAATTGTATATGTTTGTTATACTATATATATGCACTTCACCTTGCATGTTATGTACTATATGCACTTTATGTTGCATGTATATTTTGCATGGCTGTCTATGTTGGCCATGTAAAATAGCCTAGACCAAACTATGCCCCAGTGTGTAAAGTAGCCTTAGCCAAACTATACTCCAGGGTTTAAATAGCCTAGGCCAAACTATACCCCGGTGTGTAAAATAGCCTAGGCCAAACTATACCCCGGTGTGTAAAATAGCCTAGGCCAAACTATACCCCGGTGTGTAAAATAGCCTAGGCCAAACTATACCCCGGTGTGTAAAATAGCCTAGGCCAAACTATACCCCGGTGTGTAAAATAGCCTAGGCCAAACTATACCCCGGTGTGTAAAATAGCCTAGGCCAAACTATACCCCGGTGTGTAAAATAGCCTAGGCCAAACTATACCCCGGTGTGTAAAATAGCCTAGGCCAAACTATACCCCGGTGTGTAAAATAGCCTAGGCCAAACTATACCCCGGTGTGTAAAATAGCCTAGGCCAAACTATACCCCGGTGTGTAAAATAGCCTAGGCCAAACTATACCCCGGTGTGTAAAATAGGCTAGGCCAAACTATACCCTGGTGTGTAAAATAGGCTAGGCCAAACTATACCCCGGTGTGTAAAATAGGCTAGGCCAAACTATACCCCGGTGTGTAAAATAGGCTAGGCCAAACTATACCCCGGTGTGTAAAATAGGCTAGGCCAAACTATACCCCGGTGTGTAAAATAGGCTAGGCCAAACTATACCCCGGTGTGTAAAATAGGCTAGGCCAAACTATACCCCGGTGTGTAAAATAGGCTAGGCCAAACTATACCCCGGTGTGTAAAATAGGCTAGGCCAAACTATACCCCGGTGTGTAAAATAGGCTAGGCCAAACTATACCCCGGTGTGTAAAATAGGCTAGGCCAAACTATACCCCGGTGTGTAAAATAGCCTAGGCCAAACTATAACCCACTGTGTAAAATAGACTAGGCCAAACTATATCCTTGGGTGTAATATAGCCTAGGTCAAACTATACCCATCCAGGCTAGAATATATCTATCTAATGTTGAACCTGGATATAGTCTGGCCCAGGCCACATGAACTGGTGTATTGCAGATCACGGGGGTGAATACTTACCACTTAACCCTTCCAACCCATGGTAGCTCCCCGCCCACCAAAAACCGACACTGACACCATCTTCAATTTGAAAATTGGCCACAGCAGCCTCTTTATTAAATACAAAATGTCCAACCAGAACAATTAACAAAACAATCCTAACTTTATATTTATGACATATATATATATAACATACCAGAGGAGGTAAAGGATGGCACTTCTGGCAGTATGAAAAAATGAAACCCATGTTGCAACGCGCCGACTCAGGGAAGGGGCAAATCTGCCCCCATACTGCCTACCCCCCTTTCCGAGCACCATGTGCTAACCACCGCCTGGGTGGTAACCAATAGCAACCCCTACCTGCTTCCACGCCCAGTAACCAACAAGGGGTTGCTATTCCTCCAGATTCCCTCCAAACACCTCCTTACTCCGCGCCATCCCCCACCTCCCCACCGCAAGCTGCCGCAACAAGTACTCCCCCAGCCACCACCCACCGGCCATAAACTAAAGAGCGGGCCGTTCGCTGGTCCGGATCAGGAGCGTGTGAGTAACCCCTCCCCTCCTATTATACTCAGACCATTTGCCCACCCCCTTCCACTTACTATTGGCCACCAGCAACAAACTTCCCCTGCTGTAACCCCTCCCCCCAACTGCTAATCAACCACGAGCCCCGTGCTAGCCATTAACCCCTTATCCACCCTCACCCCCTACTGCCCTCACAGTCATATCCGGGCTGCCACTATTCTGCGCCCGTTTGCGCCCTTCCTGTATACCAGGGGTGGGGAACCTCCGGCCCGCGGGCCGCATCCGGCCCCTGAGACCTCCCGATGCGGCCCGCGGCCCGCAGCTCCCCTGTGATGCTCGCCGCTCTGCTGGGGAAGAAGCCGGCATACACCGCATCCTCCGGTGTCTGTGACAGCTGGCGGACACCGGAGGATGCTGTCTGTGCCGGCTTCTTCCCCAGCAGAGCGGCGCGTGTCTTTAGTCTCCTGCGGGCCGCGCGATGACGTCATTTCATCGCGCGCCGCCTGCAGGAGAAGACCGGCACAGAGGACCTGGGACAGAAGAGGACCTGACTGCGTGGGAGCGGAGGTAAGGTGAGTGGGATGTTTATTTTTTTATTTGGGGGTTAACTAGGATCCCAGGGACATGACTGATGGGGGGGGGACAACTAGGCTACCAGGGACATGACTGATGGGGGGGACAACTAGGCTACCAGGGACATGACTGATGGGGGGACAACTAGGCTACCAGGGACATGACTGATGGGGGGACAACTAGGCTACCAGGGACATGACTGATGGGGGGGGGGGGGGGGGACAACTAGGCTACCAGGGACATGACTGATGGGGGGGGGGGACAACTAGGCTACCAGGGACATGACTGATGGGGGGGGACAACTAGGCTACCAGGGACATGCCTGATGGGGGGGGAATAACTAGGCTACCAGAGACATGACTGATGGGGGGGGGGGGAATAACTAGGCAACCAGAGACATGACTGATGGGGGGGGGGAATAACTAGGCTACCAGGGACATAACTGATGGGGGGGGGACAACTAGGCCACCAGGGACATAACTGATGGGGGGGGGACAACTAGGCCACCAGGGACATGACTGATGGGGGGGACAACTAGGCTACCAGGGACATGACTGATGGGGGGGACAACTAGGCTACCAGGGACATGACTGATGGGGGGGGACAACTAGGCTACCAGGGACATGACTGATGGGGGGGGGGGCAACTAGGCTACCAGGGACATGACTGATGGGGGGGACAACTAGGCTACCAGGGACATGCCTGATGGGGGGGATGGGGGGGGGAATAACTAGGCTACCAGAGACATGACTGATGGGGGGGACAACTAGGCTACCAGGGACATGACTGATGGGGGGGGAATAACTAGGCTACCAGGGACATGACTGATGGGGGGGGGAATAACTAGGCTACCAGGGACATGCCTGATGGGGGTTAACTAGGCTACCAGGGACATGACTGATGGGGGGGACAACTAGGCTACCAGAGACATGACTGATGGGGGGGGGGGGAATAACTAGGCTACCAGGGACATGACTGATGGGGGGGGACAACTAGGCTACCAGAGACATGCCTGATGGGGGTTAACTAGGCTACCAGGGACATGACTTGGGGGTTAACTAGACTACAAGGGGCATCACTGGGGGTTAACTACAATAGCAGGGGCACTAGGGGAACAATACTATGCCTTGTCCTGGGTGCTGCAAACCCCCGCTACTAACTGCCGCGCACGGTATGCGGCCCTCAAATGATTTTATTAATGCCCGACCGGCCCTCGACATGGAAAAGGTTCCCCACCCCTGCTGTATACTTTGGGTTATAAACCTTATACTTGGGAGTGTAAAACAGCCTAAGCCAGACTATATCCCTCTGGGCCATAATGTTTACCATAATTGGTTTTCTCAACTTTGGTCCAGGCCACAGTATACCCCAAGGGATGTACTCTATGCCGGGGGAGAGGGGGTCTAAAACAGCCTAGGCCATACTATATCCCTCTGAGCTAAAAGCTTATGGGTCCTAGGTTTTTGTGAGCTCATACCGGCTTGGATTGCCACCACACAGCACTGGGTGTCACAGCTGCTTCTTATCATTCTCTATCACAGGAGCAGCCACGGCCAGGAGCCACAACCAGGGTACTTGTAGAAGAAGCAGAGCCACATCTAAAAGCATCAAGCAGGGCCGGGACAAAGGGTAGGCCAGGGTAGCCGATGGCCTAGAGCGCCGTCTCGTGGTAAGTTACAGGGGGCGCAATTTCAATTTAAAAAAAAAATCATTGACCTGCCAGGACCTGCAGGACCTGCCAGGATCTACAGAGGCTCCGCCCCCTCCTCACCATGAGACCTCTTCCCTGTCTGACTGCTGGAGGCTGTACCAACTGCTGGGCTGCTGTGTGGTGAGTTCACTGACTGACTCTCATCATTCTTAAGGTGTAGGAAGGCTGGGAGAGCTGGGAATGCTGGGAGAGGGAGGTCACCTAGGTCACAAGGCTGCCCCATATAACACTGCCCCATATCCCTGCACTGCTCCTCTATACACAGCACTTCCCATATTATTCCCCAACCTGTAGGTCACCAGCTGCTCCAAAACTACAACAGTAACAGCATGATAGGAGTTGTAGTCCTGCCACAGCTCGGGAGCCACAGGTTGGTGAACACTTATATTATGTTTATTGTGTACAGGCTAATCCCCCTGACACCAGTGATTTACAGTCAGGTGCTACAGTATACATGGTCCTGTTACAGTCAGGGGGTACAGTATATATGGTCCTGTTACAGTCAGGGGATACAGTATACATGGTCCTGTTACAGTCAGGGGGTACAGTATACATGATCCTGTTACAGTCAGGGGGTACAGTATACATGATCCTGTTACAGTCAGGGAGTACAGTATACATGGTCCTGTTACAGTCAGGGGCAGGGGCGGACTGGGCCACCGGGGGACCGGGGAAACCCCCGGTGGGCCCCAAGCAGGAGTAGGCCCCGCCCCCAGTCAGGGAGCACGGTCCCCCCGCATCGGGGGCCCCCGTGCTCCTGGGGGGCCCACTCAGCCGCCGGCACCTTCCCTTCCTTGTGATCGCAAGCTTGCGATCACAAGGGTGCTGCTGCCGCCGCCGCCCCGACAGATGAGCAGCTGCTGGTCCCGGCAGCGCCATCACCACTGAGCTCTGTGCGCGGTGCGGCTGCTAGGACTTCCGGTTCACGTAGCGCATACCGGAAGTCCCAGCCGCTGCGGCGCGCACGGAGCTCAGTGTTGATGGTGCTGCCCGGCACCAGGAGCTGCTCGTCTGTCGGGGAACAGAGGAGAAGAGACCAACGACGGGGGAGCGTGTTGACAGGTGAGTTGAGTTTCGGTTTTGTTTTTTTTATCATAGGGGGGAGATGGACAACATGAGGGGAGGGGAGAGATGGACAACATGAGGGGGGTGGGGGAGAGATGGACAACATGAGGTGGGTGAGGGAGAGATGGACAACATGGGGAGGAGATATGGACAACATGAGGGGGGAGAGATGGACAACATGAGGGGGGGAGATGGACAACATGGGGGAGAGATGGACAACATGAGAGGGGGGGGGAGATGGACAACATGGGGGGGGGGAGATGGACAACATGAGGGGGGGGGAGGTGGACAACATGGGGGAGAGAGATGGACAACATGGGGGAGAGATGGACAACATGAGAGGGGGGGGGAGATGGACAACATGGGGAGGGGGGGGGGGATGGACAACATGGGGGGGGGGGAGAGATGGACAACATGGGGGAGAGATGGGCAACATGGGGGGGAGAGATGGGCAACATGGGGGGGAGAGATGGACAACATGAGGGGGGAGAGATGGACAACATGAGGGGGGAGAGATGGACAACATGAGGGGGGAGAGATGGACAACATGAGGGGGGAGAGATGGACAACATGGGGAGGGGAGAGATGGACAACATGGGGAGGGGAGAGATGGACAACATGGGGAGGGGAGAGATGGACAACATGGGGGGGGGGAGATGGACAACATGGGGAGGGGAGAGATGGACAACATGAGGGGGGGGAGATGGAAAACATGGGGGAGAGATGGACAACATGAGGGGGGGGAGATGGACAACATGGGGGGGGAGATGGACAACATGGGGGGGGAGATGGACAACATGGGGGGGGTGGACAACATGGGGGGGAGATGGACAACATGGGGGGGAGATGGACAACATGAAGGGGGGAGATGGACAACATGAAGGGGGGGAGATGGACAACATGAGGGGGGGGGGAGAGATGGACAACATGAGGGGGGTGGGGGAGAGATGGACAATATGAGGGGAGGGGAGAGATGGACAACATGAGGGGGTGGGGGAGAGATGGACAACATGAGGTGGGTGAGGGAGAGATGGACAACATGAGGGGGGAGAGATGGACAACATGGGGGGGGAGAGATGGACAACATGAGGGGGGAGATGGACAACATGAGGGGGGGGGAGATGGACAACATGAGGGGGGGGGGAGATGGACAACATGAGGGGGGTGGGGGAGAGATGGACAACATGAGGGGGGTGGGGGAGAGATGGACAACATGAGGGGAGGGGAGAGATGGACAACATGAGGGGGTGGGGGAGAGATGGACAACATGAGGTGGGTGAGGGAGAGATGGACAACATGAGGGGGGAGAGATGGACAACATGAGGGGGGAGAGATGGACAACATGGGGGGGGAGAGATGGACAACATGAGGGGGGGAGATGGACAACATGGGGGAGAGATGGACAACATGAGGGGGGGAGATGGACAACATGGGGGAGAGATGGACAACATGAGGGGGGGGGATGGACAACATGAGAGGGGGGGGAGATGGACAACATGGGGGGGAGATGGACAACATGAGGGGGCTATAGGGGGGAGATGGACAACATGAGGGGGCTATAGGGGGGATGGACAACATGAGGGGGCTATAGGGGGGATGGACAACATGGGGGCTATAGGGGGGAGATGGACAACATGAGGGGGCTATAGGGGGGAGATGGACAACATGAGGGGGCTATAGGGGGGAGATGGACAACATGAGGGGGCTATAGGGGGGAGATGGACAACATGAGGGGGCTATAGGGGGGAGATGGACAACATGAGGGGGCTATAGGGGGGAGATGGACAACATGAGGGGGCTATAGGGGGGAGATGGACAACATGAGGGGGCTATAGGGGGGAGATGGACAACATGAGGGGGCTATAGGGGGGAGATGGACAACATGAGGGGGCTATAGGGGGGAGATGGACAACATGAGGGGGCTATAGGGGGGAGATGGACAACATGAGGGGGCTATAGGGGGGAGATGGACAACATGAGGGGGCTATAGGGGGGATGGACAACATGAGGGGGCTATAGGGGGGAAATGGACAACATGAGGGGGCTATAGGGGGGGATGGACAACATGAGGGGGCTATGGGGGGAGATGGACAACATGAGGGGGCTATAGTGGGGAGATGGACAACATGAGGGGGCTATAGGGGGGGATGGACAACATGGGGGCTATAGGGGGAGATGGACAACATGAGGGGGCTATAGGGGGGAGATGGACAACATGAGGGGGCTATAGGGGGGAGATGGACAACATGAGGGGGCTATAGGGGGGAGATGGACAACATGAGGGGGCTATAGGGGGGAGATGGACAACATGAGGGGGCTATAGGGGGGAGATGGACAACATGAGGGGGCTATAGGGGGGATGGACAACATGAGGGGGCTATAGGGGGGAAATGGACAACATGAGGGGGCTATAGGGGGGGATGGACAACATGAGGGGGCTATGGGGGGAGATGGACAACATGAGGGGGCTATAGGGGGGAGATGGAAAACATGAGGGGGCTATAGGGGGGTGGACAACATGAGGGGGCTATAGGGGGGGATGGACAACATGAGGGGGCTATAGGGGGGGATGGACAACATGAGGGGGCTATAGGGGGGGATGGACAACATGAGAGGGCTATAGTGGGAATGGAAAACATGAGGGGGCTATGGGGGGGATGGACAACATGAGGGGGCTATAGGGGGCAATGGACAACATGGGGGGGGCTATTACTGAGGAATCGACAACATGAGGGGGGGGGAGATGGACAACATGGGGGGGAGATGGACAACATGGGGGGGGAGATGGACAACATGGGGGGGAGATGGACAACATGGGGGGGGAGGTGGACAACATGAGGGGGGAGGTGGACAACATGGGGGGGAGATGGACAACATGGGGGGGGAGATGGACAACATGGGGGGGAGATGGACAACATGAAGGGGAGATGGACAACATGAAGGGGGGGAGATGGACAACATGAGGGGGGTGGGGGAGAGATGGACAACATGAGGGGGGTGGGGGAGAGATGGACAACATGAGGGGAGGGGAGAGATGGACAACATGAGGGGGGTGGGGGAGAGATGGACAACATGAGGTGGGTGAGGGAGAGATGGACAACATGAGGTGGGTGAGGGAGAGATGGACAACATGGGGAGGAGAGATGGACAACATGAGGGGGGAGAGATGGACAACATGACGGGGGGGAGATGGACAACATGAGGGGGGGGATGGACAACATGGGGAGGAGATGGACAACATGGGGGGGATGGACAACATGAGGGGGCTATAGGGGGGAGATGGACAACATGAGGGGGCTATAGGGGGAAATGGACAACATGAGGGGGCTATAGGGGGGGGTGGACAACATGAGGGGGCTATAGGGGGGAAATGGACAACATGAGGGGGCTATAGGGGGGGGTGGACAACATGAGGGGGCTATGGGGGGAGATGGACAACATGAGGGGGCTATAGGGGGGAGATGGAAAACATGAGGGGGCTATAGGGGGGGTGGACAACATGAGGGGGCTATAGGGGGGGATGGACAACATGAGGGGGCTATAGGGGGGGATGGACAACATGAGAGGGCTATAGTGGGAATGGACAACATGAGGGGGCTATGGGGAGATGGAAAACATGAGGGGGCTATGGGGGGTTGGACAACATGAGGGGGCTATAGGGGGCAATGGACAACATGAGGGGGCTATTACTGAGGAATCGACAACATGAGGGGGCCATATGGGGTGAATGGACATGAGGATATCTATATTGAAGAAGGACAACTTGAGGGGGCTATATATATGGGGATGGACAGCATAAGGGGGGTACCTATATGGGGGATGGACAATATGGGGTGCCATTTATAAGGGGGACAACAGAGGGGGGACCATATACTGTAAGGAATATATATATATATATATATATATATATATATATATATATATATATATATATATATAGAGTGAGGGCGTACAGGGGCCAATACAGATGTGCAGTTTGTAGAGAGATGAGGATGGTGACATAGTGAGGAGCCTAATATGTCTGTCTGGCAGATTCTGTGGATTCGTGGCTCATAGAAGTTCTCATTATGGCCCAGGACGGATGGAGAAGATGAAAAGGGAAGAACTACGATCAGAAAAGACGTCCCCTGTGAGTCACCTGATATATTTGCACTGTAATGTATATGGTGTATAGAACCTGTGTAGAGCTGTGTCTACCTCTATATGACTGGATGAGGTGATGGTGATCTGTGTACAGTGAATCTTATTCAGTAGCAGTGGTGGTGTTAGTCAGTATGTGGTGGTATTAGTCAGTAGCAGTGGTGGCGTTAGTCAGTATGTGGTGGTATTAGTCAGTATGTGGTGGTATTTGTCAGTATGTGGTGGTATTTGTTGCTTGTAATCCGGTACTGTGTTTTATTGGTCTTAGTATACTAGAATTGGTCAGTAACAATATAGTGATGGTATTGGTTGTGGTGTGGCGGTAATATTTTCCCCTTGTATACTGGTATTATTGGTATACAGGATTTGGTCAGTAACAGTATGGCGGTAATATGTATGGTGATAATATTTCCCTCTGATATACTGGTATTATTAGTAATATCACTCTCAGTATACAGGATCTGGTCAGTAACAGTATGGCGGTAATTGTGGCGGTAATATGTATGGTGATAATATTTCCCGCCTATATAATGGTATTATTGGTAAAATCAGTCTCAGTATACAGGATCTGGTCAGTAACAGTATGGCGGTAATATGTGTGGGGATATTTGCTCTTTATATACTGGTGTCATTGGTAGCTGTATAACTTTTGTATCTAAGTATACAGTGTTATCATACAAAGGAAATTGTCTTATAGCCCAATTACACCGGCCAATTATAGGTAACAAGCGCTCCTAGGAAGCCCCATGTAAAAGTGTCAGAGATCAGCTGACAAGCAAATGCCCCATAGTCGGCTGATTTGATCTTTTGTGCGGCTGTAAAAATCATTGCTGTCGGCTGCACATCTCTGTGTATTCCTGCCCTGCTGATTAGCAATCGTTTGCAGCCCCATACTGCCCCAAATCACGCCGTGTTACTGGACCCTTATTAATGTTACCATAGATAAGTATGGTGGCTGAAGGGTGGGCCCTAAGAATGATTTCCCCTGGTGGGCCCAAGGCACTCCAGTCCGACACTGGTCAGGGGGTACAGTATACACGGTCCTGTTACAGTCAGGGGGTACAGTATACACGGTCCTGTTACATTCAGGGGGTACAGTATACATGGTCCTGTTACAGTCAGGGGGTACAGTATACATGGTCCTGTTACAGTCAGGGGTACAGTATACATGGTCCTGTTACAGTCAGGGGGTACAGTATACATGGTCCTGTTACAGTCAGGGGGTACAGTATACATGGTCCTGTTACAGTCAGGGGGTACAGTATATATGGTCCTGTTACAGTCAGGGGGTACAGTATACACGGTCCTGTTACAGTCAGGGGGTACAGTATACATGATCCTGTTACAGTCAGGGAGTACAGTATACACGGTCCTGTTACAGTCAGGAGGTACAGTATACACGGTCCTGTTACAGTCAGGGGGTACAGTATACATGGTCCTGTTACAGTCAGGGGGTACAGTATATATGGTCCTGTTACAGTCAGGGGGTACAGTATACATGGTCCTGTTACAGTCAGGGGGTACAGTATACATGGTCCTGTTACAGTCAGGGGGTACAGTATACATGGTCCTGTTACAGTCAGGGGGTACAGTATACATGGTCCTGTTAAAGTCAAGGGGTACAGTATACATGGCCCAGTTATATTCAGGGGGTACAGTATACATGGTCCTGTTATATTTAGAGGGTACAATATACATACTGGACTCTCACATATAGTCTGTAGTGTAGTAATACTCTGCAGATCCTGTGATGACCAAGTATCAGCCCCCACATACAGTATATCCTCCTGGCTGTCCCTGCATAGTGTACCCTGCCTTCTCTGCCTAGGGCACCAAAACCCCTTGTCCTGGCCCTGGCATCAAGCATACAAGCCTTCCTATTCAATGGTATGCTAATTTATAGCCACATGTATGCATTGCCTTTAAGGTTAGAACTACATGGCAGCATATTCAGGGTGGGGAAATTAGGTCTGAACAGGTTCTCACTGTCTGGATGTAATGTTCCTCCTGCTAGTGACTGACAGTCTTCTCCTAGTCACTGTGTGCATAGTGTAGCCTCTCAATCACTGGCAGGAGCACAGGGACAGGAGCACAGGGACAGTGCCATCTAATGAATACACAAGACTCATCTCTCAGTGTGTCTGGTGTGTGCTGCAGGTCTTATACAGTTATACGGCATTAGTGATTTACACAGCGAGGGCAGCATTATGGATGACAGGCTCCTCTAATCTGTGACAAAGCATACTACAGATTCGAATAAATCCCTGAATAGGTGTGATCCCAGCACCAAAAACAGGCAGGCAGTTTGAAAAGGACTAAATATAGTTTTTATTACATAAAAAAACAGCCTAAAAACACAAGTGTTTCTCACCAAAAGACATGTATACAGATACAATTATACATAATAGTGTATTTATTGGATGTTGGTGACCACATGGAGAAGGGAGGGACATCATGGGACTGTGGGCTCACCGTTTAAGGATCTGGGAAGGGGCGCTGGATGGGGATTTGTTGCTACGAGCAACAGAGAATATTATTGTTGGAGGTTTATCAGACAATACAGTAGGAATTGGCTTTGTTGCCCTTACCTACCAATAACAGCTCAGCTTTCATTTTACCAGGGAACATGAGTATTGTAAAGGTGAGCTGTGATTGGTTGCTATGGGCAACAAAGTCAAGTCCTAATGTAAGACTGCAGTGTGAATACTCTCATCATCCACTGCTGGGAACATGGTAAGGCTTTGGGTATTCCTTTGCTCACACATCATGGTGCTTTACCTGCTGGGTTTTATCTGAGTGGAAGTGTTATTAAACTATTAAAAAATGTTACTTGCTCAATTGTGAACATCCCTGAAGGGGATTGGCTGCAGGAGAGGGGTCATGTGACCAGTCAGTGTACTGCACAGTGATTGGTCAGTGTCTGGGCTGTTATGATTTGAACTGGTTTGTGAGGTCATCAACCAACTGCCATGACCCGTACAGAAAACAACAACAGCAACAACATCATCATCAACAGCAACAGCAGCAGATCCTCCTCCTCCTCCAGCGCCTCCTGATTTCTGAGGAGCCATTTTCTGATTGACGGCTCAGATCTCCTTTATGCCCCTCATCATCTATTGGTAAGCGTTATAGCCACATTGTACACTGGAGGAGGACAGAAGGGGGCGCTGTTTATTTTAATAAGAAATTGACTTTTATTGGTTATTAGGGGAGATTTATGGTCCTGTCTTCTCCTTGTTGCCCATTGCAACCAATCACAGCTCAGCTTTCATTATACCTGAGCAATATGAGTAATGAGAGCTGAGCTGTGATTGGTTGCTATGGGCAACAAGACCATTTCTACTGTAAGACTGCAGTGTGAATACTCTCATCATCCATGATCCGCTGCTGGGAACATGATCAGGCTATGGACATTCTCATGCTGTAATTATTTATGTTTTTACTGAATTTATTTTTGCTTTTGGTTCACAACTTTGGGAATGTTGTTGGGGGAGATTTATGACGCTATCTTGTATTAGGATTGTCTTTGTTGCCCATAGCAACCAATCAGATTCTAGCTTTTATTCTATAGGGCAGTCTACAAAATAAAAGATGCATAGTGATTGGTTGCTATGGGCAACAAGTAGAGCCTCATAAACCTTCCATAGCAACCAATAACTATGCAGATTTAGTTTTGTATTTTGGTCTTAAAAAGTGAAAGCTGTGCTGTGATTGGTTGATTGGTGTTATAGTTCTCCACCAATATACTCATTCTGTGCCTCTCTGCTCAGGAACCGGCCCCATACACAGAGTCTGCACTGGTCAGGGAAGATGGAGCGCCCTCTGCAGGAAGAAAAGAACCATGATGGCTCCTGCATTATGGCAAGAGAAGGGGTGGCCGTGAGTAGTATCATGTATACACTGATCATGTGTCTGTACAGTATATATATATATATATATATATATATATATATATATATATATATATCCAGCCATAGGTGGTACAGGTGCAGGCTTGTGGGTCCATAGGTGCCTGAGCTTCATGTATAAGTAATAAAACATTGTATAGGATCCTATGGGACTGGGTGGGCCTGCTAGATGTAAGTAAATCTTATACATTGCGCTCCAAAATATTGTATAATTCATATATGTCACTTGCTAATACCTTCCTTCACACGCACCATCTAAGTAGTGGGGGCCCTGGGCACAGGAGCTTACAATCTATAGCAAAAGGTAAATCTGCTTTAGGGTACAAACCCACTTGCCGGATCTACAGCGAGTCTCCTTGCTGCGTTTTTGCAGCGAGACTCGCTGAAGATCCCAGCCCTATACTTTCATTAGCAAGTACATCCCTGCTGCGATTTTGTCTGCAGCCCTCCCCATTAACCCCCTAGCCGCCGGACATTATACATTACCGGGTCCCCGTTCCTGCTTGCTTCGGGGCTCCTGGTGTCT
Source organism: Dendropsophus ebraccatus (assembly GCF_027789765.1). NCBI lineage: Eukaryota > Metazoa > Chordata > Amphibia > Anura > Hylidae > Dendropsophus > Dendropsophus ebraccatus. Next base: position 31,367,891 of record NC_091463.1, read on the forward strand.
TCACGGCCCGCCCGGCCAATCAGTGCGCTGCGGCGGGGCAGCGCACTGATTGGCCGGGCGGAACGTGCTGGGAGCCGCCGAAGCAAGCAGGAGCGGGGACCTGGTAATGTATATCCTGCCCGCCCCCCCCTGCAGCCCCGATCGCCCCCGGCCGCATGATCGCCCCCCGCACCCCCCGGCCGCACGATCGCCCCCCGCAGCCCCCGGCCGCACGGGCTGAGGGGGGGCGATCGTGCGGCCGGGGGGTGCGGGGGGCGATCATGCGGCCGGGGGCGATCGGGGCTGCGGGGGGCTATCGTACGGCCGGGGGGGGGGGGGGGGCGATCATGCGGCCGGGGGCTGGGGTCGATCGGGGCTGCGGGGGGCTATCATGCGGCCGGGTGTGATCAGGGCTGCATGGGGGCGGGCAGGATATACATTACCAGGTCCCCGCTCCTGCTTGCTTCGGCGGCTCCCGGCACGTTCTGCCCGGCCAATCAGTGCGCTGCCCTGCCGCAGCGCACTGATTGGCCGGGCGGGCCGTGAAGACACCGGGAGCCCCGAAGCAAGCAGGAACGGGGACCCGGTAATGTATAATGTCCGGCGGCTAAGGGGTTAATGGGGAGGGCTGCAGACAAAATCGCAGCAGGGATGTACATCCCTGCTGCGAGTTTCTCTGCTAATGAAAGTATAGGGCTGGGATCTGCAGCGAGTCTCGTTGCAAAAACGCAGCAAGGAGACTCGCTGCAGATCCGGCAAGTGGGTTTGTACCCTTAGGGCCACATGTATCATCCTGCGAACGATGATTTTTGGCGGAAAGTGCCGATTTGCGTATTTTTTTATACGCAAATGTCCGATTTGCCAATAAAATATTCGCAAATCGGCACTTTCCGCCGAGTACGCCGGGGGGGCGGAAAGGGGGCGTGTAGTGGGCGGATCGGAGGGCGCGGACTCAGAGTCCGCGCGATTTACAATCCGTTCCGCCCAAATATACGCCGAAAACCTACTCCAGTCCTCAGCTGGCGTAGGTTTTCGGCGGTGCGCACCGGCGCGCACGGAAATTTATGTAGAGGCAGCCCGCCTCTACATAAATCTCCGTGGCGCCGAAGCTGCAGGGAAATTTTTAAGTCCGGCGTAAAAAACGCCGGACTTAATATATGCCCCCCTTAGAGTGTAAACCCACACACCGTATATGCAGCGTATTTACTGCTGCGATACGCAACAAACTCGCAGCAAACTCGCAGCAGATTAGATCTAAATAACTGAACACAGCATCAAATCTGTACCAACAAATCTGCTGCGTATTTGTTGTGTATCTGCTGCATATACGGTGTGTGGGTTTATACCCTTAATACAAATATATAAAGGTGCTTTTTTTTTTTTTTTTTTTCTCTTTTTTTCCACAAGGGTCTATTACAGTCAGAACAACGAGCAACGATAAAAATAGGTCCAGGCCTTATAAAGTGATCAACGATTTCTCGTTTGGTCGTTAATCGTTAACTGCATTTCAACCGAACGATTATCGTTTAGATTCGAACGCTTTAACGATAATCTGAACGATAATCGTCCGGTGGAATAGGGCCCTAAATCATGGCAAAAATCTGCCCCAGCTCCAGAGGTAGTATAGGTTTCTGAGAATGCTGCACGACAGCCTCAGATTAGCCAAAGAGGTTCTGCTCAATATATCCGGTGTGGGGCATGGGGCAGGGATTTAGGAAAAACCAGCATATATATATGCCAGTCCTGATAACTCCCCCAATGTCCTAACCAATCTCAGGTCTCACACTAACATCATCATGGAGATCCCTCATACTTTCTGTTTAGGTCATTAGATGCCATTGTAGGATGTAGTGATACTAAACTTGGCCATGATTAATATAGAAATTCCAGTATAGTAAAATAATGAATGTATATGTACATGTAATAACTGTATTATATATCTGTATGTGTGATACTATGGCTGAATTCATATATTTCTTTATATTTTTTTGAATGTATCATATATATATATATATATATATATATATATATATATATATAAAATCTGTTATTACTATTTATTAATATGAAAAAAATAGAATTATTCACTAATCATGATTTATAAGACTAGTATGTCATTGTATAGGTAATACATTTTTGTATGCATAAACCTAATAAATATACATTTTAAAATGTATTAATTTGTTTAAAATATACACAACACTACAACCCTGTCCCTATTGTGTCACAGCGCCACAGAACGCTGCACGCCAGGCCCAGTTGTGTCACAGCGCCACACAACGCTGCACGCCAGGCCCCGTTGTGTCACGGCGCCACAGAACGCTGCGTGCCAGGCCCCGTTGTGTGAAAACGCCACACAACGCTGCACGCCAGGCCCCGTTGTGTGAAAGCGCCAGACATAGCTGCACGCCAGGCCCCGTTGTGTGACAGCGCCACACAACGCTGCACGCCAGGCCCCGTTGTGTGACAGCGCCACACAACGCTGCACGCCAGGCCCCGTTGTGTGACAGCGCCACACAACTCTGCACGCCAGGCCCCGTTGTGTGACAGCGCCACACAACGCTGCACGCCAGGCCCCGTTGTGTGACATCGCCACACAACGCTGCACGCCAGGCCCCGTTGTGTGACAGCGCCACACAACGCTGCACGCCAGGCCCCGTTGTGTGACAGCGCCACACAACGCTGCACGCCAGGCCCCCTTGTGTGACAGCGCCACACAACGCTGCACGCCAGGCCCCGTTGTGTGACAGCGCCACACAACGCTGCACGCCAGGCCCCCTTGTGTGACAGCGCCACACAACGCTGCACGCCAGGCCCCGTTGTGTGACAGCGCCACACAACGCTGCACGCCAGGCCCCGTTGTGTGACAGCGCCACACAACGCTGCACGCCAGGCCCCGTTGTGTGACAGCGCCATACAACGCTGCACGTCAGGCCCCGTTGTGTGACAGCGCCACACAACGCTGCACGCCAGGCCCCGTTGTGTGAAAGCGCCAGACATAGCTGCACGCCAGGCCCCGTTGTGTGACAGCGCCACACAACGCTGCACGCCAGGCCCCGTTGTGTGACAGCGCCACACAACGCTGCACGCCAGGCCCCGTTGTGTGACAGCGCCACACAACGCTGCACGCCAGGCCCCGTTGTGTGACAGCGCCACACAACGCTGCACGCCAGGCCCCGTTGTGTGACATCGCCACACAACGCTGCACGCCAGGCCCCGTTGTGTGACAGCGCCACACAACGCTGCACGGCAGGCCCCGTTGTGTGACAGCGCCACACAACGCTGCACGCCAGGCCCCCTTGTGTGACAGCGCCACACAACGCTGCACGCCAGGCCCCGTTGTGTGACAGCGCCACACAACGCTGCACGCCAGGCCCAGTTGTGTGACAGCGCCACACAACGCTGCACGCCAGGCCCCGTTGTGTGACAGCGCCATACAACGCTGCACGTCAGGCCCCGTTGTGTGACAGCGCCACACAACGCTGCACGCCAGGCCCCGTTGTGTGACAGCGCCACACAACGCTGCACGCCAGGCCCCGTTGTGTGATAGCGCCACACAACGCTGCACGCCAGGCCCCATTGTGTGACAGCGCCAGACAACATTGTATTTGTGATAATATAACTGAATTATTATATCTCATTAAGTTTATTTTAATGTATAATATATCTGTATGAGTATTACAATTTATTAATATGTAAAAGATTACATATAATCTAAACATGCATATACATAATAAATATACATTTTAATATGTATTCAATTGTTTTAAATATACACAACACTACAACCCTGTCCCTATTGTGTGACAGTGCCACAGAACGCTGCACGCCAGGCCCCGTTGTGTGACAGCGCCACACAACGCTGCACGCCAGACCCCGTTGTGTGACAGCGCCACACAACGCTGCACGCCAGGCCCCGTTGTGTGATAGCGCCACACAACGCTGCACGCCAGGCCCCAATGTGTGACAGCGCCACACAACGCTGCACGCCAGGCCCTGTTGTGTGATCACGTCACGAAACGCTGCACGCCAGGCCCCGTTGTGTGAAAACGCCACACAACGCTGCACGCCAGGCCCCGTTGTGTGACAGTGCCACACAACGCTGCACGCCAGGTCCCGTTGTGTGAAAGCGCCACACAACGCTGCACGCCAGGTCCCGTTGTGTGACAGCGCCACACAACGCTGCACGCCAGGCCCCGTTGTGTGACAGCGCCACACAACACTACACGCCAGGCACCGTTGTGTGACCGCGTCACACAACGCTGCACGCTAGGCACCGTTGTGTGAAAGCACCACACAACGCTGCACGCCAGGCCCCGTTGTGTGAAAGCACCACACAAAGCTGCACGCCAGGCCCCGTTGTGTGACAGCGCCACACAACGCTGCACGCCAGGCACCGTTGTGTGACAGAGCCACACAACGCTGCACGCCAGGCCCTGTTGTGTCACAGCGCCACACAACGCTGCACGCCAGGCCCTGTTGTGTGATCACGTCACACAACGCTGCACCCCAGGCCCCGTTGTGTGAAAGCGCCACACAACGCTGCACGCCAGGCCCCGTTGTGTGACAGCGCCACACAACGCTGCACGCCAGGCCCCGTTGTGTGACAGTGCCACACAACGCTGCACGCCAGCCCCCGTTGTGTGAAAGCGCCACACAACGCTGCACGCCAGGCCCCGTTGTGTGACAGCGCCACACAACGCTGCACGCCAGGCCCCGTTGTGTGACAGCGCCACACAACGCTGCACGCCAGGCACCGTTGTGTGACAGAGCCACACAACGCTGCACGCCAGGCCCTGTTGTGTCACAGCGCCACACAACGCTGCACGCCAGGCCCTGTTGTGTGATCACGTCACACAACGCTGCACGCCAGGCCCCGTTGTGTGAAAACGCCACACAACGCTGCACGCCAGGCCCCGTTGTGTGACAGCGCCACACAACGCTGCACGCCAGGCCCCGTTGTGTGACAGTGCCACACAACGCTGCACGCCAGGCCCCGTTGTGTGACAGCGCCACACAACGCTGCACGCCAGGCACCGTTGTGTGACAGAGCCACACAACGCTGCACGCCAGGCCCTGTTGTGTCACAGCGCCACACAACGCTGCACGCCAGGCCCTGTTGTGTGATCACGTCACACAACGCTGCACGCCAGGCCCCGTTGTGTGACAGCGCCACACAACGCTGCACGCCAGGCCCCGTTGTGTGACAGCGCCACACAACGCTGCACGCCAGGCCCCGTTGTGTGACAGTGCCACACAACGCTGCACGCCAGGCCCCGTTGTGTGAAAGCGCCACACAACGCTGCACGCCAGGCCCTGTTGTGTCACAGCGCCACACAACGCTGCACGCCAGGCCCTGTTGTGTGATCACGTCACACAACGCTGCACGCCAGGCCCCGTTGTGTGAAAACGCCACACAACGCTGCACGCCAGGCCCCGTTGTGTGACAGCGCCACACAACGCTGCACGCCAGGCCCCGTTGTGTGACAGCGCCACACAACGCTGCACGCCAGGCCCCGTTGTGTGACAGCGCCACACAGCGCTGCACGCCAGTCCCAGTTGTGTGACAGCACAACACAACGCTGCACGACAGGCCCCGTTGTATGACCGGGCCACACAAAGCTGCACGCCAGGCCCCCTTGTGTGACAGCGCCACACAACGCTGCACGCCAGGCCCCCTTGTGTGACAGCGCCACACAACGCTACACGCCAGGCCCCGTTGTGTGACAGCGCCACACAACGCTGCACGCCAGGCCCCGTTGTGTGATAGCGCCACACAACGCTGCACGCCAGGCCCCATTGTGTGACAGCGCCAGACAACATTGTATTTGTGATAATATAACTGAATTATTATATCTCATTAAGTTTATTTTAATGTATAATATATCTGTATGAGTATTACAATTTATTAATATGTAAAAGATTACATATAATCTAAACATGCATGTACATAATAAATATACATTTTAATATGTATTCAATTGTTTTAAATATACACAACACTACAACCCTGTCCCTATTGTGTGACAGTGCCACAGAACGCTGCACGCCAGGCCCCGTTGTGTGACAGCGCCACACAACGCTGCACGCCAGACCCCGTTGTGTGACAGCGCCATACAACATTGTATTTGTAATAATATGACTGAATTATTATGTCTCATTAAGTTTATTTTAATGTATAATATATATCACAACGCTGCACGCCAGGCCCTGTTGTGTCACAGCGCCACACAACGCTGCACGCCAGGCCCTGTTGTGTGATCACGTCACACAACGCTGCACGCCAGGCCCCGTTGTGTGAAAGCGCCACACAACGCTGCACGCCAGGCCCCGTTGTGTGACAGCGCCACACAACGCTGCACGCCAGGCCCCGTTGTGTGACAGTGCCACACTACGCTGCACGCCAGGCCCCGTTGTGTGAAAGCGCCACACAACGCTGCACGCCAGGCCCAGTTGTGTGACAGCGCCACACAACGCTGCACGCCAGGCCCCGTTGTGTGACAGCGCCACACAACGCTGCACGCCAGGCCCCCTTGTGTGACAGCGCCACACAACGCTGCACGCCAGGCCCCCTTGTGTGACAGCGCCACACAACGCTGCACGCCAGGCCCCGTTGTGTGACAGCGCCACACAACGCTGCACGCCAGGCCCCGTTGTGTGATAGCGCCACACAACGCTGCACGCCAGGCCCCATTGTGTGACAGCGCCAGACAACATTGTATTTGTGATAATATAACTGAATTATTATATCTCATTAAGTTTATTTTAATGTATAATATATCTGTATGAGTATTACAATTTATTAATATGTAAAAGATTACATATAATCTAAACATGCATATACATAATAAATATACATTTTAATATGTATTCAATTGTTTTAAATATACACAACACTACAACCCTGTCCCTATTGTGTGACAGTGCCACAGAACGCTGCACGCCAGGCCCCGTTGTGTGACAGCGCCACACAACGCTGCACGCCAGACCCCGTTGTGTGACAGCGCCACACAACGCTGCACGCCAGGCCCCGTTGTGTGACAACGCCACACAACGCTGCACGCCAGGCCCCTTTGTGTAAAAGCGCCACACAACGCTGCACGCCAGGCCCCAATGTGTGACAGCGCCACACAACGCTGCACGCCAGGCCCCGTTGTGTGACAGCGCCACACAACGCTGCACGCCAGGCCCCAATGTGTGACAGCGCCACACAACGCTGCACGCCAGGCCCCGTTGTGTGACAGCGCCACAAAACGCTGCACGCCAGGCCCCGTTGTGTGACAGCGCCACACAACGCTGCACGCCAGGCCCCGTTGTGTGACAGCGCCACACAACGCTGCACGCCAGGCCCTGTTGTGTGATCACGTCACGAAACGCTGCACGCCAGGCCCCGTTGTGTGAAAACGCCACACAACGCTGCACGCCAGGCCCCGTTGTGTGACAGTGCCACACAACGCTGCACGCCAGGTCCCGTTGTGTGAAAGCGCCACACAACGCTGCACGCCAGGTCCCGTTGTGTGACAGCGCCACACAACGCTGCACGCCAGGCCCCGTTGTGTGACAGCGCCACACAACACTACACGCCAGGCACCGTTGTGTGACCGCGTCACACAAAGCTGCACGCTAGGCACCGTTTTGTGAAAGCACCACACAACGCTGCACGCCAGGCCCCGTTGTGTGAAAGCACCACACAAAGCTGCACGCCAGGCCCCGTTGTGTGACAGCGCCACACAACGCTGCACGCCAGGCACCGTTGTGTGACAGAGCCACACAACGCTGCACGCCAGGCACCGTTGTGTGACAGAGCCACACAACGCTGCACGCCAGGCCCTGTTGTGTCACAGCGCCACACAACGCTGCACGCCAGGCCCTGTTGTGTGATCACGTCACACAACGCTGCACGCCAGGCCCCGTTGTGTGAAAGCGCCACACAACGCTGCACGCCAGGCCCCGTTGTGTGACAGCGCCACACAACGCTGCACGCCAGGCCCCGTTGTGTGACAGTGCCACACAACGCTGCACGCCAGGCCCCGTTGTGTGAAAGCGCCACACAACGCTGCACGCCAGGCCCCGTTGTGTGACAGCGCCACACAACGCTGCACGCCAGGCCCCGTTGTGTGACAGCGCCACACAACGCTGCACGCCAGGCACCGTTGTGTGACAGAGCCACACAACGCTGCACGCCAGGCCCTGTTGTGTCACAGCGCCACACAACGCTGCACGCCAGGCCCTGCTGTGTGATCACGTCACACAACGCTGCACGCCAGGCCCCGTTGTGTGAAAACGCCACACAACGCTGCACGCCAGGCCCCGTTGTGTGACAGCGCCACACAACGCTGCACGCCAGGCCCCGTTGTGTGACAGCGCCACACAACGCTGCACGCCAGGCCCCGTTGTGTGACAGTGCCACACAACGCTGCACGCCAGGCCCCGTTGTGTGAAAGCGCCACACAACGCTGCACGCCAGGCCCCGTTGTGTGACAACGCCACACAACGCTGCACGCCAGGCCCCTTTGTGTAAAAGCGCCACACAACGCTGCACGCCAGGCCCCGTTGTGTGACAGCGCCACACAACACTACACGCCAGGCACCGTTGTGTGACCGCGTCACACAACGCTGCACGCTAGGCACCGTTGTGTGAAAGCACCACACAACGCTGCACGCCAGGCCCCGTTGTGTGAAAGCACCACACAAAGCTGCACGCCAGGCCCCGTTGTGTGACAGCGCCACACAACGCTGCACGCCAGGCACCGTTGTGTGACAGAGCCACACAACGCTGCACGCCAGGCCCTGTTGTGTCACAGCGCCACACAACGCTGCACGCCAGGCCCTGTTGTGTGATCACGTCACACAACGCTGCACGCCAGGCCCCGTTGTGTGAAAGCGCCACACAACGCTGCACGCCAGGCCCCGTTGTGTGACAGCGCCACACAACGCTGCACGCCAGGCCCCGTTGTGTGACAGTGCCACACAACGCTGCACGCCAGGCCCCGTTGTGTGAAAGCGCCACACAACGCTGCACGCCAGGCCCCGTTGTGTGACAGCGCCACACAACGCTGCACGCCAGGCCCCGTTGTGTGACAGCGCCACACAACGCTGCACGCCAGGCACCGTTGTGTGACAGAGCCACACAACGCTGCACGCCAGGCCCTGTTGTGTCACAGCGCCACACAACGCTGCACGCCAGGCCCTGTTGTGTGATCACGTCACACAACGCTGCACGCCAGGCCCGTTGTGTGAAAACGCCACACAACGCTGCACGCCAGGCCCCGTTGTGTGACAGCGCCACACAACGCTGCACGCCAGGCCCCGTTGTGTGACAGCGCCACACAACGCTGCACGCCAGGCCCCGTTGTGTGACAGTGCCACACAACGCTGCACGCCAGGCCCCGTTGTGTGAAAGCGCCACACAACGCTGCACGCCAGGCCCCGTTGTGTGAAAGCGCCACACAACGCTGCACGCCAGGCCCTGTTGTGTCACAGCGCCACACAACGCTGCACGCCAGGCCCTGTTGTGTGACAGCGCCACACAACGCAGCACGCCAGGTCCCGTTGTGTGACAGCGCCATACAACATTGTATTTGTAATAATATGACTGAAATATTATGTCTCATTAAGTTTATTTTAATGTATAATATATCTGTATGAGTATTACAATTTATTAATATGTAAAAGATTACATATAATCTAAACATGCATATACATAATAAATATACATTTTAATATGTATTCAATTGTTTACATATACACAACACTACAACCCTGTCCCTATTGTGTGACAGCGCCAAACAACGCTGCAGGCCTGGCCTCGTTGTGTGAAAAAGCCACACAACGCTGCACGCCAGGCCCTGTTGTGTGAAAACGCCACACAACGCTGCACGCCAGGCCCCGTTGTGTAAAAGCGCCACACAACGCTGCACGCCAGACCCCGTTGTGTGACAGCGCCACACAACGCTGCACGCCAGGTCCCGTTGTGTGACAGTGCCACACAACGCTGCACGCCAGGTCCCGTTGTGTGAAAGCGCCACACAACGCTGCACGCCAGGCCCCGTTGTGTCACAGCGCCACACAACGCTGCACGCCAGGCCCCGTTGTGTCACAGCGCCACACAACGCTGCACGCCAGGCCCTGTTGTGTCACAGCGCCACACAACGCTGCACGCCAGGCCCCGTTGTGTCACAGCGCCACACAACGCTGCACCCCAGGCCCCGTTGTGTCACAGCGCCACACAACGCTGCACGCCAGGCCCCGTTGTGTCACAGCGCCACACAACGCTGCACGCCAGGCCCCGTTGTGTGACAGCGCCACACAACGCTGCACGCCAGGCCCCGTTGTGTGACAGCGCCACACAACGCTGCACGCCAGGCCCCGTTGTGTGACAGCGCCACACAACGCTGCACGCCAGGCCCCGTTGTGTGACAGCGCCACACAACGCTGCACGCCAGGCCCCGTTGTGTGACAGCGCCACACAACGCTGCACGCCAGGCCCCGTTGTGTGACAGCGCCACACAACGCTGCACGCCAGGCACCGTTGTGTGATAGCGCCACACAACGCTGCACGCCAGGCCCTGTTGTGTGACAGCGCCAGACAACATTGTATTTGTGATAATATAACTGAATTATTATATCTCATTAAGTTTATTTTAATGTATAATATATCTGTATGAGTATTACAATTTATTAATATGTAAAAGATTACATATAATCTAAACATGCATATACATAATAAATATACATTTTAATATGTATTCAATTGTTTTAAATATACACAACACTACAACCCTGTCCCTATTGTGTGACAGTGCCACAGAACGCTGCACGCCAGGCCCCGTTGTGTGACAGCGCCACACAACGCTGCACGCCAGACCCCGTTGTGTGACAGCGCCATACAACATTGTATTTGTAATAATATGACTGAATTATTATGTCTCATTAAGTTTATTTTAATGTATAATATATATCACAACGCTGCACGCCAGGCCCTGTTGTGTCACAGCGCCACACAACGCTGCACGCCAGGCCCCGTTGTGTGAAAGCGCCACACAACGCTGCACGCCAGGCCCCGTTGTGTGACAGCGCCACACAACGCTGCACGCCAGGCCCCGTTGTGTGACAGTGCCACACAACGCTGCACGCCAGGCCCCGTTGTGTGAAAGCGCCACACAACGCTGCACGCCAGGCCCTGTTGTGTCACAGCGCCACACAACGCTGCACGCCAGGCCCTGTTGTGTGATCACGTCACACAACGCTGCACGCCAGGCCCCGTTGTGTGAAAACGCCACACAACGCTGCACGCCAGGCCCTGTTGTGTGACAGCGCCACACAACGCTGCACGCCAGGCCCCGTTGTGTGACAGCGCCACACAACGCTGCACGCCAGGCCCCGTTGTGTGACAGCGCCATACAACATTGTATTTGTAATAATATGACTGAATTATTATGTCTCATTAAGTTTATTTTAATGTATAATATATCTGTATGAGTATTACAATTTATTAATATGTAAAAGATTACATATAATCTAAACATGCATATACATAATAAATATACATTTTAATATGTATTCAATTGTTTACATATACACAACACTACAACCCTGTCCCTATTGTGTGACAGCGCCACACAACGCTGCAGGCCTGGCCTCGTTGTGTGAAAAAGCCACACAACGCTGCACGCCAGGCCCTGTTGTGTGAAAACGCCACACAACGCTGCACGCCAGGCCCCGTTGTGTAAAAGCGCCACACAACGCTGCACGCCAGACCCCGTTGTGTGACAGCGCCACACAACGCTGCACGCCAGGTCCCGTTGTGTGACAGTGCCACACAACGCTGCACGCCAGGTCCCGTTGTGTGAAAGCGCCACACAACGCTGCACGCCAGGCCCCGTTGTGTGACAGCGCCACACAACGCTGCACGCCAGGCCCCGTTGTGTGACAGCGCCACACAACGCTGCACGCCAGGCCCCGTTGTGTGACAGCGCCACACAACGCTGCACGCCAGGCCCCGTTGTGTGACAGCGCCACACAACGCTGCACGCCAGGCCCCGTTGTGTGACAGCGCCACACAACGCTGCACGCCAGGCCCCGTTGTGTGACAGCGCCACACAACGCTGCACGCCAGGCCCCGTTGTGTGACAGCGCCACACAACGCTGCACGCCAGGCCCCGTTGTGTGACAGCGCCACACAACGCTGCACGCCAGGCCCCGTTGTGTGACAGCGCCACACAACGCTGCACGCCAGGCCCCGTTGTGTGACAGCGCCATACAACGCTGCACGTCAGGCCCCGTTGTGTGACAGCGCCACACAACGCTGCACGCCAGGCCCCGTTGTGTGACAGCGCCACACAACGCTGCACGCCAGGCACCGTTGTGTGATAGCGCCACACAACGCTGCACGCCAGGCCCTGTTGTGTGACAGCGCCAGACAACATTGTATTTGTGATAATATAACTGAATTATTATATCTCATTAAGTTTATTGTAATGTATAATATATCTGTATGAGTATTACAATTTATTAATATGTAAAAGATTACATATAATCTAAACATGCATGTACATAATAAATATACATTTTAATATGTATTCAATTGTTTTAAATATACACAACACTACAACCCTGTCCCTATTGTGTGACAGTGCCACAGAACGCTGCACGCCAGGCCCCGTTGTGTGACAGCGCCACACAACGCTGCACGCCAGACCCCGTTGTGTGACAGCGCCATACAACATTGTATTTGTAATAATATGACTGAATTATTATGTCTCATTAAGTTTATTTTAATGTATAATATATCTGTATGAGTATTACAATTTATTAATATGTAAAAGATTACATGTAATCTAAACATGCATGTACATAATAAATATACATTTTAATATGTATTCAATTGTTTTAAATATACACAACACTACAACCCTGTCCCTATTGTGTGACAACGCCACACAACGCTGCACGCCAGGCCCCTTTGTGTGAAAGCGCCACACAACGCAGCACGCCAGACCCCGTTGTGTGACAGCGCCACACAACGCTGCACGCCAGGCCCCAATGTGTGACAGCGCCACACAACGCTGCACGCCAGGCCCCGTTGTGTGACAGCGCCACAAAACGCTGCACGCCAGGCCCCGTTGTGTGACAGCGCCACACAACGCTGCACGCCAGGCCCTGTTGTGTGATCACGTCACGCAACGCTGCACGCCAGGCCCCGTTGTGTGAAAACGCCACACAACGCTGCACGCCAGGCCCCGTTGTGTGACAGTGCCACACAACGCTGCACGCCAGGTCCCGTTGTGTGAAAGCGCCACACAACGCTGCACGCCAGGTCTCGTTGTGTGACAGCGCCACACAACGCTGCACGCCAGGCCCCGTTGTGTGACAGCGCCACACAACGCTGCACGCCAGGCACCGTTGTGTGACAGAGCCACACAACGCTGCACGCCAGGCCCTGTTGTGTCACAGCGCCACACAACGCTGCACGCCAGGCCCTGTTGTGTGATCACGTCACACAACGCTGCACGCCAGGCCCGTTGTGTGAAAGCGCCACACAACGCTGCACGCCAGGCCCCGTTGTGTGACAGCGCCACACAACGCTGCACGCCAGGCCCCGTTGTGTGACAGTGCCACACAACGCTGCACGCCAGGCCCCGTTGTGTGAAAGCGCCACACAACGCTGCACGCCAGGCCCCGTTGTGTGACAGCGCCACACAACGCTGCACGCCAGGCCCCGTTGTGTGACAGCGCCACACAACGCTGCACGCCAGGCACCGTTGTGTGACAGAGCCACACAACGCTGCACGCCAGGCCCTGTTGTGTCACAGCGCCACACAACGCTGCACGCCAGGCCCTGTTGTGTGATCACGTCACACAACGCTGCACGCCAGGCCCCGTTGTGTGAAAACGCCACACAACGCTGCACGCCAGGCCCCGTTGTGTGACAGCGCCACACAACGCTGCACGCCAGGCCCCGTTGTGTGACAGCGCCACACAACGCTGCACGCCAGGCCCCGTTGTGTGACAGTGCCACACAACGCTGCACGCCAGGCCCCGTTGTGTGAAAGCGCCACACAACGCTGCACGCCAGGCCCCGTTGTGTGACAGCGCCACACAACGCTGCACGCCAGGCCCCGTTGTGTGACAGCGCCACACAACGCTGCACGCCAGGCACCGTTGTGTGACAGAGCCACACAACGCTGCACGCCATGCCCTGTTGTGTCACAGCGCCACACAACGCTGCACGCCAGGCCCTGTTGTGTGATCACGTCACACAACGCTGCACGCCAGGCCCCGTTGTGTGAAAGCGCCACACAACGCTGCACGCCAGGCCCCGTTGTGTGACAGCGCCACACAACGCTGCACGCCAGGCCCCGTTGTGTGACAGTGCCACACAACGCTGCACGCCAGGCCCCGTTGTGTGAAAGCGCCACACAACGCTGCACGCCAGGCCCCATTGTGTGACAGCGCCACACAACGCTGCACGCCAGGCCCCGTTGTGTGACAGCGCCACACAACGCTGCACGCCAGGCACCGTTGTGTGACAGAGCCACACAACGCTGCACGCCAGGCCCTGTTGTGTCACAGCGCCACACAACGCTGCACGCCAGGCCCTGTTGTGTGACAGGGTCACACAACGCTGCACGCCAGGCCCCGTTGTGTGACAGCGCCACACATTGCTGCACGCCAGGCCCCGTTGTGTGACAGCGCCACACATTGCTGCACGCCAGGCCCCGTTGTGTGAAAGCGCCACACAACGCTGCACGCCAGGCCCCGTTGTCTGAAAGCGCCACACAACGCTGCACGCCAGGCCCCGTTGTGTGACAGCGCCACACATTACTGAACGCCAGGCCCCGTTGTCTGATAGCGCCACACATTGCTGCACGCCAGGCCCCGTTGTGTGACAGCGCCACACAACACTGCACGTCAGGCCCCGTTGTATGACAGCGCCACACAACGCTGCACGCCAGGCCCCGTTGTGTGACAGCGCCACACAACGCTGCACGCCAGGCCCCGTTGTGTGACAGCGCCACACAACGCTGCACGCCAGGCCCCGTTGTGTGACCGGGCCACACAACGCTGCACGCCAGGCCCCGTTGTGTGACAGCGCCACACAACGCTGCACGCCAAGCCCCGTTGTGTGACAGAGCCACACAACGCTGCACGCCAGGTCCCGTTGTGTGACAGCGCCATACCACATTGTATTTGTAATAATATGACTGAATTATTATGTCTCATTAAGTTTATTTTAATGTATAATATATCTGTATGAGTATTACAATTTATTAATATGCAAAAGATTACATATAATCTAAACATGCATGTACATAATAAATATACATTTTAATATGTATTCAATTGTTTAAAATATACACAACACTACAACCCTGTCCCTATTGTGTGACAGCGCCACACAACACTGCACGCCAGGCCCCGATGTGTGACAGCGCCACACAACGCTGCACGCCAGGCCCCGTTATGTGACAGCAATACACAAAGCTGCACGCCAGGCCCCGTTATGTGACAGCACCACACAAAGCTGCACGCCAGGCGCCGTTGTGTGACAGCACCACACAAAGCTGCACGCCAGGCCCCGTTATGTGACAGCACCACACAAAGCTGCACGCCAGGCCCCGTTGTGTGACAGCGCCACACATTGATGCACGCCAGGCCCCGTTGTGTGACAGCGCCACACAACGCTGCACGCCAGGCCCCGTTGTGTGACATCGCCACACAACGCTGCACGCCAGGCCCCGTTGTGTGATAGCGCCGCACATTGCTGCACGCCAGGCCCCGTTGTGTGACAGCGCCACACAACGCTGCACGCCAGGCCCCGTTGTGTCACAGCGCCACAAACTGCTGCACGCCAGGCCCCGTTGTGTGATAGCGCCACACATTGCTGCACGCCAGGCCCCGTTGTGTGACAGCGCCACACAACGCGGCACGCCAGGCCCTGTTGTGTGACAGCGCCACACATTGCTGCACTCCAGGCCCTGTTGTGTGACAGCGCCACACAACGCTGCACGCCAGGCCCCGTTGTGTGACAGCGCCACACAACGCTGCACGCCAGGCCCCCTTGTGTGACAGCGCCACACAACGCTGCACGCCAGGCCCCGTTGTGTGACAGCGCCACACAACGCTGCACGCCAGTTCCCGTTGTGTGAAAGCACCACACAACGCTGCACGCCAGGCCCCGTTGTGTGAAAGCACCACACAAAGCTGCACGCCATGCCCCGTTATGTGACAGCGCCACACAACGCTGCACGCCAGTCCCCGTTGTGTCACAGCACCACACAACGCTGCACGCCAGGCCCCGTTGTGTGACAGCGCCACACATTGATGCACGCCAGGCCCGGTTGTGTGATAGAGCCACACATTGCTGCACGCCAGGCCCTGTTATGTGACAGCGCCACACAACGCTGCACGCCAGGCCCCGTTGTGTGACAGCGCCACACAACGCTGCACGCCAGGCCCCGTTGTGTGACAGTGCCACACAACGCTGCACGCCAGGCCCCGTTGTGTGAAAGCGCCACACAACGCTGCACGCCAGGCCCCGTTGTGTGACAGCGCCACACAACGCTGCACGCCAGGCCCCGTTGTGTGACAGCGCCACACAACGCTGCACGCCAGGCCCCGTTGTGTGAAAGCGCCACACAACGCTGCACGCCAGGCCCCGTTGTGTGACAGCGCCACACAACGCTGCACGCCAGGCCCCGTTGTGTGACAGCGCCACACAACGCTGCACGCCAGGCCCCGTTGTGTGACATCGCCACACAACGCTGCACGCCAGGCCCCGTTGTGTGATAGCGCCGCACATTGCTGCACGCCAGGCCCCGTTGTGTGACAGCGCCACACAACGCTGCACGCCAGGCCCCGTTGTGTCACAGCGCCACAAACTGCTGCACGCCAGGCCCCGTTGTGTGATAGCGCCACACATTGCTGCACGCCAGGCCCCGTTGTGTGACAGCGCCACACAACGCGGCACGCCAGGCCCGGTTGTGTGACAGCGCCACACATTGCTGCACTCCAGGCCCTGTTGTGTGACAGCGCCACACAACGCTGCACGCCAGGCCCCGTTGTGTGACAGCGCCACACAACGCTGCACGCCAGGCCCCCTTGTGTGACAGCGCCACACAACGCTGCACGCCAGGCCCCGTTGTGTGACAGCGCCACACAACGCTGCACGCCAGTTCCCGTTGTGTGAAAGCACCACACAACGCTGCACGCCAGGCCCCGTTGTGTGAAAGCACCACACAAAGCTGCACGCCATGCCCCGTTATGTGACAGCGCCACACAACGCTGCACGCCAGACCCCGTTGTGTCACAGCACCACACAACGCTGCACGCCAGGCCCCGTTGTGTGACAGCGCCACACATTGATGCACGCCAGGCCCGGTTGTGTGATAGAGCCACACATTGCTGCACGCCAGGCCCTGTTATGTGACAGCGCCACACAACGCTGCACGCCAGGCCCCGTTGTGTGACAGCGCCACACAACGCTGCACGCCAGGCCCCGTTGTGTGACAGTGCCACACAACGCTGCACGCCAGGCCCCGTTGTGTGAAAGCGCCACACAACGCTGCACGCCAGGCCCCGTTGTGTGACAGCGCCACACAACGCTGCACGCCAGGCCCCGTTGTGTGACAGCGCCACACAACGCTGCACGCCAGGCACCGTTGTGTGACAGAGCCACACAACGCTGCACGCCATGCCCTGTTGTGTCACAGCGCCACACAACGCTGCACGCCAGGCCCTGTTGTGTGATCACGTCACACAACGCTGCACGCCAGGCCCCGTTGTGTGAAAGCGCCACACAACGCTGCACGCCAGGCCCCGTTGTGTGACAGCGCCACACAACGCTGCACGCCAGGCCCCGTTGTGTGACAGTGCCACACAACGCTGCACGCCAGGCCCTGTTGTGTGAAAGCGCCACACAACGCTGCACGCCAGGCCCCATTGTGTGACAGCGCCACACAACGCTGCACGCCAGGCCCCGTTGTGTGACAGCGCCACACAACGCTGCACGCCAGGCACCGTTGTGTGACAGAGCCACACAACGCTGCACGCCAGGCCCTGTTGTGTCACAGCGCCACACAACGCTGCACGCCAGGCCCTGTTGTGTGACAGGGTCACACAACGCTGCACGCCAGGCCCCGTTGTGTGACAGCGCCACACATTGCTGCACGCCAGGCCCCGTTGTGTGACAGCGCCACACATTGCTGCACGCCAGGCCCCGTTGTGTGAAAGCGCCACACAACGCTGCACGCCAGGCCCCGTTGTCTGAAAGCGCCACACAACGCTGCACGCCAGGCCCCGTTGTGTGACAGCGCCACACATTACTGAACGCCAGGCCCCGTTGTCTGATAGCGCCACACATTGCTGCACGCCAGGCCCCGTTGTGTGACAGCGCCACACAACACTGCACGTCAGGCCCCGTTGTATGACAGCGCCACACAACGCTGCACGCCAGGCCCCGTTGTGTGACAGCGCCACACAACGCTGCACGCCAGGCCCCGTTGTGTGACAGCGCCACACAACGCTGCACGCCAGGCCCCGTTGTGTGACCGGGCCACACAACGCTGCACGCCAGGCCCCGTTGTGTGACAGCGCCACACAACGCTGCACGCCAAGCCCCGTTGTGTGACAGAGCCACACAACGCTGCACGCCAGGTCCCGTTGTGTGACAGCGCCATACCACATTGTATTTGTAATAATATGACTGAATTATTATGTCTCATTAAGTTTATTTTAATGTATAATATATCTGTATGAGTATTACAATTTATTAATATGCAAAAGATTACATATAATCTAAACATGCATGTACATAATAAATATACATTTTAATATGTATTCAATTGTTTAAAATATACACAACACTACAACCCTGTCCCTATTGTGTGACAACGCCACACAACGCTGCACGCCAGGCCCCGTTATGTGACAGCAATACACAAAGCTGCACGCCAGGCCCCGTTATGTGACAGCACCACACAAAGCTGCACGCCAGGCGCCGTTGTGTGACAGCACCACACAAAGCTGCACGCCAGGCCCCGTTATGTGACAGCACCACACAAAGCTGCACGCCAGGCCCCGTTGTGTGACAGCGCCACACATTGATGCACGCCAGGCCCCGTTGTGTGACAGCGCCACACAACGCTGCACGCCAGGCCCCGTTGTGTGACATCGCCACACAACGCTGCACGCCAGGCCCCGTTGTGTGATAGCGCCGCACATTGCTGCACGCCAGGCCCCGTTGTGTGACAGCGCCACACAACGCTGCACGCCAGGCCCCGTTGTGTCACAGCGCCACAAACTGCTGCACGCCAGGCCCCGTTGTGTGATAG
Source organism: Dendropsophus ebraccatus (assembly GCF_027789765.1). Taxonomy (NCBI): domain Eukaryota; kingdom Metazoa; phylum Chordata; class Amphibia; order Anura; family Hylidae; genus Dendropsophus; species Dendropsophus ebraccatus. Next base: position 31,387,204 of record NC_091463.1, read on the forward strand.
CGCCACACATTGCTGCACGCCAGGCCCCGTTGTGTGACAGCGCCACACAACGCGGCACGCCAGGCCCTGTTGTGTGACAGCGCCACACATTGCTGCACTCCAGGCTCTGTTGTGTGACAGCGCCACACAACGCTGCACGCCAGGCCCCGTTGTGTGACAGCGCCACACAACGCTGCACGCCAGGCCCCCTTGTGTGACAGCGCCACACAACGCTGCACGCCAGGCCCCGTTGTGTGACAGCGCCACACAACGCTGCACGCCAGTTCCCGTTGTGTGAAAGCACCACACAACGCTGCACGCCAGGCCCCGTTGTGTGAAAGCACCACACAAAGCTGCACGCCATGCCCCGTTATGTGACAGCGCCACACAACGCTGCACGCCAGACCCCGTTGTGTCACAGCACCACACAACGCTGCACGCCAGGCCCCGTTGTGTGACAGCGCCACACATTGATGCACGCCAGGCCCGGTTGTGTGATAGAGCCACACATTGCTGCACGCCAGGCCCTGTTATGTGACAGCGCCACACAACGCTGCACGCCAGGCCCCGTTGTGTGACAGCACCACACAACGCTGCACGCCAGGCCCCGTTGTGTCACAGCGCCACACATCGCTGCACGCCAGGCCCCGTTGTGTGACAGCGCCACACAACGCTGCACGCCAGGCCCCGTTGTGTCACAGCGCCACACAACGCTGCACGGCAGGCCCCGTTGTGTCACAGCGCCACACATTGCTGCACGCCAGGCCTCGTTGTGTGACAACGCCACACAACGCTGCACGCCAGGCCCCGTTGTGTGAAAAAGCCACACAACACTGCACGTCAGACCCCGTTGTGTGACCGGGCCACACAACGCTGCACGCCAGGCCCCGTTGTGTGACAACGCCACACAACGCTGCACACCAGGCCCCGTTGTGTGATAGCGCCACACAACGCTGCACGCCAGACCCCGTTGTGTGACAGCGCCATACCACATTGTATTTGGAATAATATGACTGAATTATTCTGTCTCATTAAGTTTATTTTAATGTATAATATATCTGTATGAGTATTACAATTTATTAATATGTAAAAGATTACATATAATCTAAACATGCATATACATAATAAATATACATTTTAATATGTATTCAATTGTTTAAAATATACACAACACTACAAACCTGTCCCTATTGTGTGACAGCGCCACACAACGCTGCACGTCAGGCCTCTTTGTGTGACAACGCCGCACAACGCTGCACGCCTGGCCTCGTTGTGTGACAGCGCCACAAAACGCTGCACGCCAGGCCCCAATGTGTGACAGCACCACACAACGCTGCACGCCAGGCCTCTTTGTGTGACAGCGCCACACAACGCTGCACGCCAGGCCCCGTTGTGTGACAGCGCCACAAAACGCTGCACGCCAGGCCCCGTTGTGTGACAGCGCCACACAACGCTGCAGGCCAGGCACCGTTGTGTGACAGAGCCACACAACGCTGCACGCCAGGCCCTGTTGTGTTACAGCGCCACACAGGCCCCGTTGTGTAACAGCGTCACACAATGCTGCAAGCCAGGTCCCATTGTTTCACAGCGCCACACAACGATGCACGCCAGGCCCCGTTGTGTCAAGGAACCACAAAAGACTGCACACCAGACCCCGCTGTGTCACAGCGCCACACAACGCTGCACGCCAGGCTCCGTTGTGGCACGGCACAACACAACGCTGCACGCCAGGCCCCGTTGTGTCACAGCACCACACAACGCTGCACACAGCGCCACACAACACTGCACGCCAGGCCCCGTTGTGTGACAGCGCCACAAAACACTGTACGCCAGGCCCCGTTGTGTGACAGCGCCACACAACGCTGCACGCCAGGCACCGTTGTGTGACAGCGCCACACAACCCTGCACGCCAGGCCCCATTGTGTGACAGCGCCACACAACACTGCACGCCAGGCCCCGTTGTGTGAAAGCGTCACACAACGCTGCACGCCAGGCCCCGTTGTGTGACAGCGCCACACAACGCTGCACGCCAGGCCCCATTGTGTGACCGGGCCACACAAAGCTACACGCCATGCCCCCTTGTGTCACAGCGTCACACAACGCTGCACACCAGGCCCCGTTGTGTGACCGGGCCACACAACGCTGCACGCCAGGCACCGTTGTGTGACAGCGCCACACAACCCTGCACGCCAGGCCTTGTTGTGTGAAAGCGCCACACAACGCTGCACGCCAGGCACCGTTGTGTGACAGCGCCACACAACGCTGCACGCCAGGCCCCGTTGTGTGATAGCGCCACACAACGCTGCACGCCAGGCACCGTTGTGTGACAGCGCCACACAACGCTGCACGCCAGGCCCCGTTGTGTGAAAGCGCCACACAACGCAGCACGCCAGACCCCGTTGTGTGACAGCACCACACAACGCTGCACGCCAGTCCCAGTTGTGTGACAGCACCACACAACGTTGCACGCCAGGCCCCAATGTGTGACAGCACCACACAACGCTGCACCCCAGGTCTCTTTGTGTGACAGCGCCACACAACGCTGCACGCCAGACCCCGTTGTGTGACAGCGCGACAAAACGCTGCACGCCAGGCCCCGTTGTGTGACAGCGCCACACAACGCTGCAAGCCAGGCACCGTTGTGTGACAGAGCCACACAACGCTGCACGCCAGAACCCGTTGTGCGACCGGGCCACACAACGCTGCACGCCAGGCACCGTTGTGTTATAGCGCCACACAACGCTGCACGCCAGACCCCGTTGTGTGACAGCGTCACACAACGCTGCACGCCAGGCCTCTTTGTGTGACAGCGCCACACAACGCTGCACGCCAGGCCCCGTTGTGTGACAGCGCCACAAAACGCTGCACGCCAGGCCCCTGTCACACAACGCTGCACGCCAGGCACCGTTGTGTGACAGAGCCACACAACGCTGCGAGCCAGGTCCCGTTGTCTCACAGCGCCACACAACGCTGCACGCCAGGCCCCGTTGTGTGACAGCGCCATACCACATTGTATTTGTAATAATATGACTGAATTATTATGTCTCATTAAGTTTATTTTAATGTACAATATATCTGTATGAGTATTACAATTTATTAATATGTAAAAGATTACATATAATCTAAACATGCATGTACATAATAAATATACATTTTAATATGTATTCAATTGTTTAAAATATACACAACACTACAACCCTGTCCCTATTGTGTGACAGCGCCACACAACGCTGCACGCCAGGCCCCGTTGTGTGAAAGCGCCACACAACGCTGCACGCCAGGCACCGTTGTGTGACAGCGCCACACAACGCTGCACGCCACGCCCCGTTGTGGCACGGCACAACACAACGCTGCACGCCAGGCCTCTTTGTGTGACAGCGCAACACAACGCTGCACGCCAGGCCCCGTTGTGTGACAGCGCCACAAAACGCTGCACGCCAGGCCCCGTTGTGTGACAGCGCCACACAACGCTGCACGCCAGGCACCGTTGTGTGACAGAGCCACACAACGCTGCACGCCAGGCCCTGTTGTGTCACAGCGCCACACAGGCCCCGTTGTGTAACAGCGTCACACAACGCTGCAAGCCAGGTCCCGTTGTCTCACAGCGCCACACAACGCTGCACGCCAGGCCCCGTTGTGTGATAGCGCCACACAACGCTGCACGCCAGGCCCCGTTGTGTGACAGTGCCACACAACGCTGCACGCCAGGCCCCATTGTGTGACCGGGCCACTCAAAGCTACACGCCATGCCCCCTTGTGTCACAGCGTCACACAACGCTGCACGCCAGGCCCCGTTGTGTGACAGCGCCACACAATGCTGCACGCCAGGTCCCGTTGTGCGACAGCGCCATACAACATTGTATTTGTAATAATATGACTGAATTATTATGTCTCATTAAGTTTATTTTAATGTATAATATATCTGTATGAGTATTACAATTTATTAATATGTAAAAGATTACATATAATCTAAACATGCATATACATAATAAATATACATTTTAATATGTATTCAATTGTTTAAAATATACACAACACTACAACCCTGTCCCTATTGTGTGACAGCGCCACACAACACTGCACGCCAGGCCCCGTTGTGTGACAGCGCCACACAACGCTGCACGCCAGACCCCGTTGTGTGACAGCGCCACACAACGCTGCACGCCAGGCCCCGTTGTGTGACAGCGCCACACAACGCTGCACGCCAGGCCCCGTTGTGTCACAGCTCCACACAACATTATATGTGTGATAATATGACTGAATTATTTTATCACTTTGTTTATTTTGATGTATAATATATCTGTATGAGTATTACAATTTATTAATATGTAAAAATATGTAAAAATCTAAACATGCATGTACATAATAAATATACATTTTAATACGTATTCGATTGTTTAGAAAATACACAACACTGTCCCTATTGTGTCACATCACCACACAACACTGCACACCATGCCCCGTTGTGTGACAGCGCCGCACAATGCTGCACGTCAGGCCCCGTTGTTTGCCAGCGCCACACAACAATATACGCCAGGCCCGTTGTGTCACAGCGCTACACAACACTGTACGCCAGGCCCCGTTTTGTGACAGCGCCACACAACGCTGCACGCCAGGCTCCGTTGTGTCACTGCGCCACACAATACTGCACACTAGGCCCTTTTGTGTCTCAGCGCCACACAACACTGTCACCCTGGCTCCGTTGTGTCACAGCGTAATCCTTGCGTAGGTATTTGGGAGGTGGGTGGGGCTCCCTCTTTGTGCCTTCACCTTGACGTGGTGAGGGAGCTTGCGTGCCTTTGTGATCCTAAGAGCTAAGCTGGCTGGAGTAATGCTCCTGGTGGGGTTACCCGTGCCAGACAGGTCAAAGAGGAGAGGCCAGACTAAGAAAGGCACCCATAAAATTGGATTGGCAATGTTCTTCTGTACCCTGACAAAAAATGTCAACGGTTAAACATACAAGTGTAGGTTTGATCACTAGGCTGAGAAGATAATCATTGGTCTGTATAAGAGCTTAGAAAAGCTGCGATGTGAAAAGGCTGATGTCCTGGTAAGATTTGCTGATTCATAGATATATATATGTAATCACACTGTGACACAGTCACCTCGGCACTTCCAGAGTCAAGCCTGTTATGAATGCAAACGTGACATGCATGTACAGAAACCTATGACACCAATCCTAAACTCTGATCCTCACTTGTGCGGAAGAAGCAGTCAATGCTATGCAGTGATGACATCTGAAGTATAATGACAATTAACAAAAAAGAATCCCCAAAGTGATAAAAAAAATCCCCAGAAGATGCTATAGCAGCGAAACGTACGTCGGGTCGTGGACCCAAGACCCTCCATTAACGATTCACAGGTTTGTTGCAGGAGAAGTGTGACAGGTTTACCCGGCCTTACTGTCAGCCCTCCTGTTTCAGTGTTGTTCCATACTCCGTTTTTTCTCCCTTCTAAGGGTACAAACCACACACCGTATACACAGCAGATACGCAACAAATACGCAGCAGATTTGTTGGTACAGATTTGATGCTGTGTTCAGTTATTTAGATCTAATCTGCTGCGTATTTGCTGCGTGTTTGCTGCGTATTTGCTGCGTATCGCAGCAGTAAATACGCTGCTTATACAGTGTGTGGGTTTATACCCTATGGGCCACATGTATCATCCGGCGAACGGATGATTTTCGGCGGAAAGTGCCGATTTGCATATTATTTTATACACAAATGGCCGATTTGCGAATAAAATATTCGCAAATCGGCACTTTCCGCCGAGTACGACAGGGGGGCGGAAAGGGGGCGTGTAGTGGGCCCAAAAAAGTCCGCCCAAATATACGCCGAAAACCTACTCCAGTCCTCAGCTGGCGTAGGTTTTCGGCGGTGCGCACCGGCGCGCACGGGATTTATGTAGAGACAGTCTGCCTCTACATAAATCTCCGTAGCGCCGGAGCTGCGGGGGCATTTATAAGTCCGGCATAAAAAACGCCGGACTTAATAAATGCCACCCTATGGGTACAAACACACGCAGCAGATACGCAGCAAATACGCAGCAGATTTGATACTGTGTTCAGTTATTTAGATCTAATCTGCTGCATATCGCAGCAGTAAATACGCAGCGTATAAGTCGTGTGTGTTTGTACCCTAAGCAATTTTTATTGTTTTTTTTACTTCCTACAGCACTTGCACTTGCTGGGGGGAATACGGCACGATGGTAACATCACTACATTAAGGTCAGTGTCGGACTGGGGGACCGGGGATTTCCCCGGTGGGCCCCGAGCAGTCAGGGATTTCCCCGGTGGGCCCCGAGCAGTCAGGGGACACAGGGCTGGAGACCAAAAGAATGTAGTCTCCACCCAGTAAGCCCAGCGGGGGCACCCGTGCTCCTAGGGGGCCCACTCAGCCGCGGATTGCCGCACCTTCCCTTTTAACTGGAAGCGATCGAAACGATGGCTTCCAGTTAAATGCAGAAGTGTTCTGATTCACAGGGCGAGAAGCCATCGGCTTCCCGCCCTGTCAATCACTCTTGTGACCGCAAGCAGCTTCTTGCTTGCGGTCACAAGCGTGGTGCTGCCGCCGCCTCCCCTGACAGATGAGCAGCTGCTGGTCCCGGGCAGCGTCATCACCAGAGAGCTCCGTGCGCAGTGCGGCAGCGGGGACTTCCGGTTCACGTAAAACGCATACCGGAAGTCCCAGCCGCTGCGGTGCACACAAAGCTCTCTGGTGGTGATGCTGCCAGGACCAGGAACTGCTCGTCTGTCGGGGAAGAGAAGCAGGGGCCCGCGACCGTCGGGGGAGCGTGGTGACAGGTGAGTTGGGTTTTGTTGTTTTTTACCAGCACTAAGGGCTATAGGGGAGGGAGGGGGGGTGGATGGCCAGCACTGGGGGCTATAGGGGAGGTGGATGGCCAGCACTGGGGGCTATAGGGGGGAGGGAGGGGGGGTGGCCAGCACTGGGGGCTATAGGGGAGGTGGATGGCCAGCACTGGGGGCTATAGGGGGGAGAGAGGGGGTTTGGCCAGCACTGGGGGCTATAGGGGGGAGAGAGGGGTGGATGGCCAGCACTGGGGGCTATAGGGGAGGTGGATGGTCAGAACTGGGGGCTATAGGGGAGGGGGGATGGCCAGCACTGGGGGCTATAGGGGAGGGAGAGGGGTGGATGGCCTGCACTGGGGGCTATAGGGGAGGGAGAGGGGTGGATGGCCAGCACTGGGGGCTATAGGGGAGGGAGAGGGGGGGAGGGCGAGCACTGGGGGCTATAAGGGAGGGAGAGGGGGGGAGGGCGAGCACTGGGGGCTATAAGGGAGGGAGGGGGGGGATGGCCAGCACTGGGGGCTATAGGGGAGGGAGGGGGGGTTGGCCAGCACTGGGGGCTATAGGGGGGGTGGCCAGCACTGGGGGCTATAGGGGGGGGATGGACAACATAAGGGGGGCTATAGGGGGGATGGACAACATAAGGGGGGGGATGGGCAACATAAGGGGGCTATGGGGGGGATAGGCAACATAAGGGGGCTATGGGGGGGATAGACAACATAAGGGGGCTATGGGGGGATGGACAACATAAGGGGGCTATGGGGGGATAGACGACATAAGGGGGGCTTTAGGGGGGATGGACAACATGAGGGGGGCTATATGGGGGAATGGACAACATGAGGGGGCTGTATGGGGGGAATGGACAACATGAGTGGGCTATATGGGGGAATGGACTACATAAGGGGGGTATCTATATTGAAGAAGGACAACATGAGGGGGCTATATATATGGGGATGGACAACATAAGGGGTCTACCTATATGGGCATGGACAACACTCTAAGTTGTCTATATGGGGGACTGAACAAAGGACCATCTATAAGGTGCCTACACAGAGGGGACCATATACTATAAGGGAGATATATATACATAGATTCAGCCTACCCACTAAATGAGGGCATAAAGGGGCCAATACAGATGTGCAGTGTGTATACAGATGAGGATGGTGACAGAGTGAGGAACCTAATATATTTCTCTGGCAGATTCTGTGGATTCGTGGCTCATAGAAGTTCTCATAACGGCCCAGGGCAGATGGAGAAGAAGAAGAAGAGGGAAGAACTCTGATTAGAGAAGACGTCCCCTGTGAGTCACCTGATATAACTGCACTGTAATGTATATGGTGTACAGAACCTGTGTAGAGCTGTGTCTACCTCTATATGACTGGATGAGGTGATGGTGATCTGTGTACAGAGGATTATTCAGTAGCAGCAGTGGTGTTAGTCAGTATGTGGTGGTGTTAGTCAGTAGCAGTGGTGATGTGAGTCAGTATGTGGTGTTGTTAGTCAGTAGCAGCGATGGGGTTAGTCAGTATGTGGTGGTGTTAGTCAGTATGTGATGGTATTAATCAGTATGTGGTGGTATTTGTTACTTGTAATCTGGTGCAGTGTTCATTGGTCTTAGTATACTGGTTCTGGTCAGTAACAATATGGTGGAGATGTTATTGGTTGTGGTGTGACGGTAATATTTCCCCCTTGTATACTGTTATTATTGGTCTCAATATACAGGATTTGGTCAGTAACAGTATGGCAGTAATATGTATGGTGATAATATTTCCCTCCTATATACTGGTATTATTGGTAATATTGGTATACAGGATCTGGTCAGTAATAGTATGGCAGTAATATGTGTGGGGATGTTTGCTCTTTATATACTGGTGTTATTGGTAGCATACAGTAGTATACAGTGTTATCATGCAAAGAAAATTGTCTTATAGCCCAATTACATCGGCCAATTATCGGTAACAAGCGCTCCTAGGAAGCCCCATGTAAAAGTGTCAGAGATCAGCTGACAAATGCCCCATAGTCGGCTGATTTGATCTTTTGTGCGTGTGTAATAATCATTGCTGTCGGCCGCACATCTCTATATATTCCTGCCCTGCTGATTAGCAATCATTTGCAGCCCTATGCTGCCCCATATCACGCCGTGTTACTGGACCCTTATTAATGTTACCATAGATAAGTATGGTGGCTGAAGGGTGGGCCCCAAGAATGATTTCCCCTGGTGGGCCCAGGGACTCCAGTCCGACACTGATTAAGGTTACTTATTTGAAAGTGTCTCTGTGTCCTGTTTTGTGCATTTGTGTGGTCATACGTGTCCTGTACACGTACCCTGGTTCAGGTGTCTGTGTTCGTGTATGTTTTTATACTTTTTATTCATTAAATAAAGATTATTTGTATTTTCCCTAGAAACGCCTTTTCCTTGAGAGTATGACAAGAAAGAATACATTTATGTCTCAGTAGTCTTGTGTAGCTGTTGGAATACACACGTTATCCTGGCTTAGAACAACATGGGAACTTTTTTCAGAAATAGCATCATTCTTGTCCTCAGTTTGGGTGTATCATTACAGCTTAGTTCCATTGAAGCGAATGGAGCTGAATTGTAATACAACATACAACCTAAGGACAAGGATGGTGCTGTTTTTGCAGTAAAGTAGCTGTGTTTTTTTTAGTCGTGGATAACTCCTTTAAAGGGGTTGTATCAGGATTGTGGTTATTTTAGATGCTGTAAGGTGAATATACTAAGGCTATGTTCACACATAGTACAGTACATAGAGACTCTTTTACACAAGCCAATTATCAGCCAAAGGAGGATTTCTTTTTTTCTCATATATTCTTTATTTAAACAAAACAACACCTTTGGCAGGTCAGCAAAGTGAGGACATCCCCACCATACAACAACAGTAGAGAGCCTAACAAATGTTTAAGTACATATAACAGAATGTAAGAACTGACAATACCATATAGAGATGCTGGCAGGGCCGGCGTCAACACCCGGCATACTCGGGCAAGTGCCGGGGCCCACGGCCGCTCAAGGGGCCCCCGACACTTGGCCGAGCAGTGAGCCAGACGCCCGCCACATCACCGACCCCCCGAACACCCGGGGGGATGGGTGCTGCCGACCCCAAGTGCGGGGGAGGGCTGGAGGGGCTGGGGAAGGACCTGCCCTGTTTGCTGCACTGGGGAAGGACCTGTGGTGACGTCATAAGGGGGCGTGGCTGAGAACGGGAGAGGATGCAGGTGGATGAAGGACCTGTGATCATTGTCATGTGACATGAGGGGGCAGGGCTCACTCATATCTCCCTTCTGTATGCGGGTAGTTTTAGACCTCCTCTTATATCTCCTCCTGTAATGGTCTCTGATCTCCTATAATAACAGGCTGTCCATGCTGGGAGTTGTAGTCCTCTTATATCTCCTCCTGTGATGTACTCTGATCTCCTATAATAACAGGCTGTCCATGCTGGGAGTTGTAGTACTCCTTAAATCTCCTCCTGTGATGTCCTCTGATCTTCCATAATAACAGGCTGGACATGCTGGGAGTTGTAGTACTCCTCTTATATCTCCTCCTGTGATGTCCTCTGATCTCCCATAATAACAGGCTGTCCATGCTGGGAGTTGTAGTCCTATTATATCTCCTCCTATAATGTCCTCTGATCTTCCATAATAACAGGCTGGACACGCTGGGCGTTGTAGTTCCCCCTGGTATACCTCATGTAATGCCTCCTGATTGTAACTCCATTCTGGCCTCTATGGTGAACAGACTAGAATACAGACTCCAGGGGGAGGACCTCCTTCTAGCAACTCCATTCTAGTTTCATCCCTGTGTGGATGCGCTCTCACCAACAGGCGCAGAGCGATGACGTCATCACGCCTGCTGGTGGATCCACAAGGCGCACACAAGGGAGAAGAGGATCCGTTACCTGATTAGTGAGTATGATTATATTTTTTTATTTTCTTGTGTTGAGGGAGAACAGGGGGAATTACTATTGGGGCAGGGGGCATTACTATGGGGACAGAGGGCATTATTACTATATGGAGGGCACAGCATGGGGACATTATTACTATATGGGGGGCACAGCACGGGACCCACAAACCTCCTTACTTTACTTCACATGACACCAAACAGTGGAGTTACTACTGTATGGGAGTCTATGGGTGGGAAAAAGGGAAGGAAGTTGCTGGAAATGTGCGGAGTCTAAAATGTTTGTCTGACAGGTCCTGAAGAGTTGAATTGTAGCTTGAAGAAATCATCATGGAGGTCCGGGCAAGATGGAGAGGAAACGGAGAGTGATCGCCTCAGATCAAAGAAGACATCACCTGTGAGTTAATGAATTACGTTTTTTTTCGGTATTTTGTCAAACTTTATTTGGTAGGTGTGCCCCGAGGTGTGCTAGGTTTGCCCCAAGGTGTGCTAGGTGTGCTACACAAAGGGGCCCGCTGAGGCTTTCTCGCCCAAGGGCCCACAAAAACCTGTGGCCAGCCCTGGATGCTGGGTACAGTTGGAGAAGCCTCCACCACCAATTTCCAACACAACGTTTTCCATTAACAAGAACAAGAGAGAAAATGGGGGGAAGATACACAAACACAAAGCCCCCCCTCCCTTCCTTCGTGTTTGTTTATCTTCCCCCCATTTGCTCCCTTGTTCTTGTTAATGGAAAATGTTGGGTTGGAGGTTGGCGGTGGAGGAGTTGGTTAGAAAGGTGTCGAGAAGGGAGAGCAAGAGGAAAGGGAATGTGAAAGAGAGGGATGGGAAGGAGTGAGGGAAAAAAAGAAAAGAGGAGAACTGAGAGTACAAGAAGAAAGAGAGCGAACACCACATGAGACCACCAGAAAGAAGATGGGTACTCTGAAAGGAAGAGAGAGCACCAAAGTACAAAAGAAAGATAGGGTAAGGATCCAGAAAAGGAGCCTAGGTGTAGAAAACCACGGTGTCCAGCCTGGGCCAACATCACCTCATAACCATCACTGGAGCTACCTCTCCCTGTCCCACGATAGAGGGGGAGCCCAGGAAAACAGAACTAGAGCAACAACTTAAACCCACCCACACAAACCCTGAAATATTGGGAAGAGGAGGGATGTGATAAGGGAAATTATACAAGCCCATATTATAAGATTTATTTCAACTAATCCCCATAGGAAAAAAAAACTTGTTATGCACCATAAACCAACCTAGAACCAACTCAATGTGCGTCCAATATGGTCAACCTTATAATGCCCACAAGTATTGAGGGAGTCCCACTCAGTGAGGAACATACAGAGTGTACCACTTCTTTACAGGAGTAACATGGGTGCATATAAGGGTGTCATTGGAGGGAGGGGGAGATATAGAAAGGAGAAGTTAGAGACTTCATGTAGAAGGGGCTTTTCTGAATAAAGCAGAAGATGCTACGCCTCTCTATCCCACAGAGACAATGGTATAAGGATAGCCCCCCAACTCTAGATCATTAAGATTGAGCTTACATGTGGCTGTAAGGGCCCAAATTAAGGCAGTGGGACGGGGTCCATTACTAGGCAAAGTGGTCTACATCCCCTCCCCCACAGGAATCCAGAACAATGTGAATCCCACATAGTAGACAGTATAACCGCATTACAAGGGGTTGCAAGTAGTATGTAGGGAGAATAAACTGCTGCACCTCCAACATACAGCCAAGGTACTAGCCAGAGGCCAGTCAGGGAGAGCAACAACTTCTCTAACGGCTGCCAACACAGGCTGTAGTAGGCACCTCATATACAGGGTGTGTGCTGAGATATCGGGGATATCTGTACTCCATACTGCACTGTGCCTGAGTTCTGCACCGCTTGCAGGATAAGCTCCTTAACAGAATAATAATGGAACCTGCATAGAACATGTCTAGGTATTGAAAATTGTTGTGGCCATGCGACTATATGGACTCGAACAATAGTAAAGGGGAGTCCACAGAGCGTGAGGCAGCCACGTTGAATATTTCTGTCACCCTGGTAGATCAGCAGGGAGAGTTGCTGTGTGTGCGCCCACGAGCGTGCCATGTCACGCTCCAGGGAACTGAATCTGTTCTACATTGTGGTAACAGTGTCTTCAGTAACTGAGGTGAGCTGAGTGAGTTATTCAATGGCAGATCAAACTGATTTGTATCTGGTGGGGAAAGCCTGGATTAACTCCCTGCAGTTCAGCATGCACAGGGTGGTAACGGCTGGGAGAGGATTGGCCATGAAGAGTCCAGAGGCCCTTGTGAAGCAACCAGTTATGCTATACTATATTGGAGCTGCCTTGTAGGTCCTGTGTGGCCTGCTGATTAAGCATCGGCACCATGTTGCTCTCCGCTGTGCCTGTCTAGTCAAGCCCCGTGGCGTGTAAAAGCGGTCAATCTGCAAAACAGATCGAATTTAATATTTATTTTTATTTTATCTCCACGCACATATTATGATCAAGCATCTTTTATCTTTGAAGTTGAGCCAGACAATAAGGAGTTTATCCTATATTATATTACATGAGATATACTGTTTGACTTGTTTTTTGTCCAGGTGGGACTGTCAGTGCCAGCTCTGATGCTCTCTGCCGTTTAGCATCATTTACTTGTGTTACTGCATCATTTTTGCGAATACGCTGCAGTACTGCAATGAAACTCCAACATATGTGAACATAGCCCTAATTTCACTGCAGACTTCTGCACAATCAGCGAAATTGCAGCAGCTACTTCTGGCCGGTCAGAGATGGTGATTCACTAGGGGATTGGGGGATCCAGCCAAGCCTCCTGTGACATCACGCCCTGCCCCTGTCTGCATCATCAGCCTGCACTCAGCAAACACACACAATGTGAGACAGAGGCATGTATTTTTTGTCTCCTAAGGTGGGAGAGCAGTGGGAGAAGGAGGCAATGTGAATTGGCACAAAGGCCATTTTTCTTCACTTCCTGGATTTCTATCAGCTACCAGTGTGGCAGAATGGTACAGATATGGTAATACATTATATAGACACATCTATATAACTTTTAATCTACTTTTAATAGAAAACAAATTTTCCTTATGTGGAGTTCCCCTTTAACAGTTTGATGTTACCAGTCTAGCCTAATGGTGCGTTTACACAGACAGATTTATATGACAGATTTTGGAAGCCAAAACCAGGAGCAGATTATAAACTGGGAACAGGTGATAAAGGTAAGACTGAGATTTCTCCTGTTCTCAAATCCATTCCTGGCTTTGGCATCCAAAATCTGTCAGATAAATCTGTGTGTGTAAACGCAGCATTAGGATGGATCATCAATATTCTAGTGCTGGAACACCCCTGTATGCAGTCTTGGCTCCAGTGTGTTAATTTTTGCCTACACTGACTCACTGTAACAAACTATCAGGATAATTGATATGAAAAATAAAGAAGGAACATGCACCTACAATATACCAGAATACTTTATTAATAAATGCATTGGTTACATTATTTTTCCTTCCAGGTATTCTGATCATCTGCCGTGCATCCATCTGATATGTAACTTCATGCTGCCTACGAATTTACTAGTCACCCTTCTAACAAGTTAAAGTGAATATACCACATGAATGCATGTATTAAGTCGTAGCCAAGTCCATGCTACCTCATCATTTTAGAACAGTGCATGGGGGTGTCCCAGATTCCCTTGTAGTAGTGGGCATTGAAAGAATATTCTGACCCATAAGGAGAGGCGACCATAGACGCAAGTTATTAGGGAATCCTTGTGAATGTTTGGCTGCCTTTACACAGACAGATTTATCTGATAGATTTCTAAAGCCACAGCCAAGAATGGTTTTGAAAAGAAGAGAAATCTCAGTCTTTCCTTTATGACCTGTTTTCTGTTTATAGTCTGTTCCTGGCTTTGGCTTCAAAAATCTGTCAGATAAATCTCTCTGTGTAAAGGCACCCTTTGTTTTGGCAACTAGAACTCTGTTAGGCATGAACTCTCGTCAGAAATTAATCCTCAAAGGTTACTTCACTTTGACTACAGCATTTTTCTGTTAGTACTTTTTATATGGAAAACATTGTTAATACGCACAAATAACAACAAATAATAAATTATACTGTGTTCATCTTCTACAGTGCTTACTAGAGATGAGCGGATTTACAATACTAGTAAAGCTCTAGGCTTGGTGGGCTGCCTGTCAGATGGCTGCCTCTCAACTTTGTGCCACTCCATTCCATTCGGATGCCTGCAAAAGCTGGATCCAGTCCTGGGAAATCTCCCAGTTTCCCAGGATCTCATCCAGCTTTTCCAAACACCCAGATCCCAACCAGCCCACTTACCATATCATTTCATATCTATCTATCGTATGCCGAGACAATAAATAATTCTGGCACTCTACAGCAAGCACGATCAATAATATATATTTTTTAATAGTTCAGACATTTCTGCACAATCCAAGCAATATCAGCACTTGCAGATTTTCACAGTGGATTTATTCCATATTGTGACTTCCCCATGGAAAGTAAAGGGGAAAATATGCAATAAATCCACTGCAGCAGATATGCCACAGGTGACCCTACCATAAGACATGGCTTCCTACTCCTAGCACACATAGAGAAAGACAGATACACACAAACAAACAAACTACGTCATCAGCTGCTCAGCCGCGATTGGCTGAGCACAGTTATGCTCAGCCAATCGCGGCTGAGCTTCGGATGACGCTGCAGAGGGCGGCCGGCACTCGGGAAGATCCGCCAAGCTCCCGAAGAAGACGTCACTGCTGACGATCGGAGACCGTGGTCGGCACGCGACAGGTAATGTATAGAGCACCACACTTCCGGGTACACGGGTGGGGGTGGTGGGACACGGGGAAGGGGGCCATTCACAGACATAACATACATTACAAAGTTGTATAACTTTGTAATGTGTGTTATTCTGTGAATAATTTTTTTTCGCCGGACAACCCCTTTAAATAGGGCCTGCGCTCCCCTAATGTAACACTTGTGAGGAGAGCTGCTAGTGAGCTGAGTCCCGCCCACCCTCCCTCTTTTTTACATTTGTTATTTTCTCCGTTCGTCATAGCAGCTAGGCGGGTTAGGGGTCCTTGGGGTTGGTTTTAAACTTTAAAGGGGGGATACACTGGTTTTTTATCCCCTGATGTACTTGGAGCATCCGGGGGAAGTTTGGGCTCCTGGCAGTGTGGTGTCCCGGGAGTGGCGTATCAGGCAGTCAATTAGCCATCTGCCAGTCATATTTAGAGGTGGGGCTCCTGAGCCAGTAGTGGGCGGCTGGGGGTCAAAGGAAGGGGCTGGGGCAGATGGTTTTGGAATATTGGAGCCTGAAGGACCCCTCCCAGGTTGGGTTATGGTGCGTTTACACAGGCAGATTTATCTGACAGATTTTGGAAGCCAAAACCAGGAATGAATTTGAAAAAAAGAGAAATCTCAGTCTTTCCTTTATGACCCGTTCCCTGTTTATGGTCTGTTCCTGGCTTTGGCTTCAAAAATCTGTCAGATAAATCTTCCTGTGTAAACGCACCATTAGTTTAGATTGTTATAGTGGGTCTGTATATATATATATATGTATAGGTAGGCGTATACATATTTTGGTATGCAAAATGTTTTACATATATATATATATATATATATATATATATATATATATACTATTTATATTATGTATGTTAATTTTGTTTGTGTTAATAAATTGGCTGCTGTGGACACTTTTTTCGAAGCAGGTCTCTGTGTTTCTTTTAACCCATAGCTCAGGGCCGGACTGGGACTGAAAATCAGCCCTGGCACTCACACCCCTCCAGCCCACATACCATAACACACTGTGTCCTTAGGTTGTGTTGTGTTGTATTGCAGCTCAGTTCCATTGACGGGAATGGTGCAAAGTCTATCTATCTATCTATCTATCTATCTATCTATCTCCTATCTATCTATCTCCTATCTATCTATCTATCTATCTATCTCCTATCTATCTATCTATCTATCTCCTATCTATCTATCTATCTATCTCCTATCTATCTATCTATCTATCTATCTATCTATCTATCTATCTCCTATCTATCTATCTATCTATCTCCTATCTATCTATCTATCTCCTATCTATCTATCTATCTCCTATCTATCTCCTATCTATCTATCTATCTATCTATCTATCTATCTCCTATCTATCTATCTATCTATCTATCTATCTATCTCCTATCTATCTATCTATCTATCTATCTATCTATCTATCTATCTCTATATCTATCTATCTCTATATCTATCTATCTCCTATCTATCTCTATATCTATCTATCTATCTATCTATCTATCTATCTATCTATCTCTATATCTATCTATCTCCTATCTCTATATCTATCCATCTATCTATCTATCTATCTATCTCTATATCTATCTCTATATCTATCTATCTCCTATCTATCTATCTATCTCCTATCTATCTATCTCCTATCTATCTATCTCCTATCTATCTATCTCCTATCTATCTATCTCCTATCTATCTATCTCCTATCTATCTATCTCCTATCTATCTATCTATTATGCAACAACAGGCTACAGCAGCAATCAGAGGTGTAAGTAGGGTCCTAGGAAAATTTTTAGGATATGTAAAATAATATTACACATATCCTGTATAATGTTAGCACTGGTAAGACAATTTTCTATGCATGATAATACTGTATATCTCTAAATAGCTGTCATAGTTCCCAAATAACACCAGTATACAGAAAGCGCATATTATCATTATACAGATTACCGCCATATTGTTACTGACCAATCCTTTATAAAGAGACTGATACTACCATTATTACAGTATACAAGTCACAGACAATATCTCAACACTGTGACCACTACCATCATCACAACAACATGACTAATACCACTATGCTGTCACTGAAGAAAATCCACTATGTGAACACAAGTATTACCAATAAAATGAATATACACAGGACAAATAATACCATCACCATACAGTGACTGGATAATACTGCTGTACTGTCTATTAATAATATTCCCTTTATAGCACCAGTATATAAAATGCAATATTCTACCTCAGCATTGACTAGAGATGAATTTCAGAGGATTTGGGTTAATGTGAACCTAAACTTACTGTAAGGTCACTCATCTCTAGCCGTGACCACATAGAGGTAAAGATCCAGCTATACAATGGATCTACAGGCCTTAAGAGTGTGTTCACACATATAGGATCTGCAGCAGATTTCATGCTGCAGATATCTTTGTTACTCAATGACGGAACCCAGCATCAAATATGCAGCAGATCCTGTACGTGTGAATGCACCCAAAAAGTGATTATGCATGATTGTGCAGTTACATCCAGTGACTTACAGGAGGCGTCTTCCTACATGAATCATAAGTGACGTTCTTGGTAGTCAAAGTTGTCTGTTCTTTCCATCTGGCTCAGCCCATCATAAAGATTTCTCCAGCCATGACTCTTCTCCCCAGAATCTGCGAGACAAACACTTTAGACTCCACGCTCCAGCATCATCCTAACCTTATACCTCATCATAACCCTATATTGCCCATTGCTTTACACAGTAACAGTGCCCCCTCTGTGCTCCCACATAAGCAGTCAGGCCCAATATGTGCCTCCAGATAGTAGTCAAGCAGCTCTGTGTGCCTATATAGTATTAGACCCTCTGTGTTATGTCATTATATAGGCAACTTCAATGCTCCCCTATAGTAGGCTCCCCTGAGCAGCAGTCCCCATATACCATAGGTCCCACTGAGCAGAACTTATATAGCACAGGTCCCCATATGCAGCCCATAAAAAATATAGCCCCCCACACATAATATAGATGCCCTGTGCAGTCCCACATAATATAGCCCTTTCCCCTGTGTAGCCCACAAAGTATATCCTACCTTTGAAGCCCCTACATAGTATAGGTCCCTGTGTAGCCAGCCCCCACATAGCATAACCCCAATATATTACCCCCCCCCATGTAGCCCCCCACATAATATAGGTCCCTGTGTAGCCAGCCCCCACATAGCATAGCGCTAATATATTACCCCCCCCCCATGTAGCCCCCCACATAGTATAGGTCCCTGTGTAGCCAGCCCCCACATAGCATAGCCCCAATATATTACCCCCCCCATATAGCCCCCCACATAGTATAGGTCCCTGTGTAGCCAGCCCCCACATAGCATAGCCCCAATATATTACCCCCCCCATGTAGCCCCCCACATAGTATAGGTCCCTGTGTAGCCAGCCCCCACATAGCATAGCCCCAATATATTACCCCCCCCATATAGCCCCCCACATAGTATAGGTCCCTGTGTAGCCAGCCCCCACATAGCATAGCCCCAATATATTACCCCCCCCATGTAGCCCCCCACATAGTATTGGTCCCTGTGTAGCCAGCCCCCACATAGCATAGCCCCAAAATATTATTCCCGCCCCGGTGTAGCCCCCCACATAGTATAGGTCCCTTTGTAGCCAGCCCCCACGTAGTATAACCGCAACCTATTATTCCCGCCCCCTGGAGCCCTCCACATAGTATAGGTCCCTGTGTAACCAGCCCCCACATAGTATAGCCCCCAAGAAATTAACCCCCCCGTAGGCCCCACATAGTATAGGTCCCTGTGTAGTCAGCCCCCACATAGTATAGCCCTCCAACATATTATCCCCCCCCCTTTAGGCCCCCACATAGTATAGGTCCCTGTGTAGTCAGCCCCCACATAGTATAGCCCCAACATATTACCCCCTTCCCATGTAGCCCGCACATAAGATAGGTCCTTGTGTAGCCAGCCCTTACATAGCATAGCCCCAATATATTACCCCCCCATGTAGTATAGGTCCCTGTGTAGCCAGCCCCCACATAGTATAGCCCCAACATATTACCCCCTTCCCATGTAGCCCCGCACATAGTATAGGTCCTTGTGTAGCCAGCCCTTACATAGCATAGCCCCAATATATTACCCCCCCCACATAGTATAGGTCCCTGTGTAGCCAGCCCTCACATAGAATAGCCCCCAACATTTTATCCCCCCCCCCCGTGTAGCCCCCCACATAGTATAGGTCCCTGTGTAGCTAGCCCCCACATAGTATAGCCCCTAACATATTACCCCCCCCTGTAGCCCCCCACATAGTATAGGTCCCTGTGTAGTCAGCTCCCACATAGTTTAGCCCCCAACATATAATTCCCCCACCCCCCCGTGTAGCCCCCACATAGTATAGGTCCCCGTGTAGTCAGCCCCCACATAGTATAGCCCCCAACATATTATCCCCCCCCCCTCCGTGAAGCCCCCCACATAGTATCGGTCCCTGTGTAGTCAGCCCCCACATAGTATAGCCCCAACATATTATCCCCCCCCCATGCAGTCCCCCACATAGTATATGTGGCCCTCTGTAGCCCCCACATGGCATTTCCCCCTGTACAGCCCCCACATTGTAAAAAAAACAACAAAAGTATACTCACCTCGGATCCAGCAGATTCTTCCTGGTCCTCTCTGGTCCGGTGCCGTTAGCTGCTTACATTTTCCGTCATCAGCAGCCCAATGCAGACCGGCCCCGGAGTCTCCCAGCTCCAGCCCCGCGGCGCCTGCACCTCTCTCATCTACTGCACGTCGGCGGACGTGTGACGTCATCCGTTACTGCCGGCCACAGAGCAGTAGATGAGAGAGGTGCAGGCGCCGCGGGGCTGGAGCTGGGAGACTCCGGGGCCGGTCTGCATCGGGCTGCTGATGACGGAAAATGTAAGCAGACAACAGCAGCAGCAGATGCAGAGCGGCCGCACCAACTCCTTGACCTGTGCGATGTGCGACGGCGGCGGCCGGTAGGGCTAGCGGAGGGGGGTTGGTCGTCGGCCCTCGGATTGATAATCTGAGCAGCCCAGTGGGCATTTGCCCGGCCTGCCAGATTGTCAGTCCGGGCCTGCCATAGCTGCACCAGGACGTTACTGAACGTCCTGGTGCCGCTATGGGAGTTCAGAGGGAGGTCGCCGCGATCCCAGGTGCCTCATGTAGCCCGGGATCACGGCTATTAGCGGGCACGGTCCGATCGCCATGCCTGCTAATTAAGTACTTAGAAGCAGCTGTCAAAGTTGACAGCAGCTTCTAAATACTTGCTCATCTCCATACCTGGTGGTCTAGTGGGGAATCACCCCCCCCCCCCACGGTGCGATTGCGGGGGGCCGATCCCCGCACCCATCCCGGGCCGGGGTCTGCACCGTAATGGCGCTGATCCCAGCTCGGCATTCTATTGCTTTTGGCTGCAGCAGCCGAAAGCAATAGAAGACTGATCTCATGGATTCATGCAGTATAACTATACTGCATGGATCTCTATGAGAGATCAGAGTGCATATACTAGAAGTACCCCAGTGGGGCTTCTAGTAAATGTGTAAAGTTAAAGAAAAATTTAATTTTAATAACACAAAGCCCCCTCCCCTAATAAAAGTGTGAATCACCTCCCTTTCCCCATTTTATAAATAAAAGTAAATAAATAAACAAACATGTTTGATGTCGCCACGTGCGTAATCGCTCGAACTATTAATTTATCACATTCCTGATCTCACACGGTAAACGGCGTCAGCGTAAAAAAATTCCAAAGTGCAAAATTGCGCATTTTTGGTCGCATCAAATCCAGAATAATTGTAATAAAAAGCGATCAAAAAGGGTTATATGCGCAATCAAGGTACCGATAGAAAGATCACATCATGGCGCAAAAAATGACACCTTACACAGCCCCATAGACCAAAGGATAAAAGCGCTATAAGCATGGAAATAGAGCGATTTTAAGGAACATATAATTTCTTTAAAAGGTTTTAATTTTTTACAAGCCATCAAATCAAATAAAAGTTATACATGTTACATATCGTTGTAATCGTAACAACTTAAGGAACATATATAACAAGTCAGTTTTACCCTAGGGCAAACTGAGTAAAAACAAACCCCCTCAAATAAAAAAAAAAAAACATTTAGTTTTTTCAATTTCACTACACACATAATTTTTTTCTGGTTTCCCGGCACATTTTAGGCAAAATTACATCTGCCATTGCAAAGTACAATTAGTTGCACAAAAAATAAGGGCTCATTTGGGTCTCTAGGTGGAAAAATGCAGGCGCTATGGCCTTATATACACGAGGAGGAAAAAACTAAAGCGCAAAAATGAAAACTGGCTGTGTCCCCAAAGGGTTAAGGTGGCTCGGCGGGTGGTGGGTGGAAGTGGAAAGAAGGTACGGATAGAGTCAGGGTCTGTTATAGAGTCTGCGTCATGTACAATGTGATGTGATGATGTGCAGAGGGAGACAGACAGCCCACGCATTGGTACTCCGGCCAGCCCATCAGGCATTTGCCGGTTTGCCAGATTGCCAGTCCGGGCATGACCCAGAGCGTAACAGCATGGAGAGGCAGAGTGTTCAAAAGCATTCGGCTGACAAGCAGACCGCCTAGCCTAGCGAAGTGCTTGCTAGTACTGTAATTTCGCTCATCTCTAGCATACACATTTCACATGTGATTATACCTAATTGTATATGTTTGTTATACTATATATATGCACTTCACCTTGCATGTTATATAATATATGCACTTTATGTTGCATGTATATTTTGCATGGCTGTCTATATTGGCCATGTAAGATAGCATAGACCAAACTATGCCCCGGTGTGTAAAATAGCCTAGGCCAAACTATACCCCGGTGTGTAAAATAGCCTAGGCCAAACTATACCCCGGTGTGTAAAATAGCCTAGGCCAAACTATACCCCGGTGTGTAAAATAGCCTAGGCCACAGTATGCCCCAGTGTGTAAAATAGCCTAGGCCAAACTATACTCCAGGGTTTAAATAGCCTAGGCCAAACTATACCCCGGTGTGTAAAATAGCCTAGGCCAAACTATACCCCGGTGTGTAAAATAGCCTAGGCCAAACTATACCCTTGGGTGTAAAATAGCCTAGGTCAAACTATACCCATCCAGGCTAGAATATATCAATCTAATGTTGAAACTGGATATAGTCTGGCCCAGGCCACATGAACTGGTGTATTGCAGATCACGGGGGTGAATACCTACCACTTAACCCTTCCAACCCATGGTAGCTCCCTGCCCACCAAAAACAGACACTGACACCATCTTCAATTTGAAAATTGGCCACAGCAGCCTCTTTATTAAATACAAAATGTCCAACCAGAACAATTAACAAAACAATCCTAACTTTATATGTATGATATTAATATATATATATATATATATATATATATATATATATATATATATATATATATATATAAAACATACCAGAGGAGGTAAAGGATGGCACTTCTGGCAGTATGAAAAAATGAAACCCATGTCGCAACGCGCCGACTCAGGGAAGGGGCAAATCTGCCCCCATACTGCCTACCCCCCTTTCCGAGCACCATGTGCTAACCACCGCCTGGGTGGTAACCAATAGCAACCCCTACCTGCTTCCACGCCCAGTAACCAACAAGGGGTTGCTATTCCTCCAGATTCCCTCCAAACACCTCCTTACTCCGCGCCATCCCCCACCTCCCCACCGCAAGCTGCCGCAACAAGTACTCCCCCAGCCACCACCCACCGGCCATAAACTAAAGAGCGGGCTGTTCGCTGGTCCAGATCAGGAGCGTGTGAGTAACCCCTCCCCTCCTATTATACTCAGACCATTTGCCCACCCCCTTCCACTTACTATTGGCCACCAGCAACAAACTTCCCCTGCTGTAAGCCCTCCCCCCAACTGCTAATCAACCATGAGCCCCGTGCTAGCCATTAACCCCTTATCCACCCTCACCCCCTACTGCCCTCACAGTCATATCCGGGCTGCCACTATTCTGCGCCCGTTTGCGCCCTTCCTGTATACTTTGGGTTATAAACCTTATACTTGGGAGTGTAAAACAGCCTAAGCCAGACTATATCCCTCTGGGCCATAATGTTTACCATAATTGGTTTTCTCAACTTTGGTCCAGGCCACAGTATACCCCAAGGGATGTACTCTATGCCGGGGGAGAAGGGGTCTAAAACAGCCTAGGCCATACTATATCCCTCTGAGCTAAAAGCTTATGGGTCCTAGGTTTTTGTGAGCTCATACCGGCTTGGATTGCCACCACACAGCACTGGGTGTCACAGCTGCTTCTTATCATTCTCCATCACAGGAGCAGCCACGGCCAGGAGCCACAACCAGGGTACTTGTAGAAGAAGCAGAGCCACATCTAAAAGCATCAAGCAGGGCCGGGACAAAGGGTAGGCCAGGGTAGCCGATGGCCTAGGGCGCCATCTCGTGGTAAGTTACAGGGGGCGCAATTTCAATTTAATAAAAAAAAAATCATTGACCTGCCAGGACCTGCAGGACCTGCCAGGATCTACAGAGACTCCGCCCCCTCCTCACCATGAGACCTCTTCCCTGTCTGACTGCTGGAGGCTGTACCGACTGCTGGGCTGCTGTCTGGTGAGTTCACTGACTGACTCCCATCATTCTTTAGGTGTAGGAAGGCTGGGAGAGCTGGGAATGCTGGGAGAGGGAGGTCACCTAGGTCACAGGGCTGCCCCATATAACACTGCCCCATATCCCTGCACTGCTCCTCTATACACAGCACTTCCCATATTATTCCCCAACCTGTAGGTCACCAGCTGCTCCAAAACTACAACAGTAACAGCATGATAGGAGTTGTAGTCCTGCCACAGCTCGGGAGCCACAGGTTGGTGAACACTTATATTCTGTTTATTGTGTACAGGCTAATCCCCTTGACACCAGTGATTTACAGTCAGGGGGTACAGTATACATGTCCTGTTACATTCAGGGGGTACAGTATACATGGTCCTGTTACAGTCAGGGGGTACAGTATACATGGTCCTGTTACAGTAAGGGGGTACAGTATACATGGTCCTGTTACAGTCAAGGGGTACAGTATACATGGTCCTGTTACAGTCAGGGGGTACAGTATACATGGTCCTGTTACAGTCAGGGAGTACAGTATACATGGTGTTACAGTCAGGGGGTACAGTATACATAGCCCTGTTACAGTCAGGGGGTACAGTATACATAGCCCTGTTACAGTCAGGGGGTACAGTATACACGGTCCTGTTACAGTCAGGGGGTACAGTATACACGGTCCTGTTACATTCAGGGGGTACAGTATACATGGTCCTGTTACAGTCAGGGGGTACAGTATATATGGTCCTGTTACAGTCAGGGGGTACAGTATACATGGTCCTGTTACAGTCAGGGGGTACAGTATACATGACCCAGTTATATTCAGGGGGTACAGTATACATGGTCCTGTTACAGTCAGTGGGTACAGTATACATGATCCTGTTACATTCAGGGGGTACAGTATACATGGTCCTGTTACAGTCAGGGGGTACAGTATACATGGTCCTGTTACAGTCAGGGGGTACAGTATACATGGTCCTGTTACAGTCAGGGGGTACAGTATACATGGCCCTGTTATATTTAGGGGGTACAGTATACATGGTCCTGTTATATTTAGAGGGTACAATATACATACTGGACTCTCACATATAGTCTGCAGTGTAGTAATACTCTGCAGAGCCTGTGATGACCAAGTATCAGCCCCCACATACAGTATATCCTCCTGGCTGTCCCTGCATAGTGTACCCTTCCTTCTCTGCCTAGGGCACCAAAACCCCTTGTCCTGGCCCTGGCATCAAGCATACAAGCCTTCCTATTCAATGGTATGCTAGTTTATAGCCACATGTATGCATTGACTTTAAGGTTAGAACTACATGGCAGCATATTCAGGGTGGGGAAATTAGGTCTGAACAGGTTCTCACTGTCTGGATGTAATGTTCCTCCTGCTAGTGACTGACAGTCTTCTCCTAGTCACTGTGTGCATAGTGTAGCCTCTCAATCACTGGCAGGAGCACAGGGACAGGAGCACAGGGACAGTGCCATCTAATGAATACACAAGACTCATCTCTCAGTGTGTCTGGTGTGTGCTGCAGGTCTTATAAAGTTATACGGCATTAGTGATTTACACAGCGAGGGCAGCATTATGGATGACAGGCTCCTCTAATCTGTGACAAAGCATACTACAGATTCGAATAAATCCCTGAATAGGTGTGATGCCAGCACCAAAAACAGGCAGGCAGTTTGAAAAGGACTAAATATCGTTTTTATTACATAAAAAAAAACAGCCTAAAAACACAAGTGCTTCTCACCAAAAGACATGTATACAGATACAATTGTACATAAAAGTGTATTTATTGGATGTTGGTGACCACATGGAGAAGGGAGGGACATCATGGGACAGAGAATATTATTGTTGGAGGTTTATCAGACAATACAGTAGGAATTGGCTTTGTTGCCCTTACCTACCAATAACAGCTCAGCTTTCATTTTACCAGGGAACATGAGTATTGTAAAGGTGAGCTGTGATTGGTTGCTATGGGCAACAAAGTGAAGTCCTAATGTAAGACTGCAGTGTGAATACTCTCATCATCCACTGCTGGGAACATGGTAAGGCTTTGGGTATTCCTTTGCTCACACATCATGGTGCTTTACCTGCTGGGTTTCAGCTGAGTGGAAGTGTTATTAAACTATTAAAAAATGTTACTTGTTCAATTGTGAACATCCCTGAAGGGGATTGGCTGCAGTAGAGGGGTCATGTGACCAGTCAGTGTACTGCACAGTGATTGGTCAGTGTCTGGGCTGTTATGATTTGAACTGGTTTGTGAGGTCATCAACCAACTGCCATGACCCGTACAGAAAACAACAACAGCAAAAACATCATCAACATCATCATCAACAGCAGCAGCAGCAGCAGCAGATCCTCCTCCTCCTCCAGCGCCTCCTGATTTCTGAGGAGCCATTTTCTGATTGACGGCTCAGATCTCCTTTATGCCCCTCATCATCTATTGGTAAGCGTTATAGCCACATTGTACACTGGAGGAGGACAGAAGGGGGCGCTGTTTATTTTAATAAGAAATTGACTTTTATTGGTTATCAGGGGAGATTTATGGTCCTGTCTTCTCCTTGTTGCCCATTGCAACCAATCACAGCTCAGCTTTCATTATACCTGAGCAATATGAGTAATGAGAGCTGAGCTGTGATTGGTTGCTATGGGCAACAAGACCATTTCTACTGTAAGACAGCAGTGTGAATACTCTCATCATCCATGATCCGCTGCTGGGAACATGATCAGGCTATGGACATTCTCATGCTGTAATTCCTTGTTTTTACTGAATTTATTTTTGCTTTTGGTTCACAACTTTGGGAATGTTGTTGGGGGAGATTTATGACGCTGTCTTGTAATAGGATTGTCTTTGTTGCCCATAGCAACCAATCACAGCTCGCCTCTCATTACACATGCTGCTCTGGGTAAATGAAAGCTTCACAGCTAGAGGTCTTCCTAGTGTCATTCTACCTCATATTGGCAGAACGTAATCAAACTGGGTGCAGAGGAAGCGTGCGGCAGTTGCCCATAGCAACCAATCAGATTCTAGCTTTTATATTAAAGAGGCCTCTGAGAAATGAAAGCTGGAATCTTATTGGTTGCTATGGGTAACGGCTCCACTGTACAGGGTTTGTTTAACTTTCCCTATTACTCCTATCAACCAATAACCGCTGTTATTTCTATAGGGCAGTCTACAAAATAAAAGATGCATAGTGATTGGTTGCTATGGGCAACAAGTAGAGCCTCATAAACCTTCCATAGCAACCAACAACTATGCAGATTTAGTTTTGTATTTTGGTCTTAAAAAGTGAAAGCTGTGCTGTGATTGGTTGATTGGTGTTATAGTTCTCCACCAATATACTCATTCTGTGCCTCTCTGCTCAGGAACCGGCCCCATACACAGAGTCTGCACTGGACAGCGAAGATGGAGCGCCCTCTGCAGGAAGAAAAGGACCATGATGGCTCCTGGATTATGGCAAGAGCAATGGTGGCCGTGAGTAGTATCATGTATACAATGATCATGTGTCTGTACAATATATATATATATATATATATATATATATATATATATATATATATATATCCAGCCATAGGTGGTACAGGTTCAGGCTTGTGGGTCCATAGGTGCCTGAGCTTCATGTATAAGTAATATAAAGCTGGGTTCACACACTGTATACTTCAGGCAGTATTTGGTCCTCAAGTCAGGTCCTCATAGCAACCAAAACCAGGAGTGGATTGAAAACACAGAAAGGCTCTGTTCACACAATGTTGAAATTGAGTGGAGGGCCGTCATATAACGGTAAATAACTGCCATTATTTCAATATAACAGCCGTTGTTTTAAAATAACAGCAAAAATTTGCCATTAAATGACGGCCATCCACTCAATTACAACATTGTGTGAACAGATCCTTTCTGTGTTTTCAATCCACTCCTGGTTTTGGTTGCTATACAGCCTCACAAATACAGCCTCAAATATACATAGTGTGAACCCAGCCTAACATTGTATAGGATCCTATAGAACTCGGTGGGCCACACAACGTTGCACGCCAAGCCCCGTTGTGTGTCAGACCCACACAACGCTGCACGCCAGGCCCCGTTGTGTCACAGCGTCACACAACGCTGCAAGCCAGGTCCTGTTGTGTCACAGCGCCACACAACGAAGCACGCCGAGCCGCGTTGTGTCAAGGAACCACAAAAGGCTGCACACCAGACCCCACTGTGTCACAGTGCCACACAATGCTGCACGCCAGGCCCCGTTGTGTGACAGCGCCATACAACATTGTATTTGTAATAATGTGACTGAATTATTATGTCTCATTAAGTTTATTTTAGGGTTCAAACCCACTTGACGTATTTGCTGCGTGAATCAGTCTTAAAAATAAGCAGGCAAAACGCAGGTTGGCTTTATACAATTGTTCTGCGTTAAAATACGCAATTGCGTATTTTTGAAGCGTGAAGCTACATGCGTTTTTCGCACAGGCTGTTAGCAACTGGTGCTTTGCTAACAACAAGCTTCACGCTTCAAAAATACGCAATTGCGTATTTTAACGCAGAACAATTGTATAAAGCCAACCTGCGTTTTGCCTGCTTATTTTTAAGACTGATTCACGCAGCAAATACGTCAAGTGGGTTTGTACCCTTAATGTATAATATATCTGTATGAGTATTTCAATTTATTAATATGTAAAAGATTACGTATAATCTAAACATGCATATACATAATAAATATACATTTTAATATGTATTCAATTGTTTAAAATATACACAACACTGCAACCCTGTCCCTATTGTGTCACAGCGCCACACAACCCTGCACGCCAGGCCCCGTTGTGTGACAGCGCCACACAACGCTGCACGCCAGGCCCCGTTGTGTGACAGCGCCACACAACGCTGCACGCCAGACCCCGTTGTGTGACAGCGCCACTCAACACTGCACGCCAGGCCCCGTTGTGTGACAGCGCCACACATTGCTGCACGCCAGGCCCCGCTGTGTGATAGCGCCGCACATAGCTGCACGCCAGGCACCGTTGTGTGACAACGCCACACAACGCTGCACGCCAGGCCCAGTTGTGTGACAGCGCCACACAACGCTGCACGCCAGGCCCCGTTGTGTGATAGCGCCACACAACGCTGCACGCCAGGCCCCGTTGTGTGAGAGCGCCACACAACGCTGCACGCCAGGCCCCGTTGTGTGACAGCGCCACACAACGCAGCACGCCAGGCCCCGTTGTGTGATAGCGCCGCACATTGCTGCACGCCAGGCCCCGTTGTGTGACAGCGCCACACAACGCTACACGCCATGCCCCCTTGTGTCACAGCGTCACACAACGCTGCACGCCAGGCCCCGTTGTGTGACAACGCCACACAACGCTGCACGCCAGGCCCCGTTGTGTGACAGCCCCACACAACGCAGCACGCCAGGCCCCGTTGTGTGATAGCGCCGCACATTGCTGCACGCCAGGCCCCATTGCTGCACGCCGGGCCAAACAACGCCAGGCCCCATTGTGTGACCGGGCCAAACAAAGCTACACATTGCAGGCCCCGTTGTGTGATAGCGCCACACAACGCAGCACGCCAGGCCCCGTTGTGTGAAAGCGTCACACAACGCTGCACGCCAGGCCCCGTTGTGTGACAGCACCACACAACGCTGCACGCCAGGCCCCGTTGTGTGACCGGGCCAAACAAAGCTCCACGCCATGCCCCCTTGTGTCACAGCGCCACACAACGCTGCACGCCAGGCCCCGTTGTGTGACAGCGCCACACAACGCTGCACGCCAGGCCCCGTTGTGTGACAGCGCCACACAACACTGCACGCCAGGCCCAGTTGTGTGACAGCGCCACACAACGCTGCACGCCAGGCCCCGTTGTGTGACAGCGCCACACAACGCTGCACGCCAGGCCCCGTTGTGTGACAGCGCCACACAATGCTGCACGCCAGGCCCCGTGTGACAGCGCCATACAACATTGTATTTGTAATAATATGACTGAATTATTATGTCTCATTAAGTTTATTTTATTGTATAATATATCTGTATGAGTATTACAATTTGTTAATATGTAAAAGATTACATATAATCTAAACATGCATATACATAATAAATATACATTTTAATATGTATTCAATTGTTTAAAATATACACAACACTACAACCCTGTCCCTATTGTGTGACAGCGCCACACAACACTGCACGTGAGGCCCCGATGTGTGACAGCGCCACACAACGCTGCACGCCAGGCCCCGTTGTGTGACAGCGCCACACAACACTGCACACCAGGCCCCGTTGTGTGAAAGCGTCACACAACGCTGCACGCCAGGCCCCGTTGTGTGACAGCACCACACAACGCTGCACGCCAGGCCCCATTGTGTGACCGGGCCAAACAAAGCTACACGCCATGCCCCGTTGTGTGAAAGCTTCACACATTGCTGCACGCCAGGCCCCGTTGTGTGATAGCGCCGCACATTGCTGCACGCCAGGCCCCGTTGTGTGACAGCGCCACACAACACTGCACGCCAGGCCCCGTTGTGTGATAGCGCCACACAACACTGCACGCCAGGCCCCGTTATGTAATAGCGCCACACAACGCAGCACGCCAGGCCCCGATGTGTGACAGCGCCACACAACGCAGCACGCCAGGCCCCGTTGTGTGACAGCGCCACACAACGCTGCACTCCAGGCACCGTTGTGTGACAGCGCCACACAACGCTGCACGCCAGGCCCTGTTGTGTGATAGCGTTACACAACGCTGCACGCCAGGCCCCGATGTGTAACAGCGTCACACAACGCTGCAAGCCAGGTCACGTTGTCTCACAGCGCCACACAACGATGCACACCAGGCCCCGTTGTGTCAAGGAACCAGAAAAGGCTGCACACCAGACCCAGCTGTGTCACAGCGCCACTCAACACTGCACGCCAGGCTCCGTTGTGTCACAGTGCCACACATTGCTGCACGCCAGGCCCCGTTGTGTGATAGTGCCGCACATTGCTGCACGCCAGGCCCCGTTGTGTGATAGTGCCGCACATTGCTGCACGCCAGGCCCCGTTGTGTGACAGCGCCACACAACACTCCACGCCAGGCCCCGTTGTGTGACAGCGCCACACAACGCTGCACGCCAGGCCCCGTTGTGTGATAGCGCCACACAACACTGCACGCCAGGCCCCGTTGTGTGATAGCGCCACACAACGCTGCACGCCAGGCCCCGTTGTGTGACAGCGCCACACAACACTGCACGTCAGGCCCCGTTGTGTGAAAGCGTCACACAATGCTGCACGCCAGGCCCCGTTGTGTGACAGCACCACACAACGCTGCACGCAAGGCCCCATTGTGTGACCGGGCCAAACAAAGCTACACGCCATGCCCCCTTGTGTCACAGCGTCACACAACGCTGCACGCCAGGCCCCGTTGTGTAACAGCGCCACACAACGCTGCACGCCAGGCCCCATTGTGTGAAAGCGCCACACAACGCTGCCGCGTTGTGGCACGGCACAACACAACACTGCACGCCAGGCCCCGTTGTGTGATAGCGCCGCACATTGCTGCACGCCAGGCCCTGTTGTGTGACTGCGCCACACAACGCTGCACGCCAGGCCCCGTTGTGTGCCAGCACCACACACTGCACACCAGGCCCCGTTGTGTGAAAGCGTCACACAACGCTGCACGCCAGGCCCCGTTGTGTGACAGCGCCACACAACGCTGCACGCCAGGCCCCATTGTGTGAAAGCGCCACACAACGCTGCCCCGTTGTGGCACGGCACAACACAACACTGCACGCCAGGCCCCGTTGTGTGATAGCGCCGCACATTGCTGCACGCCAGGCCCTGTTGTATGACTGCGCCACACAACGCTGCACGCCAGGCCCCGTTGTGTGCCAGCGCCACACAACACTGCACGTCAGGCCCCGTTGTGTGATAGCGCCACACAACGCTGCACGCCAGGCCCCGTTGTGTGACAGCGCCGCACAACACTGCACACCAGGCCCCGTTGTGTGATAGCGCCACACAACGCTGCACGCCAGGCCCCGTTGTGTGACAGCGCCGCACAACACTGCACACCAGGCCCCGTTGTGTGAAAGCGTCACACAACGCTGCACGCCAGGCCCCGTTGTGTGACAGCACCACACAACGCTCCACGCAAGGCCCCATTGTGTGACCGGACCAAACAAAGCTACACGCCATGCCCCCTTGTGTCACAGTGTCACACAACACTGCACGCCAGGCCCCGTTGTGTGACAGCGCCACACAACGCTGCACGCCAGGCCCCGTTGTGTGACAGCGCCACACAACGCTGCACGCCAGGCCCCGTTGTGTGACAGCGCCACACAACGCTGCACGCCAGACCCCGTTGTGTGACAGCGCCACACAATGCTGCACGCCAGGCCCCGTGTGACAGCGCCATACAACATTGTATTTGTATTTATATGACTGAATTATTATGTCTCATTAAGTTTATTTTAATGTATAATATATCTGTATGAGTATTACAATTTATTAATATGTAAAAGATTACATATAATCTAAACATGCATATACATAATAAATATACATTTTAATATGTATTCAATTGTTTAAAATATACACAACACTACAACCCTGTCCCTATTGTGTGACAGCACCACACAACGCTGCACGCCAGGCCCCGTTGTGTGACAGCGCCACACAACGCTACACGCCAGGCCCCGTTGTGTGACAGCGCCACACAACGCTGCACGCCAGGCCCCGTTGTGTGACAGCGCCACACAACGCTGCACGCCAGGCCCCGTTGTGTGACAGCGCCACACAACGCTGCACGCCAGGCCCCGTTGTGTGAAAGCGCCACACAACGCTGCCCCGTTGTGGCACGGCACAACACAACACTGCACGCCAGGCCCCGTTGTGTGATAGCGCCGCACATTGCTGCACGCCAGGCCCTGTTGTGTGACTGCGCCACACGACACTGCACGCCAGGCCCCGTTGTGTGACAGCGCCACACAACGCTGCACGCCAGGCCCCTTTGTGTGACCGGGCCACACAAAGCTACACCCCATGCCCCTTTGTGTCACAGCGCCACACAACGCTGCACACCAGGCCCCGTTGTGTGACAGCGCCACACAACGCTGCACGCCAGGCCCCGTTGTGTGACAGCGCCACACAACGCTGCACGCCAGGCCCCGTTGTGTGACAGCGCCATACAACATTGTATTTGTAATAATATGACTGAATTATTATGTC
This sequence comes from Dendropsophus ebraccatus, assembly GCF_027789765.1. Lineage (NCBI taxonomy): Eukaryota > Metazoa > Chordata > Amphibia > Anura > Hylidae > Dendropsophus > Dendropsophus ebraccatus. The sequence continues at coordinate 31,420,477 of NC_091463.1, forward strand.
TCATTAAGTTTATTTTAATGTATAATATATCTGTATGAGTATTACAATTTATTAATATGTAAAAGATTACATATAATCTAAACATGCATATACATAAGAAATATACATTTTAATATGTATTTAATTGTTTAAAATATACACAACACTACAACCCTGTCCCTATTGTGTGACAGCGCCAAACAAAGCTACACGCCATGCCCCCTTGTGTCACAGCGTCACACAATGCTGCACGCCAGGCCCCGTTGTGTGACAGCGCCACACAACGCTGCACGCCAGGCCCCGTTGTGTGACAGCGCCACACAACGCTGCACGCCAGGCCCCGTTGTGTGACAGCGCCACACAACGCTGCACGCCAGGCCCCGTTGTGTGACAGCGCCACACAACGCTGCACGCCAGGCCCCGTTGTGTGACAGCGCCACACAACGCTGCACGCCAGGCCCCGTTGTGTGACAGCGCCACACAACGCTGCACGCCAGACCCCGTTGTGTGATAGCGCCACACAACGCTGCACGCCAGGCCCCGTTGTGTGACAGCGCCACACAACGCTGCACGCCAGGCCCCGTTGTGTGACAGCGCCACACAATGCTGCACGCCAGGCCCCGTGTGACAGCGCCATACAACATTGTATTTCTAATAATATGACTGAATTATTATGTCTCATTAAGTTTATTTTAATGTATAATCTAAACATGCATATACATAAGAAATATACATTTTAATATGTATTTAATTGTTTAAAATATACACAACACTACAACCCTGTCCCTATTGTGTGACAGCGCCAAACAAAGCTACACGCCATGCCCCCTTGTGTCACAGCGTCACACAATGCTGCACGCCAGGCCCCGTTGTGTGACAGCGCCACACAACGCTGCACGCCAGGCCCCGTTGTGTGACAGCGCCACACAACGCTGCACGCCAGGCCCCGTTGTGTGACAGTGCCACACAACGCTGCACGCCATGCCCCGTTGTGTGACAGCACCACACAACGCTGCACGCCAGGCCCCATTGTGTGACAGCGCCAAACAAAGCTACACGCCATGCCCCCTTGTGTCACAGCGTCACACAACGCTGCACGCCAGGCCCCGTTGTGTGACAGCACCACACAACGCTGCACGCCAGGCCCCGTTGTGTGACAGCGCCACACAACGCTGCACGCCAGGCCCCGTTGTGTGACAGCGCCACACAACGCTGCACGCCAGGCCCCGTTGTGTGACAGCGCCACACAACGCTGCACGCCAGGCCCCGTTGTGTGACAGCGCCACACAACGCTGCACGCCAGGCCCCGTTGTGTGAAAGCGCCACACAACGCTGCCCCGTTGTGGCACGGCACAACACAACACTGCACGCAAGGCCCCGTTGTGTGATAGCGCCGCACATTGCTGCACGCCAGGCCCTGTTGTGTGACTGCGCCAGACGACACTGCACGCCAGGCCCCGTTGTGTGACAGCGCCACACAACGCTGCACGCCAGGCCCCTTTGTGTGACCGGGCCACACAAAGCTACACGCCATGCCCCCTTGTGTCACAGCGCCACACAACGCTGCACGCCAGGCCCCGTTGTGTGACAGCGCCACACAACGCTGCACGCCAGGCCCCGTTGTGTGACAGCGCCACACAACGCGGCACGCCAGGCCCCGTTGTGTGACAGCGCCATACAACATTGTATTTGTAATAATATGACTGAATTATTATGTCTCATTAAGTTTATTTTAATGTATAATATATCTGTATGAGTATTACAATTTATTAATATGTAAAAGATTACATATAATCTAAACATGCATATACATAAGAAATATACATTTTAATATGTATTTAATTGTTTAAAATATACACAACACTTCAACCCTGTCCCTATTGTGTGACAGCGCCAAACAAAGCTACACGCCATGCCCCCTTGTGTCACAGCGTCACACAATGCTGCACGCCAGGCCCCGTTGTGTGACAGCGCCACACAACGCTGCACGCCAGGCCCCGTTGTGTGACAGCGCCACACAACGCTGCACGCCAGGCCCCGTTGTGTGACAGCGCCACACAACGCTGCACGCCAGGCCCCGTTGTGTGACAGCGCCACACAACGCTGCACGCCAGGCCCCGTTGTGTGACAGCGCCACACAACGCTGCACGCCAGGCCCCGTTGTGTGACAGCGCCACACAACGCTGCACGCCATGCCCCGTTGTGTGACAGCACCACACAACGCTGCACGCCAGGCCCCATTGTGTGACCGGGCCAAACAAAGCTACACGCCATGCCCCCTTGTGTCACAGCGTCACACAACGCTGCACGCCAGGCCCCGTTGTGTGACAGCACCACACAACGCTGCACGCCATGCCCCCTTGTGTCACAGCGTCACACAACGCTGCACGCCAGGCCCCGTTGTGTGACAGCGCCACACAACGCTGCACGCCAGGCCCCGTTGTGTGACAGCGCCACACAACGCTGCACGCCAGGCCCCGATGTGTGATAGCGCCGCACATTGCTGCACGCCAGACCCCGTTGTGTGAAAGCGCCACACAACACTGCACGCCAGGCCCCGTTGTGTGACAGCGCCACACAACGCTGCACGCCAGGCCCCGTTGTGTGACAGCGCCACACAACGCTGCACGCCAGGCCCCGTTGTGTGACAGCGCCACACAACGCTGCACGCCAGGCCCCGTTGTGTGACAGCGCCACACAACGCTGCACGCCAGGCCCCGTTGTGTGAAAGCGCCACACAACGCTGCCCCGTTGTGGCACGGCACAACACAACACTGCACGCCAGGCCCCGTTGTGTGATAGCGCCGCACATTGCTGCACGCCAGGCCCTGTTGTGTGACTGCGCCACACGACTCTGCACGCCAGGCCCCGTTGTGTGACAGCGCCACACAACGCTGCACGCCAGGCCCCTTTGTGTGACCGGGCCACACAAAGCTACACGCCATGCCCCCTTGTGTCACAGCGCCACACAACGCTGCACACCAGGCCCCGTTGTGTGACAGCGCCACACAACGCTGCACACCAGGCCCAGTTGTGTGACAGCGCCACTCAACGCTGCACGCCAGGCCCCGTTGTGTGACAGCGCCACACAACGCTGCACGCCAGGCCCCGTTGTGTGACAGCGCCACACAACGCTGCACGCCAGGCCCCGTTGTGTGACAGCGCCAAACAACGCTGCACGCCAGGCCTCGTTGTGTGACAGCGCCATACAACATTGTATTTGTAATAATATGACTGAATTATTATGTCTCATTAAGTTTATTTTAATGTATAATATATCTGTATGAGTATTACAATTTATTAATATGTAAAAGATTACATATAATCTAAACATGCATATACATAAGAAATATACATTTTAATATGTATTTAATTGTTTAAAATATACACAACACTACAACCCTGTCCCTATTGTGTGACAGCGCCAAACAAAGCTACACGCCATGCCCCCTTGTGTCACAGCGTCACACAATGATGCACGCCAGGCCCCGTTGTGTGACAGCGCCACACAACGCTGCACGCCAGGCCCCGTTGTGTGACAGCGCCACACAACGCTGCACGCCAGGCCCCGTTGTGTGACAGCGCCACACAACGCTGCACGCCAGGCCCCGTTGTGTGACAGCGCCACACAACGCTGCACGCCAGGCCCCGTTGTGTGACAGCGCCACACAACGCTGCACGCCAGGCCCCGTTGTGTGACAGCGCCACACAACGCTGCACGCCATGCCCCGTTGTGTGACAGCGCCACACAACGCTGCACGCCAGGCCCCTTTGTGTGACCGGGCCACACAAAGCTACACGCCATGCCCCCTTGTGTCACAGCGCCACACAACGCTGCACACCAGGCCCCGTTGTGTGACAGCGCCACACAACGCTTCACGCCAGGCCCCGTTGTGTGACAGCGCCACTCAACGCTGCACGCCAGGCCCCGTTGTGTGACAGCGCCACACAACGCTGCACGCCAGGCCCCGTTGTGTGACAGCGCCACACAACGCTGCACGCCAGGCCCCGTTGTGTGACAGCGCCATACAACATTGTATTTGTAATAATATGACTGAATTATTATGTCTCATTAAGTTTATTTTAATGTATAATATATCTGTATGAGTATTACAATTTATTAATATGTAAAAGATTACATATAATCTAAACATGCATATACATAAGAAATATACATTTTAATATGTATTTAATTGTTTAAAATATACACAACACTACAACCCTGTCCCTATTGTGTGACAGCGCCAAACAAAGCTACACGCCATGCCCCCGTTGTGTCACAGCGTCACACAATGCTGCACGCCAGGCCCCGTTGTGTGACAGCGCCACACAACGCTGCACGCCAGGACCCGTTGTGTGACAGCGCCACACAACGCTGCACGCCAGGCCCCGTTGTGTGACAGCGCCACACAACGCTGCACGCCATGCCCCGTTGTGTGACAGCGCCACACAACGCTGCACGCCAGGCCCCGTTGTGTGACAGCGCCACACAACGCTGCACGCCAGGCCCCGTTGTGTGACAGCGCCACACAACGCTGCACGCCAGGCCCCGTTGTGTGACAGCGCCACACAACGCTGCACGCCATGCCCCGTTGTGTGACAGCACCACACAACGCTGCACGCCAGGCCCCATTGTGTGACCGGGCCAAACAAAGCTACACGCCATGCCCCCTTGTGTCACAGCGTCACACAACGCTGCACGCCAGGCCCCGTTGTGTGACAGCACCACACAACGCTGCACGCCATGCCCCCTTGTGTCACAGCGTCACACAACGCTGCACGCCAGGCCCCGTTGTGTGACAGCGCAACACAACGCTGCACGCCAGGCCCCGTTGTGTGACAGCGCCACACAACGCTGCACGCCAGGACCCGTTGTGTGACAGCGCCACACAACGCTGCACGCCAGACCCCGTTGTGTGATAGCGCCACACAACGCTGCACGCCAGACCCCGTTGTGTGACAGCGCCACACAATGCTGCACGCCAGGCCCCGTGTGACAGCGCCATACAACATTGTATTTGTATTTATATGACTGAATTATTATGTCTCATTAAGTTTATTTTAATGTATAATATATCTGTATGAGTATTACAATTTATTAATATGTAAAAGATTACATATAATCTAAACATGCATATACATAATAAATATACATTTTAATATGTATTCAATTGTTTAAAATATACACAACACTACAACCCTGTCCCTATTGTGTGACATCGCCACACAACACTGCACGCCAGGCCCCGATGTGTGACAGCGCCACACAACGCTGCACGCCAGGCCCCGTTGTGTGACAGCGCCTGATAAGGCCAGCGATACGATTTTACCTACCTGCACCGTACCTATATGAATACACATATATATAGGCCTCTTGCTCAGAAGCTCCAGCACATTAGAGAGTCCCTGATAGGGTTAACTTATAGTTGGACCATTTCTTACCTTGGAAAACTTCTGATATGACACTAGAAAGAATGTTTTGTCTCAAGAACTATTTCCCTCAGAGACATGTTTATCAGCGTCCAAGGCCGTTCTCAGAGGAAAGTTGCCTGTCTGTTACAGTGGGAATAATGTGAAAGTATCATTGCAGAGAATGTATTGTTCTAACCTTTTTGAATAATAATAATGAATACTAATATAGATGCCATTGCGCATGACTGAATATCTAAATCACTAGCACCGCCTCATCTATGCCTTATTAGCATTTGTTACCACCCTATATTTTATCTGTCTATAAAATGTGATTACCATAATAAAACTTGGGCCATTTTCTCCAGGCTTATAATCATGATACATTGTCTTATCTGTGTCCATGACGTATAAGTAACGAGCTGGTAATACTGCAGGATTCCAACTCTAGATATAATTAAAAAACCATCCTTTACCTGGGTTTTTGGCTTCTCTCCATAGAGAGAGGTCAACATATAAATTTAACCTTAACATTTGGCGTCCGAACAGGGACTCAGCCTCTTGCAAACCAGAACGCAGACTGACGGGATGCGGTGATTTTATCCGTCATCGGACGCGCAGATATAACTGGCCAGGTAAGAAAGACTTTCCTTTCTTACGTACTATCTGTGCCTCAGGGGAACGGATCTAATGAGATTCCCGTCACCTGTGTTCTCTATATGTTTGTAAAGCTGAGTCTAATTGTTAGACAAAGAACTCTGTAACCCAGGATAGGACAAGGTTAAAGTGCTGCATTGCCGTCGCAAACTGTTGTGTGATTGAGATAAGCTGTTGCTGTATTTATGCTGAATTAAGGAAAGGGATTGCCGAACATGATCACTTCTGCGTCCTTACGGGGAGGCTGTGATTAATGCTTAACCCTTGTAATACAGCATGGCATCGAGAACAGCTGCGAGGTCACAGACAGCAGGCACATAACTTTTGGAGTGAACGGGTTCCTGATAAGTGATATCTGTCTCGAGCAGCGGGAACAATACTCGTATTGATCCCATTATTTGTGCTTGTACTGTGGTAGAGAGCAGGTCAGAAGATCTGTGACTTACCCCCTTGCCCCCTAGGAGGAATTAGCAACGAGGGACAGTAGGTTGCTGTAGTGCGTCGCCATAGTGTGTCACTGTGACGGCTGGGCCTATAGCGGCTGTGCTTGTTAAAACCTAAGGTTTAGGTTTCGTTCCCCAATACGCTACCTAGGGATTAGCTGAGCAAGGATGAGACAGTTATTCTCTAAAAAAAGGGATCCCCAGTCTCCACAAGAAGTTTATGTGAAGCTGATGTGAAGCTAAGGAAGATAGCGATGGGCATGAGAAGATGCAGTGCAAGATCTAGAACAGATCTTTAGGAGGTTTGATATGAAGGCAGATACATGCCTTAGCCCCACCAACCTCTGGCTCTCTGACCAACACTTGGGAAACCCCTTACACTCCTGTGCACACTTATTTTTGCCTTGTGGGTAGGTAACCAGACCTCCATGTAACATGCAGGGCAAATGGGTCCTTGAAATTTCCAGGAATCTTAGGGGTTAATCGAAGTACTATCCCTAAGGGGGAATCAAGGATTAGAGTTCTAAGAGGGGAGGGTGTGGAGTAGATAGATGAGAGCCAGAGGGTCAGACAGAAGGAAAACATTCAGGATAAGGGGTGGGAAGCACAGGTCCAGCTGGGTGGACATGTCATGTGCCGGTGACCAACAATATCTAGATAAGACAGAATATTGTAGTGTGTGTGGCAGACCTAAGCCACATCATTATGTTACACCATTGTACCCAGTTTATATCTGTATACAAACCCCAGATCCTGCGAAAAGCCAACCTACGTCCAATGGTGGCATATAGACCCTTTGTTCTGCAGGAATCTTCCCCTTGGTTGGCTGTTGAAGTAGTTACTTTGATTTAAAGTGCCCCTTACCTGATAGTAAGACCAATGCCTTTGTGGAGGTGGGCAGCCTAACCTCAAATAGTGTACATTGCCATGTAAGTGTCTAAGTACAAAGCCACGTACTCAGACAAGGAGAACAGTCCAGCTCATTGCTAGATACAGTACTGAGAGAGCTGAAGAGGTTAATTAATGCTGCGTAGTGAAGCAGCATACAAAGTTTTTTTTGTGTGTTATTTGTTATGTTTTGTACAAGGCCATCAACCAGCTCTGAGGGCTGCAGATCACATGCAAGCAGCATTAGAAAAAAAAAAAAAGAATCAGAGCTGTTAGTGTAATGTAATGTACGCTCCTACATTATACTGTATTTCAGCCAGTCTTACTAAGCTGGTGTTCCCCTCTAGAAGTATGTTACGTGTTAAAAAATGTTGATCATTTTCTGTTGTCCCGACCGTGGAACATTTGCTTATTTGTGTACGCCACTTTTCTGTAATCAGCCCTCAAAGATGGCGACGGAAAGCCAACCACTCCCACATATCATCCACGTCTGTATTATAATTGTGACGTCTCAAAACCATGCCCTAAGCCAACACCCTTATATCCGGTTATCTAGTCCGGTGGCCATTTTAACTCCTGGCATTTCTGTCCTCCGCCCATACTGCTTAGTGTCACTGAGGGGGCGGGCACAGGACTCTCCGATAGAGTCTAACAACTGTTTTGCACATTTATTAATGAATATTATTACCTGATGGTGAAGAAAGTTAGACAAAGGTTTGTTGGAGGGAAAAGCAATGAGACTGTTTGAAGGAGCTGGGTCTATTAGACCTATTAGTGTATAAGATTGTTATACGGAAGTGTCAGTAGGAGTCAGAGAGAAAAAGTACGTTTTATTAGGAATGTCAAGAGAAAAGTGATAATTGGTAAAGATCAAACGCAGAATTTTGTGCACTTATTAAGAACCCAATGGTATAAGGAGCCTGTAGTAACTTATTACTGTAACTTACACATTTATTTAAAAAGTATATATATGTATCCCAATATATATTGTAAGCAGATTTTCTTTAAGTGTGTGTCCCCAACGTATGATATTTCAAAGAAGAAGTAGTTTACTACAGTAAAATATATATATTTCTATGTAACTTTATTTAACAAGTGTTTATATATATATATGTGTACATATGTGTACACATCTATCCTAATAAGTTCTACGCAAATTGTTTTTTTTCCTACTAAGTTATAAGTATGTGTGCCACTGTCCAAGGTTACAGTCTGGTGCATAAGAGCACAGCGCTGATATCTTCTGTAACTTCAAGGATGTTAGAAAAAAAAAAAGAAGTTTTAACTCTTGTATCTATGATTTTACTGCTCACTGCTCAAGGTTAGAAGTGAGGTACAGAGCGTTCTACTTACTGATAAGAGACGCTTACTAGAGGAATGGATTCATTTCAGCTAATGATGGTACAAATTAAGCTGAAGGTTCTGACAAAAAGAATTATTCTATATACCGTATGTTTTACATTTCATCTTTAAGGTGTGTTTTATTAAATTTTTTTATCAAAAGAAGGTTAATATGGGACGAGTGTACAATGTTTAATTATTTTTTTAATGTTTTTATTTTTAGGGTTAACAGTTTTGTGATGATTATAGCAAACTTAGCTCATGAATATATATGTACTTTTATCCCTAGTAAAAACCAAACCCATGTCCATGGCTCCAGTCTGCACGCCTTATGCCCCCCCAATATATATATATCTTGTGCTAAGTGCATTGAATCCAGCATCTCTGTTGCCTATTGATGTAGATTCAAATGGGGGAGGGGATAGAGGTGAATGGAAATGGGAGCAGCCCATTTTGATGGAGTAGCCAATTTTGATGTTTTAAATTTTTTTAAACACCGTACAAATTTTTATTTTTGAATAAGGATGTTTTTGTTACTTATTGTGTTTGATATTTTAAATTGTGAAAGATGAAAATGTAATTGAAAGCCCAAATATTAATGAAAGTTTAAAAGTTTTCATTGTAGATTATCTCAGACTTTTCAAAGATGGATGACACAAGACGCAAGGATATATGGTGACCGCCATGCAGCGTGACGTTCCACTGCAGAAACCGCTCCTGCTATAAGCTGGAGGTGAGGACAATCACTGAGACATGTAGGATGGTTGAAGGTAACTGTGCAGATGTCTATATGAAGCCCACCATTATGGGTTAATTGGCAAATTAGAGATTTGTTTGGTCCCTGGGCTTACCAAAAACACTTGTTAAAAAAAAAAAAAAAAAAACTGTTCAAAGAAGAAAAGCTGCCATAAAGCGGCTGACGCAACGTTCACGCTGACAAACCCTGATGCCAAAAAGGGTGATGGATGATGGATAAAGCTGGTGATGCGGTGGTTTCTGTGCTCTTCCCAAGGTAACAGTGTACAAAGCGTACAAGGGAATGGGGAGATGTTTCCAGTCTCTTCCTGAGGTAACCGTACATAGTGTACAGGTGGAGGAGGAGATGTGGATCTGTTTGTTTTTAAGTCTTTTCCAGAGACAATCAGCAACAAGCTGTGAGACCAGCGGATGGAGAAGAGGTACTGGGTAAAGATGGCAGTCAGACAGTAAGTAACTGTGTTTGCCGCCTGCCTTGTATCCCACTGTAAGTTATCTGACAAAACCAGCAGAAGGAAGCCATGTGTAATGTGATGTAGTATCCTCACATTGGGCGGCCCAGGGGTCAACAAATATAGCAGAGAGGGTTGTGTACGGCTGTATTATCTACACCTGTCATAACCTACTGTAAGTAACACCGTAAAGTGCCTGTCTGCATAGTCTGTCATCTTCCTGCCTGTTTCAGGGAATGTAAGTGGACGTCATCCACCTGCCACAGGTGGCCTATATAGGTATGTCCTTGTCTGTATTGGTGTCTTCTTTACAGGTCAAGCCAAAACTATGGGAGACGACAAAGCCAATGTCTGAGGTGATACTAGTGGCCTTAAAAGAAGCGATATAACTGAGGCCAAGAATCCAAGTGTCTGTAAAGAGGCCTGTCAGTCAAAAGATGGGTTTAAGGATAAAGGATCCATACCAATGCTACTATTACAAAAAGGATCATATGATATATATTATTCTCATAAAAAGGCTTTGAAACTTTAGGTGATGTATGGTTTACACTTTGCTTTTATTTCTATGGTGGTTATTTTATGTGTAATATATGATGATCTCAGTGAAACAAGAGACAATTCAGTAGGATCCAAATATTATATCGGTAATAAGCGCCCAGTCACTTCATATTATTGGTGTATGTATAATACTATATGATTATGTACAGGAAGAGATGTGACCATGCGACCAGTCATTAGTCCTGTGTGATCTAATCATAAAGACGTTTTCTAGGTACAAAATGAAGTAAAAAGACTAAAAAGAAGTGGAAATTTTGAAAATCCCTTACTGAAGATTGTGAATTCACTAATTGGTTATTATAAGTGAATCTAGTGGTTACATAGTAGGTCACATTGTGGAGATTTTATTGCATTTACCTGTTATGCTGTTTTTGGTTTATGTATCAATCAACTTTTTATTTTTGCTTTTGCCATGAGATAAGATTTGTTCACATCTAAACTTTTTATTTTCAGAAACTTTTTAAAGTTAGTTTTTGTGACTTTCCAATACCCACATGATACCAAAGTGGTAGAGTCCTTGTGATAGAGTCACATCTGTTATATACAGTGAAGAACTTATTGTCTGATCACTCAGTGTCACAGGGAGACGTAGGAGTGACAGGAGACTAGTTAGGTTCGGGACGGAGGATTGTCTTACCTTTAAAGCAGTCCTACGGTAAAGGGACCTAGAGAAGGGGGCTACATCTGTAGTCAAGATTAGGGACAAATCTTAGGGACAGGAGTGATGAGACAGTAAGGTTTGGTTATTTTGATAAAATCCGGAGAGGTATTTGTCATATACATATATTAGTTTGGGTATTGATAATAAGCTTTTATTTGTTTTGTTGTAACTAAGCTGTATATTGATGTATACTATACAGACTCACCCATTGTTTAGTATTTTCTTTCGGTTATTGCAGATCTTACTACCACATCTGCTGTAAGTTTGTTCCGCCATCTATAACTTTCAATAAAACGTATGGTACTATTTTTGTCTATCCTATGGTGATGCCCATAAACTAATGGGAGTCCTTCAGGGTCTCTTCCAAGTGGTCTTATGCATAATACTGATCTGTTTTTCAGTAAAAGTGTTCATGTGTATTTTCTCTCGTATAAAACCTCGACAAACAGGAAGAAGCTTCACCCTCATATAAGAGACTAACGTTACTATGCTTTCTTTCTCTTATCGGTTCTCTTGAATCTGTGCCGCCTGGACATTTCTGGAGGTTGGATGCTGTACTAGTACTTGGAGGATGTTTTCACCTGTGGTCCCTTGATCAACCTGCGACTGAGGGTAGAGTCCTTAAAACCTCCAGCTACGACCCAACCACCAGTGATGAACCATATCCATGCTCCACGGATGTCAAATGGGGGAATGATAAGGCCAGCGATACGATTTTACCTACCTGCACCGTACCTATATGAATACACATATATATAGGCCTCTTGCTCAGAAGCTCCAGCACATTAGAGAGTCCCTGATAGGGTTAACTTATAGTTGGACCATTTCTTACCTTGGAAAACTTCTGATATGACACTAGAAAGAATGTTTTGTCTCAAGAACTATTTCCCTCAGAGACATGTTTATCAGCGTCCAAGGCCGTTCTCAGAGGAAAGTTGCCTGTCTGTTACAGTGGGAATAATGTGAAAGTATCATTGCAGAGAATGTATTGTTCTAACCTTTTTGAATAATAATAATGAATACTAATATAGATGCCATTGCGCATGACTGAATATCTAAATCACTAGCACCGCCTCATCTATGCCTTATTAGCATTTGTTACCACCCTATATTTTATCTGTCTATAAAATGTGATTACCATAATAAAACTTGGGCCATTTTCTCCAGGCTTATAATCATGATACATTGTCTTATCTGTGTCCATGACGTATAAGTAACGAGCTGGTAATACTGCAGGATTCCAACTCTAGATATAATTAAAAAACCATCCTTTACCTGGGTTTTTGGCTTCTCTCCATAGAGAGAGGTCAACATATAAATTTAACCTTAACACGCCACACAATGCTGCACGCCAGGCCCCGTGTGACAGCGCCATACAACATTGTATTTCTAATAATATGACTGAATTATTATGTCTTATTAAGTTTATTTTAATGTATAATATATCTGTATGAGTATTACAATTTATTAATATGTAAAAGATTACATATAATTTAAACAGTCATATACATAAGAAATATACATTTTAATATGTATTCAATTGTTTAAAATATACACAACACTACAACCCTGTCCCTATTGTGTGACAGCGCCAAACAAAGCTGCACGCCATGCCCCGTTGTGTGACAGCACCACACAACGCTGCACGCCAGGCCCCATTGTGTGACCGGGCCAAACAAAGCTACACGCCATGCCCCCTTGTGTCACAGCGTCACACAACGCTGCACGCCAGGCCCCGTTGTGTGACAGCACCACACAACGCTGCACGCCAGGCCCCGTTGTGTGACAGCGCCACACAACGCTGCACGCCAGGCCCCGTTGTGTGACAGCGCCACACAACGCTGCACGCCAGCCCCCGTTGTGTGACAGCGCCACACAACGCTGCACGCCAGGCCCCGTTGTGTGACAGCGCCACACAACGCTGCACGCCAGGCCCTGTTGTGTGAAAGCGCCACACAACGCTGCCCCGTTGTGGCACGGCACAACACAACACTGCACGCCAGGCCCCGTTGTGTGACCAGGCCACACAAAGCTACACGCCATGCCCCCTTGTGTCACACATTGCTGCACGCCAGGCCCCGTTGTGTGATAGCGCCACACAACACTGCACGCCATGCCCCCTTGTGTCACAGCGTCACACAACGCTGCACGCCAGGCCCCGTTGTGTGACCGGGCCAAACAAAGCTACACGCCATGCCCCCTTGTGTCACAGCGTCACACAACGCTGCACACCAGGCCCCGTTGTGTGACAGCGCCACACAATGCTGCACGCCAGGCCCCGTTGTGTGACAGCGCCACACAACGCTGCACGCCAGGCCCCGTTGTGTGACAGCGCCATACAACATTGTATTTGTAATAATATGACTGAATTATTATGTCTCATTAAGTTTATTTTAATGTATAATATATCTGTATGAGTATTACAATTTATTAATATGTAAAAGATTACATATAATCTAAACATGCATATACATAAAAAATATACATTTTAATATGTATTCAATTGTTTAAAATATACACAACACTACAACCCTGTCCCTATTGTGTGACAGCGCCACACAACGCTGCACGCCAGGCCCCGTTGTGTGACAGCGCCACACGACGCAGCACGCCAGGCCCCGTTGTGTGATAGCTCCGCACATTGCTGCACGCCAGGCCCCATTGTGTGACAGCGCCACACAACACTGCACGCCAGGCCCCGTTGTGTGACAGCGCCACACAACGCTGCACGCCAGGCCCTGTTGTGTGATAGCGCCACACAACACTGCACGCCAGGCCTCGTTGTGTGATAGCGCCACACAACGCTGCACGCCAGGCCCCGTTGTGTGATAGCGCCACACAACACTGCACGCCAGGCCCCGATGTGTGACAGCGCCACACAACGCTGCACGCCAGGCCCCGTTGTGTGACAGCGCCACTCAACACTGCACGCCAGGCCCCGATGTGTGACAGCGCCACACAACGCTGCACGCCAGGCCCCGTTGTGTGACAGCGCCACACAACACTGCACGCCAGGCCCCGTTGTGTCACAGCGCCACACATTGCTGCACGCCAGGCCCCGTTGTGTGATAGCGCCGCACATTGCTGCACGCCAGGCCCCGTTGTGTGACAGCGCCACACAACACTGCACACCAGGCCCCGTTGTGTGAAAGCGTCACACAACGCTGCACGCCAGGCCCCGTTGTGTGACAGCACCACACAACGCTGCACGCAAGGCTCCATTGTGTGACCGGGCCAAACAAAGCTACACGCCATGCCCACTTGTGTCACAGCGTCACACAACGCTGCACGCCAGGCCCTGTTGTGTGACAGCGCCACTCAACACTGCACGCCAGGCCCCGTTGTGTGACAGCGCCACACATTGCTGCACGCCAGGCCCCGTTGTTTGATAGCGCCGCACATTGCTGCACGCCAGGCCCCGTTGTGTGACAGCGCCGCACATTGCTGCACGCCAGGCCCCGTTGTGTGACAGCGCCACACAACGCTGCACGCCAGGCCCCGTTGTGTGACAGCGCCACACAATGCTGCACGCCAGGCCCCGTGTGACAGCGCCATACAACATTGTATTTGTAATAATATGACTGAATTATTATGTCAGGCTCCGTTGTATGACAGCGCCACAAAACGCTGCACGCCAGGCCCGTTGTGTGACAGCGCCACACAACGCTGCACGCCAGGCCCGTTGTGTGACAGCGCCACACATTGCTGCACGCCAGGCCCCGTTGTGTGACAGCGCCACACAACGCTGCACGCCAGGCCCCGTTGTGTGACAGCGCCACACAACGCTGCACGCCAGGCCCCGTGTGACAGCGCCATACAACATTGTATGTGTAATAATATGACTGAATTATTATGTCTCATTAAGTTTATTTTAATGTATAATATATCTGTATGAGAATTACAATTTATTAATATGTAAAAGATTACATATAATCTAAACATGCATATACATAATAAATATACATTTTAATATGTATTTAATTGTTTAAAATATACACAACACTACAACCCTGTCCCAATTGTGTGACAGCGCCACACAACGCTGCACGCCAGGCCCCGTTGTGTGAAAGCGCCACACAACGCTGCCCCGTTGTGGCACGGCACAACACAACGCTGTACGCCAGGCCCCGTTGTGGCACGGCACAACACAACGCTGCACGCCAAGCCCCGTTGTGTGACAGCGCCACTCAACACTGCACGCCAGGCCCCGTTGTTTGACAGCGCCACACATTGCTGAACGCCAGGCCCCGTTGTGTGATAGCGCCGCACATTGCTGCACGCCAGGCCCCGTTGTTTGACAGCGCCACACATTGCTGAACGCCATGCCCGTTGTGTGATAGCGCCACACAACGCTGCACGCCAGGCCCCATTGTGTGACCGGGCCAAACAAAGCTACACGCCATGCCCCCTTGTGTGACAGCGCCACACAACGCTGCACGCCAGGCCCCGTTGTGTGACAGCGCCACACAACGCTGCACGCCAGGCCCCGTTGTGTGACAGCGCCACACAACGCTGCACGCCAAGCCCCGTTGTGTGACAGCGCCACACAACGCTGCACGCCAGGCCCCGTTGTGTGACAGTGCCACACAACGTCGCACGCCAGGCCCCGTTGTGTGACAGCGCCACACAACGCTGCACGCCAGGCCCTGTTGTGTGACAGCGCCACACAACGCTGCACGCCAGACCCAGTTGTGTGACAGCGCCACACAACGCTGCACGCCAGACCCAGTTGTGTGACAGCGCCACACAACGCTGCACGCCAGACCCCTTTGTGTGACAGCGCCACACAACGCTGCAAGCCAGGCCCCGATGTGTGACAGCGCCACACAACGCTGCACGCCAGGCCCCGTTGTGTGACAGCGCCACACAACACTGCACGCCAGGCCCCGTTGTGTGACAGCGCCACACAACGCTGCACGCCAGGCCCCGTTGTGTGATAGCGCCACACAACACTGCACGCCAGGCCACGTTGTGTGATAGCGCCACACAACGCTGCACGCCAGGCCCCGTTGTGTGACAGTGCCACACAACACTGCACACCAGGCCCCGTTGTGTGAAAGCGTCACACAACGCTGCACGCCATGCCCCGTTGTGTGACAGCACCACACAACGCTGCACGCAAGGCCCCATTGTGTGACCGGGCCAAACAAAGCTACACGCCATGCCCCCTTGTGTCACAGCGTCACACAACGCTGCACGCCAGGCCCCGTTGTGTGACAGCGCCACACAACGCTGCACGCCAGGCCCCGTTGTGTGACAGCACCACACAACGCTGCACGCCAGGCCCCGTTGTGTGACAGCGCCACACAACGCTGCACGCCAGGCCCCGTTGTGTGACAGCGCCACACAACGCTGCACGCCAGACCCCGTTGTGTGACAGTGCCACACAACGATGCACGCCAGACCCCGTTGTGTGACAGCGCCACTCAACACTGCACGCCAGGCCCCGTTGTGTGACAGCGCCACTCAACACTGCACGCCAGGCCCCGTTGTGTGACAGCGCCACACAACGCTGCACGCCAGGCCCCGTTGTGTGACATCGCCACACAACGCTGCACGCCAGGCCCCGTTGTGTGACATCGCCACACAACACTGCACGCCAGACCCCGTTGTGTGACAGCGCCACACAACGCTGCACGCCAGGCCCCGTGTGACAGCGCCGTACAACATTGTATTTGTAATAATATGACTGAATTATTATGTCTCATTAAGTTTATTTTAATGTATAATATATCTGTATGAGTATTACTATTTATTAATATGTAAAAGATTACATATAATCTAAACATGAATATACATAATAAATATACATTTTAATATGTATTCAATTGTTTAAAATATACACAACACTACAACCCTGTCCCTATTGTGTGACAGCGCCACACAACACTGCACGCCAGGCCCCGATGTGTGACAGCGCCACACAACGCAGCACGCCAGGCCCCGTTGTGTGACAGCGCCACTGAACACTGCACGCCAGGCCCCGTTGTGTGACAGCGCCACACATTGCTGCACGCCAGGCCCCGTTGTGTGATAGCGCCGCACATTGCTGCACGCCAGGCCCCGTTGTGTGACAGCGCCACACAACACTGCACACCAGGCCCCGTTGTGTGAAAGCGTCACACAACGCTGCACGCCAGGCCCCGTTGTGTGACAGCACCACACAACGCTGCACGCAAGGCTTCATTGTGTGACCGGGCCAAACAAAGCTACACGCCATGCCCACTTGTGTCACAGCGTCACACAACGCTGCACGCCAGGCCCTGTTGTGTGACAGCGCCACTCAACACTGCACGCCAGGCCCCGTTGTGTGACAGCGCCACACAACGCTGCACGCCAGGCCCCGTGTGACAGCGCCATACAACATTGTATGTGTAATAATATGACTGAATTATTATGTCTCATTAAGTTTATTTTAATGTATAATATATCTGTATGAGAATTACAATTTATTAATATGTAAAAGATTACATATAATCTAAACATGCATGTACATAATAAATATACATTTTAATATGTATTTAATTGTTTAAAATATACACAACACTACAACCCTGTCCCTATTGTGTGACAGCGCCACACAACGCTGCACGCCAGGCCCCGTTGTGTGAAAGCGCCACACAACGCTGCCCCGTTGTGGCACGGCACAACACAACGCTGTACGCCAGGCCCCGTTGTGGCACGGCACAACACAACGCTGCACGCCAGGCCCCGTTGTGTGACAGCGCCACTCAACACTGCACGCCAGGCCCCGTTGTTTGACAGCGCCACACATTGCTGAACGCCAGGCCCCGTTGTGTGATAGCGCCGCACATTGCTGCACGCCAGGCCCCGTTGTTTGACAGCGCCACACATTGCTGAACGCCATGCCCGTTGTGTGATAGCGCCACACAACGCTGCACGCCAGGCCCCATTGTGTGACCGGGCCAAACAAAGCTACACGCCATGCCCCCTTGTGTGACAGCGCCACACAACGCTGCACGCCAGGCCCCGTTGTGTGACAGCGCCACACAACGCGGCACGCCAGGCCCCGTTGTGTGACAGCGCCACACAACGCTGCACGCCAAGCCCCGTTGTGTGACAGCGCCACACAACGCTGCACGCCAAGCCCCGTTGTGTGACAGCGCCACACAACGCTGCACGCCAGGCCCCCTTGTGTGACAGCGCCACACAACGCTGCACGCCAGGCCCCGTTGTGTGACAGCGCCACACAACGCTGCACGCCAGGCCCCGTTGTGTGACAGCGCCACACAACGCTGCACGCCAAGCCCCGTTGTGTGACAGCGCCACACAACGCTGCACGCCAGGCCCCGTTGTGTGACAGTGCCACACAACGTCGCACGCCAGGCCCCGTTGTGTGACAGCGCCACACAACGCTGCACGCCAGGCCCTGTTGTGTGACAGCGCCACACAACGCTGCACGCCAGACCCAGTTGTGTGACAGCGCCACACAACGCTGCACGCCAGACCCAGTTGTGTGACAGCGCCACACAACGCTGCACGCCAGACCCCTTTGTGTGACAGCGCCACACAACGCTGCAAGCCAGGCCCCGATGTGTGACAGCGCCACACAACGCTGCACGCCAGGCCCCGTTGTGTGACAGCGCCACACAACACTGCACGCCAGGCCCCGTTGTGTGACAGCGCCACACAACGCTGCACGCCAGGCCCCGTTGTGTGATAGCGCCACACAACACTGCACGCCAGGCCACGTTGTGTGATAGCGCCACACAACGCTGCACGCCAGGCCCCGTTGTGTGACAGCGCCACACAACACTGCACACCAGGCCCCGTTGTGTGAAAGCGTCACACAACGCTGCACGCCAGGCCCCGTTGTGTGACAGCACCACACAACGCTGCACGCAAGGCCCCATTGTGTGACCGGGCCAAACAAAGCTACACGCCATGCCCCCTTGTGTCACAGCGTCACACAACGCTGCACGCCAGGCCCCGTTGTGTGACAGCGCCACACAACGCTGCACGCCAGGCCCCGTTGTGTGACAGCACCACACAACGCTGCACGCCAGGCCCCGTTGTGTGACAGCGCCACACAACGCTGCACGCCAGACCCCGTTGTGTGACAGTGCCACACAACGATGCACGCCAGACCCCGTTGTGTGACAGCGCCACTCAACACTGCACGCCAGGCCCCGTTGTGTGACAGCGCCACTCAACACTGCACGCCAGGCCCCGTTGTGTGACAGCGCCACACAACGCTGCACGCCAGGCCCCGTTGTGTGACATTGCCACACAACGCTGCACACCAGGCCCCGTTGTGTGAAAGCGTCACACAACGCTGCACGCCAGGCCCCGTTGTGTGACAGCACCACACAACGCTGCACGCCAGGCCCCGTGTGACAGCGCCGTACAACATTGTATTTGTAATAATATGACTGAATTATTATGTCTCATTAAGTTTATTTTAATGTATAATATATCTGTATGAGTATTACTATTTATTAATATGTAAAAGATTACATATAATCTAAACATGAATATACATAATAAATATACATTTTAATATGTATTCAATTGTTTAAAATATACACAACACTACAACCCTGTCCCTATTGTGTGACAGCGCCACACAACACTGCACGCCAGGCCCCGATGTGTGACAGCGCCACACAACGCAGCACGCCAGGCCCCGTTGTGTGACAGCGCCACTGAACTCTGCACGCCAGGCCCCGTTGTGTGACAGCGCCACACATTGCTGCACGCCAGGCCCCGTTGTGTGATAGCGCCGCACATTGCTGCACGCCAGGCCTCGTTGTGTGACAGCGCCACACTATGCTGCACGCTAGGCCCCGTTGTGTCACAGTGTCACACAACGCTGCGCGCCAGGCCCCGTTGTGTGACAGCGCCACACAGCGCATCACGCCAGGCCCCGTTGTGTGACAGCGCCACACAACGCTGCGCGCCAGGCCCCATTGTGTGACCGGGCCACACAACGCTGCACGCCAGGCCCCGTTGTGTGACAGCGCCACACAACGCTGCACGCCAGGCCCCGTTGTGTGACAGCGCCACACAACTCTGCACGCCAGGCCCCGTTGTGTGACAGCGCCACACATCGCTGCACGCCAGGCCCCGTTGTGTGACAGCGCCACACAATGCTGCACGCCAGGCCCCGTGTGACAGCGCCATACAACATTGTATTTGTAATAATATGACTGAATTAATATGTCTCATTAAGTTTATTTTAATGTATAATATATCTGTATGAGTATTACTATTTATTAATATGTAAAAGATTACATATAATCTAAACATGCATATACATAATAAATATACATTTTAATATGTATTCAATTGTTTAAAATATACACAACACTACAACCCTGTCCCTATTGTGTGACAGCGCCACACAACACTGCACGCCAGGCCCCGATGTGTGACAGCGCCACACAACGCAGCACGCCAGGCCCCGTTGTGTGACAGCGCCACTGAACACTGCACGCCAGGCCCCGTTGTGTGACAGCGCCACACATTGCTGCACGCCAGGCCCCGTTGTGTGATAGCGCCGCACATTGCTGCACGCCAGGCCTCGTTGTGTGACAGCGCCACACTATGCTGCACGCTAGGCCCCGTTGTGTCACAGTGTCACACAACGCTGCGCGCCAGGCCCCGTTGTGTGACAGCGCCACACAGCGCATCACGCCAGGCCCCGTTGTGTGACAGCGCCACACAACGCTGCGCGCCAGGCCCCATTGTGTGACCGGGCCACACAACGCTGCACGCCAGGCCCCGTTGTGTGACAGCGCCACACAACGCTGCACGCCAGGCCCGTTGTGTGACAGCGCCACACATTGCTGCACGCCAGGCCCCGTTGTGTGACAGCGCCACACAACGCTGCACGCCAGGCCCCGTTGTGTGACAGCGCCACACAACGCTGCACGCCAGGCCCCGTGTGACAGCGCCATACAACATTGTATGTGTAATAATATGACTGAATTATTATGTCTCATTAAGTTTATTTTAATGTATAATATATCTGTATGAGAATTACAATTTATTAATATGTAAAAGATTACATATAATCTAAACATGCATGTACATAATAAATATACATTTTAATATGTATTTAATTGTTTAAAATATACACAACACTACAACCCTGTCCCTATTGTGTGACAGCGCCACACAACGCTGCACGCCAGGCCCCGTTGTGTGAAAGCGCCACACAACGCTGCCCCGTTGTGGCACGGCACAACACAACGCTGTACGCCAGGCCCCGTTGTGGCACGGCACAACACAACGCTGCACGCCAGGCCCCGTTGTGTGACAGCGCCACTCAACACTGCACGCCAGGCCCCGTTGTTTGACAGCGCCACACATTGCTGAACGCCAGGCCCCGTTGTGTGATAGCGCCGCACATTGCTGCACGCCAGGCCCCGTTGTTTGACAGCGCCACACATTGCTGAACGCCATGCCCGTTGTGTGATAGCGCCACACAACGCTGCACGCCAGGCCCCATTGTGTGACCGGGCCACACAAAGCTACACGCCAGGCCCCCTTGTGTGACAGCGCCACACAACGCTGCACGCCAGGCCCCGTTGTGTGACAGCGCCACACAACGCTGCACGCCAGGCCCCGTTGTGTGAAAGCGCCACACAACGCTGCACGCCAAGCCCCGTTGTGTGACAGCGCCACACAACGCTGCACGCCAGGCCCCGTTGTGTGACAGTGCCACACAACGTCGCACGCCAGGCCCCGTTGTGTGACAGCGCCACACAACGCTGCACGCCAGGCCCTGTTGTGTGACAGCGCCACACAACGCTGCACGCCAGACCCCGTTGTGTGACAGCGCCACACAACGCTGCACGCCAGACCCAGTTGTGTGACAGCGCCACACAACGCTGCACGCCAGACCCCTTTGTGTGACAGCGCCACACAACGCTGCACGCCAGGCCCCGATGTGTGACAGCGCCACACAACGCTGCACGCCAGGCCCCGTTGTGTGACAGCGCCACACAACACTGCACGCCAGGCCCCGTTGTGTGACAGCGCCACACAACGCTGCACGCCAGGCCCCGTTGTGTGATAGCGCCACACAA
The DNA here is from genome assembly GCF_027789765.1 of Dendropsophus ebraccatus. Classification (NCBI taxonomy): domain Eukaryota; kingdom Metazoa; phylum Chordata; class Amphibia; order Anura; family Hylidae; genus Dendropsophus; species Dendropsophus ebraccatus. The sequence goes on from NC_091463.1 coordinate 31,442,675, forward strand.
CACTGCACGCCAGGCCACGTTGTGTGATAGCGCCACACAACGCTGCACGCCAGGCCCCGTTGTGTGACAGCGCCACACAACACTGCACACCAGGCCCCGTTGTGTGAAAGCGTCACACAACGCTGCACGCCAGGCCCCGTTGTGTGACAGCACCACACAACGCTGCACGCAAGGCCCCATTGTGTGACCGGGCCAAACAAAGCTACACGCCATGCCCCCTTGTGTCACAGCGTCACACAACGCTGCACGCCAGGCCCCGTTGTGTGACAGCGCCACACAACGCTGCACGCCAGGCCCCGTTGTGTGACAGCACCACACAACGCTGCACGCCAGGCCCCGTTGTGTGACAGCGCCACACAACGCTGCACGCCAGACCCCGTTGTGTGACAGTGCCACACAACGATGCACGCCAGGCCCCGTTGTGTGACAGCGCCACTCAACACTGCACGCCAGGCCCCGTTGTGTGACAGCGCCACTCAACACTGCACGCCAGGCCCCGTTGTGTGACAGCGCCACACAACGCTGCACGCCAGGCCCCGTTGTGTGACATTGCCACACAACGCTGCACGCCAGGCCCCGTTGTGTGACATCGCCACACAACACTGCACGCCAGACCCCGTTGTGTGACAGCGCCACACAACGCTGCACGCCAGGCCCCGTGTGACAGCGCCGTACAACATTGTATTTGTAATAATATGACTGAATTATTATGTCTCATTAAGTTTATTTTAATGTATAATATATCTGTATGAGTATTACTATTTATTAATATGTAAAAGATTACATATAATCTAAACATGAATATACATAATAAATATACATTTTAATATGTATTCAATTGTTTAAAATATACACAACACTACAACCCTGTCCCTATTGTGTGACAGCGCCACACAACACTGCACGCCAGGCCCCGATGTGTGACAGCGCCACACAACGCAGCACGCCAGGCCCCGTTGTGTGACAGCGCCACTGAACACTGCACGCCAGGCCCCGTTGTGTGACAGCGCCACACATTGCTGCACGCCAGGCCCCGTTGTGTGATAGCGCCGCACATTGCTGCACGCCAGGCCTCGTTGTGTGACAGCGCCACACTATGCTGCACGCTAGGCCCCGTTGTGTCACAGTGTCACACAACGCTGCGCGCCAGGCCCCGTTGTGTGACAGCGCCACACAGCGCATCACGCCAGGCCCCGTTGTGTGACAGCGCCACACAACGCTGCGCGCCAGGCCCCATTGTGTGACCGGGCCACACAACGCTGCACGCCAGGCCCCGTTGTGTGACAGCGCCACACAACGCTGCACGCCAGGCCCCGTTGTGTGACAGCGCCACACAACGCTGCACGCCAGGCCCCGTTGTGTGACAGCGCCACACAACGCTGCACGCCAGGCCCCGTTGTGTGACAGCGCCACACAATGCTGCACGCCAGGCCCCGTGTGACAGCGCCATACAACATTGTATTTGTAATAATATGACTGAATTAATATGTCTCATTAAGTTTATTTTAATGTATAATATATCTGTATGAGTATTACTATTTATTAATATGTAAAAGATTACATATAATCTAAACATGCATATACATAATAAATATACATTTTAATATGTATTCAATTGTTTAAAATATACACAACACTACAACCCTGTCCCTATTGTGTGACAGCGCCACACAACACTGCACGCCAGGCCCCGATGTGTGACAGCGCCACACAACGCAGCACGCCAGGCCCCGTTGTGTGACAGCGCCACTGAACACTGCACGCCAGGCCCCGTTGTGTGACAGCGCCACACATTGCTGCACGCCAGGCCCCGTTGTGTGATAGCGCCGCACATTGCTGCACGCCAGGCCTCGTTGTGTGACAGCGCCACACTATGCTGCACGCTAGGCCCCGTTGTGTCACAGTGTCACACAACGCTGCGCGCCAGGCCCCGTTGTGTGACAGCGCCACACAGCGCATCACGCCAGGCCCCGTTGTGTGACAGCGCCACACAACGCTGCGCGCCAGGCCCCATTGTGTGACCGGGCCACACAACGCTGCACGCCAGGCCCCGTTGTGTGACAGCGCCACACAACGCTGCACGCCAGGCCCGTTGTGTGACAGCGCCACACATTGCTGCACGCCAGGCCCCGTTGTGTGACAGCGCCACACAACGCTGCACGCCAGGCCCCGTTGTGTGACAGCGCCACACAACGCTGCACGCCAGGCCCCGTGTGACAGCGCCATACAACATTGTATGTGTAATAATATGACTGAATTATTATGTCTCATTAAGTTTATTTTAATGTATAATATATCTGTATGAGAATTACAATTTATTAATATGTAAAAGATTACATATAATCTAAACATGCATGTACATAATAAATATACATTTTAATATGTATTTAATTGTTTAAAATATACACAACACTACAACCCTGTCCCTATTGTGTGACAGCGCCACACAACGCTGCACGCCAGGCCCCGTTGTGTGAAAGCGCCACACAACGCTGCCCCGTTGTGGCACGGCACAACACAACGCTGTACGCCAGGCCCCGTTGTGGCACGGCACAACACAACGCTGCACGCCAGGCCCCGTTGTGTGACAGCGCCACTCAACACTGCACGCCAGGCCCCGTTGTTTGACAGCGCCACACATTGCTGAACGCCAGGCCCCGTTGTGTGATAGCGCCGCACATTGCTGCACGCCAGGCCCCGTTGTTTGACAGCGCCACACATTGCTGAACGCCATGCCCGTTGTGTGATAGCGCCACACAACGCTGCACGCCAGGCCCCATTGTGTGACCGGGCCAAACAAAGCTACACGCCATGCCCCCTTGTGTGACAGCGCCACACAACGCTGCACGCCAGGCCCCGTTGTGTGACAGCGCCACACAACGCTGCACGCCAGGCCCCGTTGTGTGACAGCGCCACACAACGCTGCACGCCAAGCCCCGTTGTGTGACAGCGCCACACAACGCTGCACGCCAGGCCCCGTTGTGTGACAGTGCCACACAACGTCGCACGCCAGGCCCCGTTGTGTGACAGCGCCACACAACGCTGCACGCCAGGCCCTGTTGTGTGACAGCGCCACACAACGCTGCACGCCAGACCCAGTTGTGTGACAGCGCCACACAACGCTGCAAGCCAGACCCAGTTGTGTGACAGCGCCACACAACGCTGCACGCCAGACCCCTTTGTGTGACAGCGCCACACAACGCTGCAAGCCAGGCCCCGATGTGTGACAGCGCCACACAACGCTGCACGCCAGGCCCCGTTGTGTGACAGCGCCACACAACACTGCACGCCAGGCCCCGTTGTGTGACAGCGCCACACAACGCTGCACGCCAGGCCCCGTTGTGTGATAGCGCCACACAACACTGCACGCCAGGCCACGTTGTGTGAGAGCGCCACACAACGCTGCACGCCAGGCCCCGTTGTGTGACAGCGCCACACAACACTGCACACCAGGCCCCGTTGTGTGAAAGCGTCACACAACGCTGCACGCCAGGCCCCGTTGTGTGACAGCACCACACAACGCTGCACGCAAGGCCCCATTGTGTGACCGGGCCAAACAAAGCTACACGCCATGCCCCCTTGTGTCACAGCGTCACACAACGCTGCACGCCAGGCCCCGTTGTGTGACAGCGCCACACAACGCTGCACGCCAGGCCCCGTTGTGTGACAGCGCCACACAACGCTGCACGCCAGGCCCCGTTGTGTGACAGCGCCACACAACGCTGCACGCCAGACCCCGTTGTGTGACAGTGCCACACAACGATGCACGCCAGACCCCGTTGTGTGACAGCGCCACTCAACGCTGCACGCCAGGCCCCGTTGTGTGACAGCGCCACTCAACACTGCACGCCAGGCCCCGTTGTGTGACAGCGCCACACAACGCTGCACGCCAGGCCCCGTTGTGTGACATTGCCACACAACGCTGCACGCCAGGCCCCGTTGTGTGACATCGCCACACAACACTGCACGCCAGGCCCCGTTGTGTGACAGCGCCACACAACGCTGCACGCCAGGCCCCGTGTGACAGCGCCGTACAACATTGTATTTGTAATAATATGACTGAATTATTATGTCTCATTAAGTTTATTTTAATGTATAATATATCTGTATGAGTATTACTATTTATTAATATGTAAAAGATTACATATAATCTAAACATGAATATACATAATAAATATACATTTTAATATGTATTCAATTGTTTAAAATATACACAACACTACAACCCTGTCCCTATTGTGTGACAGCGCCACACAACACTGCACGCCAGGCCCCGATGTGTGACAGCGCCACACAACGCTGCACGCCAGGCCCCGTTGTGTGACAGCGCCACTGAACACTGCACGCCAGGCCCCGTTGTGTGACAGCGCCACACATTGCTGCACGCCAGGCCCCGTTGTGTGACAGCGCCGCACATTGCTGCACGCCAGGCCTCGTTGTGTGACAGCGCCACACTATGCTGCACGCTAGGCCCCGTTGTGTCACAGTGTCACACAACGCTGCGCGCCAGGCCCCGTTGTGTGACAGCGCCACACAGCGCATCACGCCAGGCCCCGTTGTGTGACAGCGCCACACAACGCTGCGCGCCAGGCCCCATTGTGTGACCGGGCCACACAACGCGGCACGCCAGGCCCCGTTGTGTGACAGCGCCACACAACGCTGCACGCCAGGCCCCGTTGTGTGACAGCGCCACACAACGCTGCACGCCAGGCCCCGTTGTGTGACAGCGCCACACAACGCTGCACGCCAGGCCCCGTTGTGTGACAGCGCCACACAATGCTGCACGCCAGGCCCCGTGTGACAGCGCCATACAACATTGTATTTGTAATAATATGACTGAATTAATATGTCTCATTAAGTTTATTTTAATGTATAATATATCTGTATGAGTATTACTATTTATTAATATGTAAAAGATTACATATAATCTAAACATGCATATACATAATAAATATACATTTTAATATGTATTCAATTGTTTAAAATATACACAACACTACAACCCTGTCCCTATTGTGTGAAAGCGCCACACAACACTGCACGCCAGGCCCCGTTGTGTGACAGCGCCACACAACGCAGCACGCCAGGCCCCGTTGTGTGACAGCGCCACACAACGCTGCACGCCAGGCCCCGTTGTGTGAAAGCGCCACACAACGCTGTACGCCAGGCCCTGTTGTGTGACAGGGCCACACAACGCTGCACGCCAGGCTTCGTTGTGTGACCGGGCCACACAAAGCTGCACGCCAGGCCCCGTTGTGTCACAGCGTCACACAACGCTGCAAGCCAGGTGCTGTTGTGTCACAGCGCCACTCAACGCTGCACGCCAGGCCCCGTTGTGTGAAAACGCCACACAACGCTGCACGCCAGGCCCCGTTGTGTGACAGCGCCACACAACGCTGCACGCCAGGCCCGTTGTGTGACAGCGCCACACAACGCTGCACGCCAGGCCTCGTTGTGTGAAAACGCCACACAACGCTGCACGCCAGGCCCCGTTGTGTGACAGCGCCACACAACGCTGCACGCCAGGCCCGTTGTGTGACAGCGCCACACAACGCTGCACGCCAGGCCTCGTTGTGTGAAAGCGCCACACAACGCTGCACGCCAGGCCCCGTTGTGTGAAAACGCCACACAACGCTGCACGCCAGGCCCCGTTGTGTGACAGCGCCACACAACGCTGCACGCCAGGCCCGTTGTGTGACAGCGCCACACAACACTGCACGCCAGGTCCCTTTGTGTGACAGCGCCACACAACGCTGCACGCCAGGCCCCGTTGTGTCACAGCGCCACACAACGCTGCACGCCAGGCCCCGTTGTGTCACAGCTCCACACAACATTATATGTGTGATAATATGACTGAATTATTTTATCACTTTGTTTATTTTGATGTATAATATATCTGTATGAGTATTACAATATAATAATATGTAAAAATATGTAAAAATCTAAACATGCATATACATAATAAATATACATTTTAATACGTATTCGATTGTTTAGAAAATACACAACACTGTCCCTATTGTGTCACATGACCACACAACACTACACACCATGCCCCGTTGTGTGACATCGCCGCACAATGCTGCACGTCAGGCCCCGTTGTTTGACAGCGCCACACAACAATATACGCCAGGCCCGTTGTGTCACAGCGCTACACAACACTGTACGCCAGGCCCCGTTTTGTGACAGCGCCACACAACGCTGCACGCCAGGCTCCGTTGTGTCACTGCGCCACACAATACTGCACACTAGGCCCTTTTGTGTCTCAGCGCCACACAACACTGTCACCCTGGCTCCGTTGTGTCACAGCGTAATCCTTGCGTAGGTATTTGGGAGGTGGGTGGGGCTCCCTCTTTGTGCCTTCACCTTGACGTGGTGAGGGAGCTTGCGTGCCTTTGTGATCCTAAGAGCTAAGCTGGCTGGAGTAATGCTCCTGGTGGGGTTACCCGTGCCAGACAGGTCAAAGAGGAGAGGCCAGACTAAGAAAGGCACCCATAAAATTGGATTGGCAATGTTCTTCTGTACCCTGACAAAAAATGTCAACGGTTAAATATACAAGTGTAGGTTTGATGACTAGGCTGAGAAGATAATCATTGGTCTGTATAAGAGCTTAGAAAAGCTGCGATGTGAAAAGGCTGATGTCCAGGTAAGATTTGCTGATTCATAGATATATATATGTAATCACACTGTGACACAGTCACCTCGGCACTTCCAGAGTCAAGCCTGTTATGAATGCAAACGTGACATGCATGTACCGAAACCTATGACACCAATCCTAAACTCTGATCCTCACTTGTGTGGAAGAAGCAGTCAATGCTATGCAGTGATGACATCTGGAGTATAATGACAATTAACAAAAAAGAATCCCCAAAGTGATAAAAAAAATCCCCAGGGACTTCCGGTTCCGGCGCTGACATGACTGGTCGCGTGTAGCAGAGCTCCCGCACCCGCCAGTCCCCGACCTCACTAAAACAGAGCCGCAGCCACCGGACCACTTCAGCTACGGGACGGCAGCGACCCCTGGCCTTACCGGAAATCGGATGGACCGGTACATATTGCGCAGCAGCCAGAAGAGCCAGGACGCTGGGACAGAGACCGCCTCGTCCTCCCCCATGTGCTCGGTGCCATCTTGCCACCAACCTCGGGACCAGTGTGACATGCCGGCGCTCCAGCAGCAGCGGCAGCAGCAGCTCTCACAGCCGGACTTCTCGACTGCTGATTCCCCTCCACTACGGCCTCTCGATTACTCCCTCCTGGCTGAGGAGGTGACAAGGCGACTGGCAGCCGGTATACAGCAAACGGTGGAGGCAGCTATCCAAGCCTCATTTGCCAAGCTGCAGGCAGAGGTATCAGCTACGGCGGCACGGATGGACACTATGGAGCAGCGTGTGATGCAGGTAGAGAATAGTTGTGAGGACAAGGGAGTGGGTATAGATAATCTGAGAGAGGAGAACGCACGCCTTTGGAGGAAACTAGATGACATTGAAAATCGCACGAGGCGTAACAACCTCCGAATGGTGGGCCTCCCTGAGTCTATTAGACCACCTGATCTTGATACTTTGTGTGAAAGAGAGCTCCCTGAGGCCCTGAAACTGCAGCACTTCTGCCGCGTGGAGCGAGCACACAGGGTGGGACCGGATCCCATGGTCGCTGCACTCTCCCCACACTCCCAACAACCGCCCAGACCTAGGCAGGTCATTATGAAACTTTTAGACTATAATGATAAGCAGGAGCTGATGCGGGCCTTTAGGAGGCGTAACAACCCCCTCAAGATACGGGGGCACACAGTTCTTTTGTTTGAGGACTACTCAGCAGAGGTAGCAAGGCGTAGAAGGGCTTTCAGTAAGCTATGCTCTGAACTATACCGCCGAAAAATCCGTTTCCAGCTATAGTACCCGGCCCTGTTGCGGGTGCAGTCTGAAGATGGCTCCTTTTCCACTTTCCAGACCCCAGAGGAGGCGGAACGGATTGTGCTGTCTGCTTTCCCACCCCCGAGAGACCGGCCCCTCCATCCCCCGGCACCGGTTTCACCGTCCTCAGCTGTACGCCATAACCTTCCGCTGAGTAACCTGAGTCCGGAGGGACCTATGTCTTCTACCCAGCAATATTGAGCTCGCTATCGTTGGGGCGTCATGCACGGCCGGAGTGGCCCACCTGATCTAGAGGCTGCATAGTTCATTTGTATATCCTGCCGGGGAAGGGGGGGGGAAATGCAGGCGCCAGCATGGGACGCTGGCTCTATCCGTGCTCCACGGCCACTTTTCTCTGTATTAGAGGATTGCCTGTACGCCCTCTGGAACAAGGATCAGGCTTGGGTCCCTGTTCAATTTGGTTATGATTCGGGCGTGGGTATTGTTATCATTGTTATGGGGCTGCTGGGAGTGAAAGTACCTCCTAGCTCATTGGCTGCCCTGCCTTTATATCTGTATCTATCTCTGTTTGGTGGGGGGCGGGATGGCAGCGAGACCCTTCTTCTATTTTGTCTAGTTCTGCGGTATATATGTGTATATGCGTATATATATATATATATATATATATATATATATATATATATATATGTGCGGAAATACATATGTATGACTTTATTTTATTGTCCTGCTGCTTCTTGGGGTATCTCTGAGGGATTTTATGTGGCTTGTTGGGGCTGCACTTCTCTTGCTGAATGGTGTGGAGGGTGGGGAGGGCTAATTGTGGGGGAGTTGCAGGGAGGGAGGGAGGAACCCTAGCTGGGGTGGTTGGTTGGTACCCGGGTAATTTGATCATCTTTTGATTACCGGGGATGGCGGGGCCAGCTATGTCAGAAAAAAGGGAAGTCCTTGACCACTGTGCCTAGGGGGTCTACGGTGTCCCCTTTGGAGTGCACTTAGGTGGAATTTTCTTCTCCTCTTCTTCCTTTGTCTTTCTCTGTCTTTCTCTTTCTTTTCTTCCCCCTTTTTTTTTATTTTTATTTATCTGTTTCTTGTCTACTGTTTGTCTCAAAGTCTAGTCTTGTGCTTTGTTTGCTGGTTGTCTGTTCCCAGTGGTGTCTTTGGTGATCTTCCTCTGGACAGCTAGCCTGATGAAGGTGGTCTCCTGGAACGTGAAGGGGCTGCGGTCCCCCAATAAGCGCATTCAGGTACTGCGTCATTTGAAACGCCTCCATGCGGATGTAGCTTTGCTGCAGGAGACCCATCTTGCCGAAGATGACATGATGCGCATGAGAAAGCTCTGGGTGGGTGATCTTTATGGCTCTCCGGCCGTAGCTGGCAAAGCGGGAGTGCTTATTTTGCTTAACAAAAATTTTGGCCACACGGTGCTTTCTCATGAACATGATCAAGATGGTAGGTGGATCCGGGTAACCCTCAATGTAGAGGGTATTGATTATAGCCTCCATAATATTTATGGCCCTAATGGCGAAAACAGGAAGTTTTTTGATGTGATGGGAACCAGACTGTTGACAGATGGGGTAGTAAATAGGATTGTTGGGGGTGACCTCAACACGGTTGTGAATGTGGGGGAGGATAGAAAAGGACCGACTGACAGCCTTAGGTTAACACGCTCCACGGATAAAGTCCTCCCGTCTTTCCTGACCTCGGCGGATCTTCAGGACCTGTGGCGGTTACAACACCCCGCAGATCGTGAATATACGCATTTCTCCCACGCTCACAAATCATGGTCACGAATCGACTACCTGTGCACCAATGCTTCATTGGTGGACATGGTGGAACGATCAGAAATTCATGAGTTGGTGATCTCAGATCACTCGCCAATCTCCATGGAAATTTCTGGCTCCTACAGGAAGGTACAGGAATTTGTTTGGAGGTTCCCCGGTTACATGGTGCGGGATGAGAAGTTCGTTAACATTCTGAAAGGATGGTGGGCTGAGTTCCTCTCTGACAACTCGGGTCATCTCTCCGACCCACCATTGTACTGGGAAACGGCTAAGGTGGTCCTCAGAGGCAGAGTAATGGCGTATATGGCGGCTTTGAAAAAACGCACCTGGGCGGAATACAAGGCCGCTAGCAATAAGCTACGCAATGCTTACTCCTCTTATCTATCCTCCCCCACTTCTGCTAAATGTGATGAATGGAAACTGGCCAAGTCAGATTTTGACTTGTGGGCGGAACGAAAGGTAAAGGCCTCAGCCGATCGCTTGAGGGCCGAATACTTTAGGTTTGGCAACAAGTCAGGGAAACTTTTGGCTAAATTGGCCAAAGGTCAATTCTCTCCCCAATTTATATCCTCTTTATTAGACGCTGCGGGGAACCAGCATAGTGACCCTACTAACATAATAAAAATCTTGGAGGACTATTACACTCACCTCTATGCTGCACCTCCCCAGGTGGGAGACCCAGGAGCTTCCTTTCTTGACTCGACCCTTTCTTGACTCGACCCTTCTCCCTTCCATCTCAGCAGACCAGCGAGACGCCTTAAATGCAGATTTTTCGGAGGAAGAGGTTCGGTCGGCTATCAAAGGGCTGGCGAACTGTAAGGCCCCAGGCCCGGATGGGTTTAACGGAGAGTTTTATAAGACGCTCCGAGAAGAACTTATCTCTCCTTTGACAGCTTATTTTAATCACCTACTCCATGCAGGTACTGTACCTCTCCACGCCAATACCGCTCATATAAAGCTCCTTCTAAAGCCCAACAAAGACCCCCTGCACCCGGCGTCCTACCGCCCTATTTCCTTAATAAATGTCAACTTAAAGATCCCCTCCAAAATTCTCGCAGACAGGTTGAGCACTCTAATGCCAGAACTAATTAGTCCGGCGCAGGTTGGCTTTGTAAAGGGCCGTTCCGCAGTTTATAATATCAGGAAGGTCCTGGCAGTCCTAGACAGGGTGAGGCACCATCCGGAGTCAGGCGAAACCCCTATCTTGCTTGACGCCGAAAAGGCTTTCGACAACGTACGGTGGGACTGGCTCGGGATGGTGCTTGACCGACTGGGTATTACGGGGGCCTTCAGGACATTTCTGGGGGGGCTGTACACTGCACCAAGGGCTCGTATAGCACCAAGGGCTCGTATAGCACCAAGGGCTCGTATATAGTCTGCCGTCCAGACTCTCTCCTAGCTTCCCCTTGTGTAGGGGGACGAGGCAAGGCTGCCCGCTATCTGCCCTTCTTTTTAATTTGGCCCTGGAACCTCTTGTGAGGCATCTAAGACAAAGTAATCTATATCAGGGGATCAGGGTAGGGAAAGCAATAGCTAAAGTAGCTTTTTTCGCTGATGATGCCTTGCTTTTTCTCTCAGATCCCAGGGCCCAAATGGATGGGGTGTTGGGGGATATCGCCCGGTTCGGCTCCTTCTCAGGGTATAAAATCAACCCGACTAAGAGCGAAATTCTAGAGCTGGGGCGTAAGCTACCTACCGCCTTTTGGGCAGCGCGAGGCCTATCAGGAGCAGTGAAGCCACACCTCACCTACTTGGGTATTAAAATTGGTGCTGACCCTCATTCTCTTTACCAAATGAATTACCCCCCACTGATAGATAAAATTTGCGCTAAACTAAAACGGTGGTTCCATTTACCAATCTCTTTTATGGGCCGGTGTCATCTGGTTAAGATGATGAGCTTCTCTAAGCTTCTTTACCCCCTCCAGACCATCCCGGTGTTACTTAAACGTAAGGATATTCAGAAGCTACACTCTGCTTTTGTTCATTATGTGTGGTGCGGGAAGAGGCCGAGAATTTCCTTACAGAAGCTCATGTTAACTAAATTCGATGGGGGAACAAATTTCCCTAACATACGGGGTTACAATTTGGCATGCTTATTAAGGCATGTTATGGATTGGATCAATGACACCAGTCACTACTCCAATTTACCCATGGAATCTGAATTGGCTGCCCCCTGGTCCTTACTCTCCTGTCTGCACACTAAGGTTCCCTCCTTACCACCCCTCCTCAAAAAGGCACTGATAATACGAGATACGGTACTGGGGTGGAGAGCTGTCAGGAGGACCTTTGGCCTCCCATTTCTTATGTCCAAGAGGTTACCTCTTTGGCAACACCCTGAATTTCCTCAGGGACGGTCTAACCCTCTATTTAGAGAATGGAGGGAGAGGGGCATAGAGTCAGCAAGGCAGCTAATGCATTAGTCGGCAAAACGGTGGCTTACGGAGGCTGAGATCCGGGAACAATATGGTCTGGATGGGCGTCACTTTTTGGCAATAAGGCAAGTAACTTCCTTTTGTAGGAAAAGGCTTGCAAATCTTACCGCTGAGTTATCCTCTAATGCCTTTGAGGATTTTATGGCTACTGACCCTGGGCAGGTGACCCTCTCAGGAACCTACAGGGCCCTTAATGACCATTTCCTAGCCATTGACAAAAAAGCCATCTTCTCTAAATGGGCTGGCATACTAGAGGACCCTGATGTCCAAGACAAGATCCTGGAGGGCTGGGATAGTGTTAGGAAGCACGTCATATGTGAAGTCTGGAGGGAAACCTTTTTTAAGGTGATGCACAATGCTTATTTTGGTTTCAACTTACCAGCTTTGCCTCTGCATCCTAACCGAATCCTCCACTGTCCTAAATGTCGGATTCCGGCCTCGGACTTTTGGCATGGTATATGGTCCTGCTCACTATCCCAGTCTTTCTGGAAGGAGGTCGTGACATATATAGCCACACATTGGAAACTGGCATTACCTGAAGAACCCCTATCCCTGATCTTCCAATCTATTGAATCTACTGTTATTGAATCCTCCGGGTTGAAATTGGTCCCGCCTTTGGTGCATGGTATATTGCTGATTGCTAAAAGAGTGTTGCTCCGAGAGTGGCTCAACCCATCCCCGCCCACGATCTCTATGGTGGTGGAGGACCTGAAGGTCTTTTTGGCAGCAGACCGCTTAGAGGCGGAACGCAATACGGAGAAACACGCAAAGCAGTTTTTTTCTAAATGGAGGACGTTTCTCCTTAAGCATTTCACGAGAGAACAGGTCCATTCCTTTGTTTACCCATATAGACTTTCTACCTGGTACCTAAAGGAAGACCTTAAAGATGCGCTGGGCCCTCTTAGGCTGCTTTCATGAGGTTGATGCAGTCTATGCTGGGAGGTCGGCTTCTATAGGATTACATTCCACGAGACCCCTTCAGTGACCTATTTTTGTGTCCCCCTTCTCCGCTCCCCCCCCCCCCTTCTTGTCTTGTGTGTGAAGTATGTTGTCGTGTTATGTGGTAGTGTTTTTTTTTTGTTTTTTTTTTTCTTCTTTCTTTTTCTTTCTCCCTACACTTCTGTCTTCTTCCTCCTTTAACGGACTTGGTGGGTATTCTGGGGGTGATACCGTTACTACTTGGCATCCGGTTTATGATCTACTGGACATGTCTGGAGACGCCCCTCATCTTTAAGGTATACTAGATCTCCAAGATCATATTCAGTACTAGCTATTTGGTGTGTACCTGTTAAATTTTGACTTAGTGAACCTTTTTTTTTTTTTTTGCGATGTCTTTATTGGATCAACCAAGGTTTGCGTTGATCTTGCTTTGCTAATTTGAATTTGAATCTGTTCTGTGATTTCTTACTCGTAATATTGCTACGATAAAATTACAAAATGGGCGCTGCGACGCCAACACGGTTTTTCACTGTATTGTCAAAGCGCTAATAAATATATATTTAAAAAAAAAAATCCCCAGAAGATGCTATAGCAGCGAAACGTACGTCGGGTCGTGGACCCAAGACCCTCCATTAACGATTCACAGGTTTGTTGCAGGAGAAGTGTGACAGGTTTACCCGGCCTTACCGTCAGCCCTCCTGTTTCAGTTTTGTTCCATACTCCGTTTTTCTCCCTTCTAAGGGTACAAACCACACACCGAATACACAGCAGATACGCAACAAATACGCAGCAGATTTGTTGGTACAGATTTGATGCTGTGTTCAGTTATTTAGATCTAATCTGCTGCGTACTTGCTGCGTATTTGCTGCGTATCGCAGCAGTAAATACGCTGCTTATACGGTGTGTGGGTTTATACCCTATGGGCCACATGTATCATCCGGCGAACGGATGATTTTCGGCAGAAAGTGCCGATTTGCATATTATTTTATACGCACATGGCCGATTTGCGAATAAAATATTCGCAAATCGGCACTTTCCGCCGAGTACGCCAGGGGGGCGGAAAGGGGGCGTGTAGTGGGCGGAACGGAGGGCGCGGACTCAGAGTCCACGCGATTTACCATCCGTTCCGCCCAAATATACGCCGAAAATCTACTCCAGTCCTCAGCTGGCGTAGGTTTTCGGCGGTGCGCACCGGCGCGCACGGGATTTATGTAGAGGCAGTCCGCCTCTACATAAATCTCCGTAGTGCCGGAGCTGCGGGGGCATTTATAAGTCCGGCATAAAAAAACGCCGGACTTAATAAATGCCACCCTATGGGTACAAACACACGCAGCAGATACGCAGCAGATTTGATACTGTGTTCAGTTATTTAGATCTAATCTGCTGCGTATCGCAGCAGTAAATACGCAGCGTATAAGTCGTGTGTTTGTACCCTAAGCAATTTTTATTGGTTTTTTTACTTGCTACAGCACTTGCACTTGCTGGGGGGAATACGGCACGATGGTAACATCACTACATTAAGGTTACTTATTTGGAAGTGTCTCTGTGTCCTGTTTTGTGCATTTGTGTGGTCATACGTGTCCTGTACACGTACCCTGGTTCAGGTGTCTGTGTTTGTGTATGTTTTTATACTTTTTATTCATTAAATAAAGATTATTTGTATTTTCCCTAGAAACGCCTTTTCCTTGAGAGTATGACAAGAAAGAACACATTTATATCTCAGTAGTCTCGTAGCTGTTGGAATACACACGTTATCCTGGCTTAGAACAACATGGGAACTTTTTTTCAGAAATAGCATCATTCTTGTCCTCAGTTTGGGTGTATCATTACAGCTTAGTTCCATTGAAGCGAATGGAGCTGAATTGTAATACAACATACAACCTAAGGACGAGGATGGTGCTGTTTTTGCAGTAAAGTAGCTGTGTTTTTTTTAGTCGTGGATAACTCCTTTAAAGGGGTTGTATCAGGATTGTGGTTATTTTAGATGCTGTAAGGTGAATATACTAAGGCTATGTTCACACATAGTACAGTACATAGAGACTCTTTTACACAAGCCAATTATCAGCCAAAGGAGGATTTCTTTTTTTCTCATATATTCTTTATTTAAACAAAACAACACCTTTGGCAGGTCAGCAAAGTGAGGACATCCCCACCATACAACAACAGTAGAGAGCCTAACAAATGTTTAAGTACATATAACAGAATGTAAGAACTGACAATACCATATAGAGATGCTGGCAGGGCCGGCGTCAACACCCGGCATACTCGGGCAAGTGCCGGGGCCCACGGCCGCTCAAGGGGCCCCCGACACTTGCCCGAGCAGTGAGCCAGACGCCCGCCACATCACTGACCCCCCGGACACCCGGGGGGATGGGTGCTGCCGACCCCAAGTGCGGGGGAGGGCTGGAGGGGCTGGGGAAGGACCTGCCCTGTTTGCTGCACTGGGGAAGGACCTGTGGTGACGTCATAAGGGGGCGTGGCTGAGAACGGGAGAGGATGCAGGTGGATGAAGGACCTGTGATCATTGTCATGTGACATGAGGGGGCAGGGCTCACTCATACCTCCCTTCTGTATGCGGGTAGTTTTAGTCCTCTTATATTTCCTCCTGTAATGGTCTCTGATCTCCTATAATAACAGGCTGTATATGTTGGGAGTTGTAGTCCTCCTCTTATATCTCCTCTGATCTCTCATAATAACAGGCTGTCCATGCTGGGAGTTGTAGTCCTCTTATATCTCCTCCTGTGATGTCCTCTGATCTCCTATAATAACAGGCTGTCCATGCTGGGAGTTGTAGTACTCCTTAAATCTCCTCCTGTGATGTCCTCTGATCTTCCATAATAACAGGCTGGACATGCTGGGAGTTGTAGTACTCCTCATATCTCCTCCTGTGATGTCCTCTGATCTCCCATAATAACAGGCTGTCCATGCTGGGAGTTGTAGTCCTATTATATCTCCTCCTATAATGTCCTCTGATCTTCCATAACAGGCTGGACACGCTGTGAGTTGTAGTTCCCCCTGGTATACCTCATGTAATGCCTCCTGATTGTAACTCCATTCTGGCCTCCTCTATGGTGAACAGACTCCAGGGGGAGGACCTCCTTCTAGCAACTCTAGTTTCATCCCTGTGTGGATGCGCTCTCCCCAACAGGCGCAGAGCGATGATGTCATCACGCCTGCTGGTGGATCCACAAGGCGCACACAAGGGAGAAGAGGATCCGTTACCTGATTAGTGAGTATGATTATATTTTTTTATTTTCTTGTGTTGAGGGAGAACAGGGGGAATTACTATGGGGGCAGGGGGCATTACTATTGGGGCAGGGGGCATTACTATGGGGCAGAGCAGGGGGCATTACTATGGGGACAGAGGGCATTATTACTATATGGAGGGCACAGCATGGGGACATTATTACTATATGGGGGGCACCGCACGGGACCCACAAACCTCCTTACTTTACTTCACATGACACCAAACAGTGGAGTTACTACTGTATGGGAGCCTATGGGTGGGAAAAAGGGAAGGAAGTTGCTGGAAATGTGCGGAGTCTAAAATGTTTGTCTGACAGGTCCTGAAGAGTTGAATTGTAGCTTGAAGAAATCATCATGGAGGTCCGGGCAAGATGGAGAGGAAACGGAGAGTGATCGCCTCAGATCAAAGAAGACATCACCTGTGAGTTAATGAATTACGTTTTTTTTCGGTATTTTGTCAAACTTTATTTGGTAGGTGTGCCCCGAGGTGTGCTAGGTTTGCCCCAAGGTGTGCTAGGTGTGCCCCGAGGTGTGCTACACAAAGGGGCCCGCTGAGGCTTTCTCGCCCAAGGGCCCACAAAAACCTGTGGCCAGCTGGGTGCTGGATGCTGGGTACAGTTGGAGAAGCCTCCACCACCAATCTCCAACACAACGTTTTCCATTAACAAGAACAAGAGAGAAAATGGGGGGGAAGATACACAAACACAAAGCCCCCCCTCCCTTTGTGTTTGTTTATCTTCCCCCCATTTGCTCCCTTGTTCTTGTTAATGGAAAACGTTGGGTTGGAGGTTGGCGGTGGAGGAGTTGGTTAGAAAGGGGTCGAGAAGGGAGAGCAAGAGGAAAGGGAATGTGAAAGAGAGGGATGGGAAGGAGTGAGGGAAAAAAAGAAAAGAGGAGAACGGAGAGTACAAGAAGAAAGAGAGCAAACACCACATGAGACCACCAGAAAGAAGATGGGTACTCTGAAAGGAAGAGAGAGCACCAAAGTACAAAAGAAAGATAGGGTAAGGATCCAGAAAAGGAGCCTAGGTGTAGAAAACCACGGTGTCCAGCCTGGGCCAACATCACCTCATAACCATCACTGGAGCTACCTCTCCCTGTCCCACGATAGAGGGGGAGCCCAGGAAAACAGAACTAGAGCAACAACTTAAACCCACCCACACAAACCCTGAAATATTGGGAAGAGGAGGGATGTGATAAGGGAAATTATACAAGCCCATATTATAAGATTGATTTCAACTAATCCCCATAGGAAAAAAAAACTTGTTATGCACCATAAACCAACCTAGAACCAACTCAATGTGCGTCCAATATGGTCAACCTTATAATGCCCACAAGTATTGAGGGAGTCCCACTCAGTGAGGAACATACAGAGTGTACCACTTCTTTACAGGAGTAACATGGGTGCATATAAGGGTGTCATTGGAGGGAGGGGGAGATATAGAAAGGAGAAGTTAGAGACTTCATGTAGAAGGGGCTTTTCTGAATAAAGCAGAAGATGCTATGCCTCTCTATCCCACAGAGACAATGGTATAAGGATAGCCCCCCAACTCTAAATCATTAAGATTGAGCTTACATGTGGCTGTAAGGGCCCAAATTAAGGCAGTGGGACGGGGTCCATTACTAGGCAAAGTGGTCTACATCCCCTCCCCCACAGGAATCCAGAACAATGTGAATCCCACATAGTAGACAGTATAACCGCATTACAAGGGGTTGCAAGTAGTATGTAGGGAGAATAAACTGCTGCACGTCCAACATAGAGCCAAGATACTAGCCAGAGGCAAGTCAGGGAGAGCAACAGCTTCTCTAACGGCTGCCAACACAGGCTGTAGTAGGCACCTCATATACAGGGTGTGTGCTGAGATATCGGGGAACAGGCGCATCTGTACTCCATACTGCACTGTGCCTGAGTTCTGCACCGCTTGCAGGATAAGCTCCTTAACAGAATAATAATGGAACCTGCATAGAACATGTCTAGGTATTGAAAATTGTTGTGGCCATGCGACTATATGGACCCGAACAATAGTAAAGGGGAGTCCACAGAGCGTGAGGCAGCCATGTTGAATATTTCTGTCACCCTGGTAGATCAGCAGGGAGAGTTGCTGTGTGTGCGCCCACGAGCGTGCCATGTCACGCTCCAGGGAACTGAATCTGTTCTACATTGTGGTAACAGTGTCTTCAGTAACTGAGGTGAGCTGAGTGAGTTATTCAATGGCAGATCAAACTGATTTGTATCTGGTGGGGAGAGTCTGGATTAACTCCCTGCAGTTCAGCATGCACAGGGTGGTAACGGCTGGGAGAGGATTGGCCATGAAGAGTCCAGAGGCCCTTGTGAAGCAACCAGTTATGCTATACTATATTGGAGCTGCCTTGTAGGTCCTGTGTGGCCTGCTGATTAAGCATCGGCACCATGTTGCTCTCCGCTGTGCCTGTCTAGTCAAGCCCCGTGGCGTGTAAAAGCGGTCAATCTGCAAAACAGAGCCTGAGGCTCGGGTCACCAGGTGGTGGGAGGTATCCGCTCTTTTGTCCCTCTTGCCAGACATGGAAAATCGGGTTAGGTGGGGAGAAGAACTGCAGAAACTGCCGCTTGCCCTGGAGCTCTGCAAGCTGCTTCCTCACAACTTTATGGGTAACCCAAGCCCGAAGGAGCGTTTCTGGCAACGCTCGTGGTCGATTATTGTCCTATGTAATGGAAGCTTAAAGGGGAACTCCAAGTAGAGGTTAAAAAAAATTTAACTTCTGCAGAAGCATAAAGCATTACTTACCTATCTACCCAGATTTGAAGCTACCAAAAATCCATTTGTTTTGGGGGGGGTTTGTTCTGTATTGTGTTTCTGTACTTCCTGGTTGAGCAGTTCCCAGAATGCAGTTCTAGTTCCAGAATGCATTGCTTTCCCTCAGCGGTTCATCACAGTCCTCCACCCTGCCTATTCCACACTCAAATCTGTTGCAGAATATCTAGGCTGTGTTCACACATTGCAGTTTTATTGTGTTACTGAATTATTTGCAGTACTTTATCATTTCATTGTGGTCCCACTCCTGTAACCACACAGCACACTGTATTGTCTACCTCTAACACCACACAGCATACAGTTACTAGCTGTAACACCACAGAGCACACTGTATTACCTGTAACACCACACAGCACACTGTATTCTCTACCTGTAACACCACACAGCACACTGTATTGTCTACCTCTAACACCACACAGCATACAGTTACTACCTGTAACACCACAGATCACACTGTATTACCTGTAAAACCACACAGCACACTGTATTCTCTACCTGTAACACCACACAGCACACTGTATTCTCTACCTGTAACACCACACAGCACACTGTATTCTCTACCTGTAACACCACACAGCACGTTGTATTCTCTACCTGTAACGCTGATATTGGAATAAAGTAAATAACTTTTTGAATTTAATATTTATTTTTATTTAATCTCCACGCACATATTATGATCAAGCATCTATTATCTTTGAAGTTGAGCCAGACAATAAGGAGTTTATCCTATATTATATTACATGAGATATACTGTTTATGCCTTGTTTTTTGTCCAGGTGGGACTGTCAGTGCCAGCTCTGATGCTCTCTGCCGTTTAGCATCATTTACTTGTGTTACTGCATCATATAGCCCTAATTTCACTGCAGACTTCTGCACAATCAGCGAAATTACAGCAGCTACTTCTGGCCGGTCAGAGATGGTGATTCACTAGGGGATTGGGGGATCCAGCCAAGCCTCCTGTGACATCACGCCCTGCCCCTGTCTGCATCATCAGCCTGCACTCAGCAAACACACACAATGTGAGACAGAGGCATGTATTTTTTGTCTCCTAAGGTGGGAGAGCAGTGGGAGAAGGAGGCAATGTGAATTGGCACAAAGGCCATTTTTCTTCACTTCCTGGATTTCTATCAGCTACCAGTGTGGCAGAATGGTACAGATATGGTAATACATTATATAGACACATCTATATAACTTTTAATAGAAAACAAATTTTCCTTATGTGGAGTTCTACTTTAACAGTTTGAGGTTACCACTTTAGCCTAAGGATGGATCATCAATATTCTAGTGCTGGAACACCCCTGTATGCAGTCTTGGCTCCAGGGTGTTATTTTTTGCCTACACTGACTCACTGTAACAAACTATCAGGATAATTGATATGAAAAATAAAGAAGGAACATGCACCTATAATATACCATAATACTTTATTAATAAATGCATTGGTTACATTATTTTTCCTTCCAGGTATTCTGATCATCTGCCGTGCATCCATCTGATATGTAACTTCATGCTGCCTACGAATTTACTAGTCACCCTTCTAACAAGTTAAAGTGAATATACCACATGAATGCATGTATTAAGTCGTAGCCAAGTCCATGCTACCTCATCATTTTAGAACAGTGCATGGGGGTGTCCCAGATTCCCTTGTAGTAGTGGGCATTGAAAGAATATTCTGACCCATAAGGAGAGGCGACCATAGACGCAAGTTATTAGGGAATCCTTGTGAATGTTTGGCTGCCTTTACACAGACAGATTTATCTGATAGATTTCTAAAGCCACAGCCAAGAATGGTTTTGAAAAGAAGAGAAATCTCAGTCTTTCCTTTATGACCTGTTTTCTGTTTATAGTCTGTTCCTGGCTTTGGCTTCAAAAATCTGTCAGATAAATCTCTCTGTGTAAAGGCACCCTTTGTTTTGGCAACTAGAACTCTGTTAGGCATGAACTCTCGTCAGAAATTAATCCTCAAAAGTTACTTCACTTTGACTAAAGCATTTTTCTGTTAGTACTTTTTATATGGAAAACATTGTTAATACGCACGAATAACAACAAATATTAATAAATTATACTGTGTTCATCTTCTACAGTGCTTACTAGAGATGAGAGGATTTACAATACTAGTAAAGCTCTAGGCTTGGTGGGCTGCCTGTCAGCTGGCTGCCTCTCAACTTTGTGCCACTCCATTCCATTCGGATGCCTGCAAAAGCTGGATCCAGTCCTGGGAAATCTCCCAGTTTCCCAGGATCTCATCCAGCTTTTCCAAACACCCAGATCCCAACCAGCCCACTTACCATATCATTTCATATCTATCTATCGTATGCCGAGACAATAAATAATTCTGGCACTCTACAGCAAGCACGATCAATAATATATATTTTTTAATAGTTCAGACATTTCTGCACAATCCAAGCAATATCAGCACTTGCAGATTTTCCTACAGTCTGCAGGGTTTCAACACAGTGGATTTATTCCATATTGTGACTTCCCCATGGAAAGTAAAGGGGAAAATATGCAATAAATCCACTGCAGCAGATATGCCACAGGTGACCCTACCATAAGACATGGCTTCCTACTCCTAGCACACATAGAGAAAGACAGATACACACAAACAAACAAACTACAGTTGTTTACAGACTTATACACATATGCATTTATACACAGTCACACCATACACTGACCTCTGTATGGATCAGGCAGCAGTACTATCACCAGTCAGATCTTCTCCCTCTGCCCAGGCTGCTGTGGAGGGGTCAGAAGTAGAAAGACCCTGGAATACAGCTGGGAGGAGGAGGCAAGGGATGCACAGCACAGGCAGCACTGTGGTCAGGCTTCTGGGCCCTGACCTGCTGTTTGACCTCCACAGGCTGCGGCAGTGAGTCCCACCCCCCTCTCCTCTGACCCGACACAGGAGGAGTAAAGGCTGTAGTAAGCAACCACAATACCACTGCAGTGGCGTACCAGCGCCCCATCCCTGCGCAGCTGCCTCCTGTAATGATGCAGTTGTGCTCACAGCACAGCGCCACCTGCACACAGTGCAATGTCTGTAACAGTGTGTCAGTCACCGTCATTGTCAGTGTGTGTCTGCCCAAGTGCTGTGAACAGATATTTGCGGCCCTCTGCAGCTGGGTGAGTGAACCGCAACCCTAACTTTTGCTACAGTAAGGCTGGACGCGACCCCCTCCCCACAGTGAGCGGAAAGCCGCCATGACGGGGGAGACAGGACTGACAGGGTTAATTTTCAGGTACAGGGCAGAGAGCGGGAGTAGTTAGGGGGGTTGCCAGGGGGTGGGAGAAGGTGGAGCCGGAGGGGTTAAATAGGGCCTGCGCTCCCCTAATGTAACACTTGTGAGGAGAGCTGCTAGTGAGCTGAGTCCCGCCCACCCTCCCTCTTTTTTACATTTGTTATTTTCTCCGTTCGTCATAGCAGCTAGGTGGGTTAGGGGTCCTTGGGGTTGGTTTTAAACTTTAAAGGGGGGATACACTGGTTTTTTATCCCCTGATGTACTTGGAGCATCCGGGGGAAGTTTGGGCTCCTGGCAGTGTGGTGTCCCGGGAGTGGCGTATCAGGCAGTCAATTAGCCATCTGCCAGTCATATTATGAGGTGGGGCTCCTGAGCCAGTAGTGGGCGGCTGGGGGTCAAAGGAAGGGGCTGGGGCAGATGGTTTTGGAATATTGGAGCCTGAAGGACCCCTCCCAGTTTGGGTTAGTTTAGATTGTTATAGTGGGTCTGTATATATATATATGTATAGGTAGGCGTATACATATTTTGGTATGCAAAATGTTTTACATATATATATATATATATATACTATTTATATTATGTATGTTTATTTTGTTTGTGTTAATAAATTGGCTGCTGTGGACACTTTTTTCGAAGCAGGTCTCTGTGTTTCTTTTAACCCATAGCTGCACCAGGACGTTACTGAACGTCCTGGTGCCGCTATAGGAGTTCAGAGGGGGGTCGCCGCGATCCCGGGTGCCTCACGTAGCCCGGGATCATGGCTATTAGCGGGCACGGTCCGATCGCCATGCCCGCTAATTAAGTACTTAGAAGCAGCTGTCAAAGTTGACAGCTGCTTCTAAATACTTGCTCATCTCCATACCTGGTGGTCTAGTGGGGAATCACCCCCCCCCCCCCCCCCCACGGTGCGATTGCAGGGGGGGCGATCCCCGGACCCATCCCGGGCCGGGGTCTGCACCGTAATGGCGCTGATCCCAGCTCGGCATTCTATTGCTTTTGGCTGCAGCAGCCGAAAGCAATAGAAGACTGATCTCATGGATTCATGCAGTATAACTATACTAATAAATAATAAATAAATAAACAAACATGTTTGCTATCGCCGCGTGCATAATCGCTCGAACTATTAATTTATCACATTCCTGATCTCACACGGTAAACGGCGTCGGCGTAAAAAAATTCCAAAGTGCAAAATTGCGCATTTTTGGTCGCATCAAATCCAGAATAATTGTAATAAAAATAGATCAAAAAGGGTTATATGCGCAATCAAGATACCGATAGAAAGATCACATCATGGCGCAAAAAATGACACCTTACACAGCCCCATAGACCAAAGGATAAAAGCGCTATAAGCAAGGGAATAGAGCGATTTTAAGGAACATATAATTTCTTTAAAAGGTTTTAATTTTTTACAAGCCATCAAATAAAAGTTATACATGTTACATATTGTTGTAATCGTAACAACTTAAGGAACATATATAACAAGTCAGTTTTACCCTAGGGCAAACGGAGTAAAAACAACCCCCCCCCCCAAATAAGAAAAAATCATTTTGTTTTTTCAATTTCACTACACATATAATTTTTTTTTCTGGTTTCCCGGCACATTTTAGGCAAAATTACATCTGCCATAGCAAAGTACAATTAGTTGCACAAAAAATAAGGGCTCATTTGGGTGTCTAGGTGGAAAAATGCAGGCGCTATGGCCTTATATACACGAGGAGGAAAAAACGAAAGCGCAAAAATGAAAACTGGCTGTGTCCCCAAAGGGTTAAGGTGGCTCGGTGGGTGGAAGTGGAAAGAAGGTACGGATAGAGTCAGGGTCTGTTATAGAGTCTGCGTCATGTACAATGTGATGTGATGATGTGCAGAGGGAGACAGACAGCCCACGCATTGGTACTCCGGCCAGCCCATCAGGCATTTGCCGGTTTGCCAGATTGCCAGTCCGGGCATGACCCAGAGCGTAACAGCATGGAGTGGCAGAGTGTTCAAAAGCATTCGGCTGACAAGCAGACCGCCTAGCCTAGCGAAGTGCTTGCTAGTACTGTAATTTTGCTCATCTCTAGCATACACATTTCACATGTGATTATACCTAATTGTATATGTTTGTTATACTATATATATGCACTTCACCTTGCATGTTATATAATATATGCACTTTATGTTGCATGTATATTTTGCATGGCTGTCTATATTGGCCATGTAAGATAGCATAGACCAAACTATGCCCCGGTGTGTAAAATAGCCTAGGCCAAACTATACCCCGGTGTGTAAAATAGCCTAGGCCAAACTATACTCCAGGGTTTAAATAGCCTAGGCCAAACTATACCCCGGTGTGTAAAATAGCCTAGGCCAAACTATACCCCGGTGGGTAAAATAGCCTAGGCCAAACTATAACCCACTGTGTAAAATAGACTAGGCCAAACTATAACCCACTGTGTAAAATAGACTAGGCCAAACTATACCCCGGTGTGTAAAATAGCCTAGGCCAAACTATACCCCGGTGTGTAAAATAGCCTAGGCCAAACTATAACCCACTGTGTAAAATAGACTAGGCCAAACTATATCCTTGGGTGTAATATAGCCTAGGTCAAACTATACCCATCCAGGCTAGAATATATCGATCTAATGTTGAACCTGGATATAGTCTGGCCCAGGCCACATGAACTGGTGTATTGCAGATCACGGGGGTGAATACTTACCACTTAACCCTTCCAACCCATGGTAGCTCCCCGCCCACCAAAAACCGACACTGACACCATCTTCAATTTGAAAATTGGCCACAGCAGCCTCTTTATTAAATACAAAATGTCCAACCAGAACAATTAACAAAACAATCCTAACTTTATATTTATGACATATATAACATACCAGAGGAGGTAAAGGATGGCACTTCTGGCAGTATGAAAAAATGAAACCCATGTCGCAACGCGCCGATTCAGGGAAGGGGCAAATCTGCCCCCATACTGCCTACCCCCCTTTCCGAGCACCATGTGCTAACCACCGCCTGGGTGGTAACCAATAGCAACCCCTACCTGCTTCCACGCCCAGTAACCAACAAGGGGTTGCTATTCCTCCAGATTCCCTCCAAACACCTCCTTACTCCGCGCCATCCCCCACCTCCCCACCGCAAGCTGCCGCAACAAGTACTCCCCCAGCCACCACCCACAGGCCATAAACTAAAGAGCGGGCCGTTCGCTGGTCCGGATCAGGAGCGTGTGAGTAACCCCTCCCCTCCTATTATACTCAGACCATTTGCCCACCCCCTTCCACTTACTATTGGCCACCAGCAACAAACTTCCCCTGCTGTAACCCCTCCCCCCAACTGCTAATCAACCATGAGCCCCGTGCTAGCCATTAACCCCTTATCCACCCTCACCCCCTACTGCCCTCACAGTCATATCGGGCTGCCACTATTCTGCGCCCGTTTGCGCCCTTCCTGTATACTTTGGGTTATAAACCTTATACTTGGGAGTGTAAAACAGCCTAAGCCAAACTATATCCCTCTGGGCCATAATGTTTACCATCATTGGTTTTCTCAACTTTGGTCCAGGCCACAGTATACCCCAAGGGATGTACTCTATGCCGGGGGAGAGGAGATCTAAAACAGCCTAGGCCATACTATATCCCTCTGAGCTAAAAGCTTATGGGTCCTAGGTTTTTGTGAGCTCATACCGGCTTGGATTGCCACCACACAGCACTGGGTGTCACAGCTGCTTCTTATCATTCTCTATCACAGGAGCAGCCATGGCCAGGAGCCACAACCAGGGTACTTGTAGAAGAAGCAGAGCCACATCTAAAAGCATCAAGCAGGGCCGGGACAAAGGGTAGGCCAGGGTAGCCGTTGGCCTAGGGCGCCATCTCGTGGTAAGTTACAGGGGGCGCAATTTCAATTTAATAAAAAAAAAAATCATTGACCTGCCAGGACCTGCAGGACCTGCCAGGATCTACAGAGGCTCCGCCCCCTCCTCACCATGAGACCTCTTCCCTGTCTGACTGCTGGAGGCTGTACCGACTGCTGGGCTGCTGTCTGGTGAGTTCACTGACTGACTCCCATCATTCTTTAGGTGTAGGAAGGCTGGGAGAGCTGGGAATGCTGGGAGAGGGAGGTCACCTAGGTCACAAGGCTGCCCCATATAACACTGCCCCATATCCCTGCACTGCTCCTCTATACACAGCACTTCCCATATTATTCCCCAACCTGTAGGTCACCAGCTGCTCCAAAACTACAACAGTAACAGCATGATAGGAGTTGTAGTCCTGCCACAGCTCGGGAGCCACAGGTTGGTGAACACTTATATTCTGTCTATTGTGTACAGGCTAATCCCCTTGACACCAGTGATTTACAGTCAGGTGGTACAGTATACACGGTCCTGTTACAGTCAGGGGGTACAGTATACATGGTCCTGTTACAGTCAGGGGGTACAGTATACACGGTCCTGTTACAGTCAGGGGGTACAGTATACATGGTCCTGTTACAGTCAGGAGGTACAGTATACACGGTCCTGTTACAGTCAGGGGGTACAGTATATATGGTCCTGTTACAGTCAGGGGGTGCAGTATACATGGTCCTGTTACATTCAGGGGGTACAGCATACATGGTCCTGTTACAGTCAGGGGGTACAGTATACATGGTCCTGTTACAGTCAGGGGGTACAGTATACATGGTCCTGTTACATTCAGGGGGTACAGTATACATGGTCCTGTTACAGTCAGGGGGTACAGTATACATGGTCCTGTTACAGTCAGGGGGTACAGTATACATGGTCCTGTTACAGTCAAGGGGTACAGTATACACGGCCCTGTTACAGTCAGGGGGTACAGTATACATGGTGCTGTTACAGTCAGGGGGTACAGTATAAATGGTCCTGTTACAGTCAGGGGGTACAGTATACAAGGTCCTGTTACAGTCAGGGGGTACAGTATACATGGTTCTGTTACAGTCAGGGAGTACAGTATACATGGTGTTACAGTCAGGGATACAGTATACACGGTCCTGTAACAGTCAGGGAGTACAGTATACATGGTCCAGTTACAGTCAGGGAGTACAGTATACATGGTGTTACAGTCAGGGGGTACAGTATACATGGTCCTGTTACAGTCAGGGGGTACAGTATACATAACCCTGTTACAGTCAGGGGGTACAGTATACACGGTCCTGTTACAGTCAGGGGGTACAGTATACACGGTCCTGTTACAGTCAGGGAGTACAGTATACATGGTCCTGTTACAGTCAGGAAGTACAGTATACATGGTCCTGTTACAGTCAGGGAGTACAGTATACATGGTGTTACAGTCAGGGGGTACAGTATACATGGTCCTGTTACAGTCAGGGGGTACAGTATACATAACCCTGTTACAGTCAGGGGGTACAGTATACATGGTCCTGTTACAGTCAGGGGGTACAGTATACACGGTCCTGTTGCAGTCAGGGGGTACAGTATACACGGTCTTGTTACATTCAGGGGGTACAGTATACACGGTCCTGTTACAGTCAGGGGGTACAGTATATATGGTCCTGTTACAGTCAGGGGGTACAGTATACATGGTCCTGTTACAGTCAGGGGGTACAGTATACATGGCCCTGTTATATTCAGGGGGTACAGTATACATGGCCCTGTTACAGTCAGGGGGTACAGTATACAAGGCCCTGTTATATTCAGGGGGTACAGTATACATGGTCCTGTTACAGTCAGGGGGTACAGTATACACGGTCCTGTTACAGTCAGGGGGTACAGTATACACGGTCCTGTTACATTCAGGGGGTACAGTATATATGGTCCTGTTACAGTCAGGGGGTACAGTATATATGGTCCTGTTACAGTCAGGGGGTACAGTATACATGGCCCTGTTATATTCAGGGGGTACAGTATATATGGTCCTGTTACAGTCAGGGGGTACAGTATACATAGCACTGTTACAGTCAGGGGGTACAGTATACATGGCCCTGTTACAGTCAGGGGGTACAGTATACATGGCCCAGTTATATTCAGGGGGTACAGTATACATGGTCCTGTTATATTTAGAGGGTACAATATACATACTGGACTCTCACATATAGTCTGCAGTGTAGTAATACTCTGCAGAGCCTGTGATGACCAAGTATCAGCCCCCACATACAGTATATCCTCCTGGCTGTCCCTGCATAGTGTACCCTGCCTTCTCTGCCTAGGGCACCAAAACCCCTTGTCCTGGCCCTGGCATCAAGCATACAAGCCTTCCTATTCAATGGTATGCTAATTTATAGCCACATGTATGCATTGACTTTAAGGTTAGAACTACATGGCAGCATATTCAGGGTGGGGAAATTAGGTCTGAACAGGTTCTCACTGTCTGGATGTAATGTTCCTCCTGCTAGTGACTGACAGTCTTCTCCTAGTCACTGTGCATAGTGTAGCCTCTCAATCACTGGCAGGAGCACAGGGACAGGAGCACAGGGACAGTGCCATCTAATGAATACACAAGACTCATCTCTCAGTGTGTCTGGTGTGTGCTGCAGGTCTTATAAAGTTATACGGCATTAGTGATTTACACAGCGAGGGCAGCATTATGGATGACAGGCTCCTCTAATCTGTGACAAAGCATACTACAGATTCGAATAAATCCCTGAATAGGTGTGATGCCAGCACCAAAAACAGGCAGGCAGTTTGAAAAGGACTAAATATAGTTTTTATTACATAAAAAAAACAGCCTAAAAACACAAGTGTTTCTCACCTAAAGACATGTATACAGATACAATTGTACATAAAAGTGTATTTATTGGATGTTGGTGACCACATGGAGAAGGGAGGGACATCATGGGACTGTGGGCTCACCGTTTAAGGATCTGGGAAGGGGCGCTGGATGGGGATTTGTTGCTACGAGCAATAGAGAATATTATTGTTGGAGGTTTATCAGACAATACAGTAGGAATTGGCTTTGTTGCCCTTACCTACCAATAACAGCTCAGCTTTCATTTTACCAGGGAACATGAGTATTGTAAAGGTGAGCTGTGATTGGTTGCTATGGGCAACAAAGACAATTCCTAATGTAAGACTGCAGTGTGAATACTCTCATCATCCACTGCTGGGAACATGGTAAGGCTTTGGGTATTCCTTTGCTCACACATCATGGTGCTTTACCTGCTGGGTTTCAGCTGAGTGGAAGTGTTATTAAACTATTAAAAAATGTTACTTGTTCAATTGTGAACATCCCTGAAGGGGATTGGCTGCAGTAGATTGGTCATGTGACCAGTCAGTGTACTGCACAGTGATTGGTCAGTGTCTGGGCTGTTATGATTTGAACTGGTTTGTGAGGTCATCAACCAACTGCCATGACCCGTACAGAAAACAACAACAGCAGCAGCAGCAGCAGATCCTCCTCCTCCTCCAGCGCCTCCTGATTTCTGAGGAGCCATTTTCTGATTGACGGCTCAGATCTCCTTTATGCCCCTCATCATCTATTGGTAAGCGTTATAGCCACATTGTACACTGGAGGAGGACAGAAGGGGGCGCTGTTTATTTTAATAAGAAATTGACTTTTATTGGTTATTAGAGGAGATTTATGGTCCTGTCTTCTCCGTGTTGCCCATAGCAACCAATCACAGCTCAGCTTTCATTATACCTGAGCAATATGAGTAATGAGAGCTGAGCTGTGATTGGTTGCTTTGGGCAACAAGACCATTTCTACTGTAAGACTGCAGTGTGAATACTCTCATCATCCATGATCCGCTGCTGGGAACATGATCAGGCTATGGACATTCTCATGCTGTAATTCTTTATGTTTTTACTGAATTTATTTTTGCTTTTGGTTCACAACTTTGGGAATGTTGTTGGGGGAGATTTATGACGCTGCCTTGTAATAGGATTGTCTTTGTTGCCCATAGCAACCAATCACAGCTCGCCTCTCATTACACATGCTGCTCTGGGTAAATGAAAGCTTCGCAGCTAGAGGTCTTCCTAGTGTCATTCTACCTCATATTGGCAGAACGTTATCAAACTGGGTGCAGAGGAAGCGTGCGGCAGTTGCCCATAGCAACCAATCAGATTCTAGCTTTTATATTAAAGAGGCCTCTGAGAAATGAAAGCTGGAATCTTATTGGTTGCTATAAGTAACGGCTCCACTGTACAGGGTTTGTTTAACTTTCCTTATTACTCCTATCAACCAATAACTGCTGTTATTTCTATAGGGCAGTCTACAAAATAAAAGATGCATAGTGATTGGTTGCTATGGGCAACAAGTAGAGTCTCATAAACCTTCCATAGCAACCAATAACTATGCAGATTTAGTTTTGTATTTTGGTCTTAAAAAGTGAAAGCTGTGCTGTGATTGGTTGATTGGTGTTATAGTTCTCCACCAATATACTCATTCTGTGCCTCTCTGCTCAGGAACCGGCCCCATACACAGAGTCTGCACTGGACAGCGAAGATGGAGCGCCCTCTGCAGGAAGAAAAGGACCATAATGGCTCCTGGATTATGGAAAGAGAAGGGGTGGCTGTGAGTAGTATCATGTATACACTGATCATGTGTCTGTAGAGTGTATATATATATATATATATATATATATATATATATATCCAGCCATAGGTCGTACAGGTGCAGGCTTGTGGGTCCATAGGTGCCTGAGCTTCATGTATAAGTAATATAACATTGTATAGGATCCTATAGAACTCGGTGGGCCACACAACGTTGCACGCCAAGCCCCGTTGTGTGTCAGACCCACACAACGCTGCACGCCAGGCCCCGTTGTGTCACAGCGTCACACAGCGCTGCAAGCCAGGTCCTGTTGTGTCACAGCGCCACACAACGAAGCACGCCGGGCCGCGTTGTGTCAAGGAACCACAAAAGGCTGCACACCAGACCCCACTGTGTCACAGTGCCACACAACGCTGCACACCAGGCCCCGTTGTGTGACAGCGCCATACAACATTGTATTTATAATAATGTGACTGAATTATTATGTCTCATTAAGTTTATTTTAATGTATAATATATCTGTATGAGTATTACAATTTATTAATATGTAAAAGATTACGTATAATATAAACATGCACATACATAATAAATATACATTTTAATATGTATTCAATTGTTTAAAATATACACAACACTGCAACCCTGTCCCTATTGTGTCACAGCGCCACACAACCCTGCACGCCAGACCCCGTTGTGTGACAGCGCCACACAACACTGAACGCCAGGCCCCGTTGTGTGACAGCGCCACACAACGCTGCACGCCAGGCCCAGTTGTGTGACCGGGCAACACAACACTGCACACCAGGCCCCATTGTGTGAAAACGCCACACGACGCTGCACGCCAGGCCCCGTTCTGTGACCGGGCCACACAACACTGCACGCCAGGCCCCGTTGTGTGATAGCACCAAACAACGCTGCACGCCTGGCCCCGTTGTGTGAAAACGGCACACAACGCTGCACGCCAGGCCCCGTTGCGTGACCAGGCCACACAACGCTGCACGCCAGGCCCTGTTGTGTGAGAGCGCCACTCAACACCGCACGCCAGGCCCCGTTGTGTGACAGCGCCACACAACGCTGCACGCCAGGCCCCGTTGTGTAATAGCGCCGCACATTGCTGCACGCCAGGCCCCGTTGTGTGACAGCGCCACACAACACTGCACGCCAGGCCCCGTTGTGTGATAGCGCCACACAACACTGCACGCCAGGCCCCGTTGTGTGATAGCGCCACACAACGCTGCACGCCAGGCCCCGTTGTGTGACAGCGCCACACAACACTGCACACCAGGCCCCGTTGTGTGAAAGCGTCACACAACGCTGCACGCCAGGCCCCGTTGTGAGACAGCACCATACAACGCTGCATGCAAGGCCCCATTGTGTGACCGGGCCAAACAAAGCTACACGCCATGCCCCCTTGTGTCACAGCATCACACAACGCTGCACGCCAGGCCCCATTGTGTGAAAACGCCACACGACGCTGCACGCCAGGCCCCGTTCTGTGACCGGGCCACACAACACTGCACGCCAGGCCCCGTTGTGTGATAGCACCAAACAACGCTGCACGCCTGGCCCCGTTGTGTGAAAACGGCACACAACGCTGCACGCCAGGCCCCGTTGCGTGACCAGGCCACACAACGCTGCACGCCAGGCCCTGTTGTGTGACAGCGCCACACAAGGCTGCACGCCAGGCCCCGTTGTGTGACAGCGCCACACTATGCTGCACGCCAGGCCCCATTGTGTGAAAACGCCACACGACGCTGCACGCCAGGCCCCGTTCTGTGACCGGGCCACACAACACTGCACGCCAGGCCCCGTTGTGTGATAGCACCAAACAACGCTGCACGCCTGGCCCCGTTGTGTGAAAACGGCACACAACGCTGCACGCCAGGCCCCGTTGCGTGACCAGGCCACACAACGCTGCACGCCAGGCCCTGTTGTGTGACAGCGCCACACAAGGCTGCACGCCAGGCCCCGTTGTGTGACAGCGCCACACTATGCTGCACGCCAGGCCCCGTTGTGTGATAACGCCACACAACGATGCAAGCCAGGCCCCGTTGTGTGACAGCGCCACACAACGCTGCACGCCAAGCCCCGTTGTGTGACAGGGCCACACAACGCTGCACGCCAGGCCCCGTTGTGTCACAGTGTCACACAACGCTGCAAGCCAGGTCCTGTTGTGTCACAGCGCCGCACAACGCTGCACGCCAGGCCCCGTTGTGTGACAGCGCCACACAACGCAGCACGCCAGGCCCCGTTGTGTGACAGCGCCACACAACGCTGCATGCCAGGCCCCATTGTGTGACCGAGCCACACAATGCTGCACGCCAGGCCCCGTTGTGTGACAGCGCCATACAACATTGTATTTGTAATAATATGACTAAATTATTATGTCTCATTAAGTTTATTTTAATGTATAATATATCTGTATGAGTATTACAATTTATTAATATGTAAAAGATTACATATAATCTAAACATGCATATACATAAGAAATATACATTTTAATATGTATTCAATTGTTTAAAATATACACAACAGTACAACCCTGTCCCTATTGTGTGACAGCGCCACACAACACTGCACGCCAGGCCCCGATGTGTGACAGCGCCACACAACGCAGCACGCCAGGCCCCGTTGTGTGACAGCGCCACACAACACTGCACGCCAGGCCCTGTTGTGTGACAGTGCCACACAACGCAGCACGCCAGGCCCCGTTGTGTGACAGCGCCACACAACGCTACACGCCAGGCCCCGTTGTGTGAAAGCGCCACACAACGCTGCCCCGTTGTGGAACGGCACAACACAACGCTGCACGCCAGGCCCCGTTGTGTGAGAGCGCCACTCAACACCGCACGCCAGGCCCCGTTGTGTGACAGCGCCACACAACGCTGCACGCCAGGCCCCGTTCTGTGATAGCGCCGCACATTGCTGCACGCCAGGCCCCGTTGTGTGACAGCGCCACACAACACTGCACGCCAGGCCCCGTTGTGTGATAGCGCCACACAACACTGCACGCCAGGCCCCGTTGTGTGATAGCGCCACACAACGCTGCACGCCAGGCCCCGTTGTGTGACAGCGCCACACAACACTGCACACCAGGCCCCGTTGTGTGAAAGCGTCACACAACGCTGCACGCCAGGCCCCGTTGTGAGACAGCACCATACAACGCTGCATGCAAGGCCCCATTGTGTGACCGGGCCAAACAAAGCTACACGCCATGCCCCCTTGTGTCACAGCATCACACAACGCTGCACGCCAGGCCCCATTGTGTGACAGCGCCACACAACGCTGCACGCCAGGCCCCGTTGTGTGACAGAGCCACACATTGCTGCACGCCAGGCCCCGTTGTGTGATAGCGCCGCACATTGCTGCACGCCACTCCCAGTTGTGTGACAGCACCACACAACGTTGCACGCCAGGCCCCGTTGTGTGACAGCGCCACACATTGCTGCACGCCAGGCCCCGTTGTGTGATAGCGTCACACAACGCTGCAAGCCAGGTCCCGTTGTGTGAAAACGCCACACAACGCTGCACGCCAGGCCCCGTTGTGTGAAAGCGCCACACAACGCTGCACGCCAGGCCCAGTTGTGTGACAGTGTCACACAACGCTGCAAGCCAGGTCACGTTGTCTCACAGCGCCACACAACGATGCACACCAGGCCCCGTTGTGTCAAGGAACCAGAAAAGGCTGCACACCAGACCCAGCTGTGTCACAGGGCCACATAAAGCTGCACGCCAGGCCCCGTTGTGGCACGGCACGGCACAACACAACGCTGCACGCCACGCCCCGTTGTGGCACGGCACAACACAACGCTGCACGCCAGGCCCCGTTGTGTGATAGCACCGCACATGGCTGCACGCCAGGCCCCGTTGTGTGACAGGGCCACACAACGCTGCACACCAGGCCCCGTTGTGTGACAGCGCCACACAACGCTGCACGCCAGGCCCCGTTGTGTGACAGCGCCACACAACGCTGCACGCCAGGCCCCGTTGTGTGACAGCGCCATACAACGCTGCACGCCAGGCCCCGTTGTGTGACAGCGCCACACAACTTTGTATTTGTAATAATATGACTGAATTATTATGTCTCATTAAGTTTATTTTAATGTATAATATATCTGTATGAGTATTACAATTTATTAATATGTAAAAGATTACATATAATCTAAACATGCATATACATAAAAAATATACATTTTAATATGTATTCATTTGTTTAAAATATACACAACACTACAACCCTGTCCCTATTGTGTGACAGCGCCACACAACACTGCACGCAAGGCCCCGTTGTGTGACAGCGCCACTCAACACTGCACGCCAGGCCCCGTTGTGTGACAGCGCCACACATTGCTGCACGCCAGGCCCCGTTGTGTGACAGCGCCACACAACGCTGCACGCCAGGCCCCGTTGTGTGATAGCGCCACACAACAATGCACGCCAGGCCCCGTTGTGTGATAGCGCCACACAACGCTGCACGCCAGGCCCCGTTGTGTGACAGCGCCACACAACACTGCACGCCAGGCCCCGTTGTGTGAAAGCGTCACACAACGCTGCACGCCAGGCCCCGTTGTGTGACAGCACCACACAACGCTGCACGCAAGGCCCCATTGTGTGACCGGGCCAAACAAAGCTACACGCCATGCCCCCTTGTGTCACAGCGTCACACAACGCTGCACGCCAGGCCCCGTTGTGTGACAGCGCCACACAACGCTGCACGCCAGGCTCCGTTGTGTGACAGCGCCACACAACGCTGCACGCCAGGCCCCGTTGTGTGACAGCGCCACACAACGCTGCACGCAAGGCCCCGTTGTGTGACAGCGCCACACAACGCTGCACGCCAGGCCCCGTTGTGTGACAGCGCCACACAACGCTACACGCCAGACCCCGTTGTGTGATAGCGCCACACAACGCTGCACGCTAGACCACGTTGTGTGACAGCGCCGCACAATGCTGCACGCCATGCCCCGTGTGACAGCGCCACACAACGCTGCACGCCAGGCCCCGTTGTGTGACAGCGCCACACAACGCTGCACGCCAGGCCCCGTTGTGTGACAGCGCCACACAACGCTGCACGCAAGGCCCCGTTGTGTGACAGCGCCACACAACGCTGCACGCCAGGCCCCGTTGTGTGACAGCGCCACACAACGCTACACGCCAGACCCCGTTGTGTGATAGCGCCACACAACGCTGCACGCTAGACCACGTTGTGTGACAGCGCCGCACAATGCTGCACGCCATGCCCCGTGTGACAGCGCCACACAACGCAGCACGCCAGGCCCCGTTGTGTGACAGCGCCACAAAACGCTGCACGCCAGGCCCCATTGTGTGAAAGCGCCACACAACGCTGCCCCGTTGTGGCACGGCACAACACAACGCTGCACGCCAGGCCCCGTTGTGTGACAGCGCCACACATTGCTGCACGCCAGGCCCCGTTGTGTAATAGCGCCGCACATTGCTGCACGCCAGGCCCCGTTGTGTGACTGCGCCACACAACACCGCACACCAGGCCTCGTTGTGTGAAAGCGTCACACAACGCTGCACGCCAGGCCCCGTTGTGTGATAGCGCCACACAACGCTGCACGCCAGGCCCCGTTGTGTGATAGCGCCGCACAACGCTGCACGCCAGGCCCCGTTGTGTGACAGCGCCACACAACGCTGCACTCCAGGCACCGTTGTGTGACAGCGCCACACAACGCTGCACGCCAAGCCCCATTGTGTGACTGGGCCAAACAAAGCTACACGCCATGCCCCCTTGTGTCACAGCGTCACACAACGCTGCACGCCAAGCCCCATTGTGTGACCGGGCCAAACAAAGCTACACGCCAGGCCCCGTTGTGTGATAGCGCCACACAACGCTGCACGCCAGGCTCCGTTGTGTGACAGCGCCACACAACACTGCACTCCAGGCCCCGTTGTGTGAAAGCGTCACACAACGCTGCATGCCAGGCTCCGTTGTGTGACAGCACCACACAACGCTGCACGCCAGGCCCCGTTGTGTGACCGCGCCACTCAACACTGCACGCCAGGCCCCGTTGTGTGACAGCGCCACACATTGCTGCACGCCAGGCCCCGTTGTGTGACAGCGCCACACAACGCTGCACGCCAGGCCCCGTTGTGTGACAGCGCCACACAACGCTGCACGCCAGGCCCCGTTGTGTGACAGCGCCACACAACGCTGCACGCCAGGCCCTGTTGTGTGACAGCGCCACACAATGCTGCACGCCAGGCCCCGTGTGACAGCGCCATACAACATTGTATTTGTAATAATATGACTGAATTATTATGTCTCATTAAGTTTATTTTAATGTATAATATATCTGTATGAGTATTACAATTTATTAATATGTTAAAGATTACATATAATCTAAACATGCATATACATAATAAATATACATTTTAATATGTATTCAATTGTTTAAAATATACACAACACTACAACCCTGTCCCTATTGTGTGACAGCGCCACACAACACTGCACGCCAGGCCCCGATGTGTGACAGCGCCACACAACGCAGCACGCCAGGCCCCGTTGTGTGACAGCGCCACACAACGCTGCCCCGTTGTGGCACGGCACAGCACAACGCTGCACGCCAGGCCCCGTTGTGTGAAAGCGACACACAACGCTGCCCCGTTGTGGCACGGCACAACACAACGCTGCACGCCAGGCCCCGTTGTGTGACAGCACCATTCAACACTGCACGCCAGGCCCCGTTGTGTGACAGCGCCACACATTGCTGCACGCCAGGCCCCGTTGTGTGACAGCGCCACTCAATGCTGCACGCCAGGCCCCGTGTGACAGAGCTACACAACGCTGCACACCAGGCCCCGTTGTGTGACAGCGCCATACAACATTGTATTTGTAATAATATGACTGAATTATTATGTCTCATTAAGTTTATTTTAATGTATAATATATCTGTATGAGTATTACAATTTATTAATATGTAAAAGATTACATATAATCTAAACATGCATATACATAATAAATATACATTTTAAAATGTATTCAATTGTTTAAAATATACACAACACTACAACCCTGTCCCTATTGTGTGATAGCGCCACACAACACTGCACGCCAGGCCCCGATGTGTGACAGCGCCACACAACGCAGCACGCCAGGCCCCGTTGTGTGACAGCGCCACTCAACACTGCACGCCAGGCCCCGTTGTGTGACAGCGCCACACAACGCTACACGCCAGGCCCCGTTGTGTGATAGCGCCACACAACGCTGCACGCCAGGCCCCGTTGTGTGACAGCACCACACAACGCTGCACGCAAGGCCCCATTGTGTGACCGGGCCACACATTGCTGCACGCCAGGCCCCGTTGTGTGATAGCGCCGCACATTGCTGCACGCCAGGCCCCGTTGTGTGACCGGGCCAAACAAAGCTACACACCATGCCCCCTTGTGTCACAGCGTCACACAACGCTGCACGCCAGGCCCCGTTGTGTGACAGCGCCACACAACGCTGCACGCCAGGCCCCGTTGTGTGACAGCGCCACACAACGCTGCACGCCAGGCCCCGTTGTGTGACAGCACCACACAACGCTGCACGCCAGGCCCCGTTGTGTGACAGCGCCACACAATGCTGCACGCCAGACCCCGTTGTGTGATAGCGCCACACAACGCTGCACGCCAGACCCCGTTGTGTGACAGCGCCACACAATGCTGCACGCCAGGCCCCGTGTGACAGCGCCACACAACGCAGCACGCCAGGCCCCGTTGTGTGACAGCGCCACAAAACGCTGCACTCCAGGCCCCATTGTGTGAAAGCGCCACACAACGCTGCCCCGTTGTGGCACGGCACAACACAACGCTGCACGCCAGGCCCCATTGTGTGACAGCGCCACACATTGCTGCACGCCAGGCCCTGTTGTGTAATAGCGCCGCACATTGCTGCACGCCAGGCCCCGTTGTGTGACTGCGCCACACAACACCGCACACCAGGCCTCGTTGTGTGAAAGCGTCACACTACGCTGCACTCCAGGCCCCGTTGTGTGACAGCACCACACAACGCTGCACGCCAGGCCCCGTTGTGTGATAGCGCCACACAACGCTGCACGCCAGGCCCCGTTGTGTGAGAGCGCCGCACAACGCTGCACGCCAGGCCCCGTTGTGTGACAGCGCCACACAACGCTGCACTCCAGGCACCGTTGTGTGACAGCGCCACACAACGCTGCACGCCAAGCCCCATTGTGTGACCGGGCCAAACAAAGCTACACGCCATGCCCCCTTGTGTCACAGCGTCACACAACGCTGCACGCCAGGCCCTGTTGTGTGACATCGCCACACAACGCTGTACGCCAGGCCCCGTTGTGTGACAACGCCACACAACGCTGCACGCCAGGCCCCGTTGTGTGATAGCGCCACACAACACTGCACGCCAGGCCCCGTTGTGTGATAACGCCACACAACGCTGCACGCCAGGCTCCGTTGTGTGACAGCGCAACACAACACTGCACGCCAGGCCCCGTTGCAACACAACACTGCACGCCAGGCCCCATTGTGTGAAAGCGTCACACAACGCTGCACGCCAGGCCCCGTTGTGTGACAGCGCCACACAATGCTGCACGCCAGGCCCCGTTGTGTGACAGCGCCATACAACATTGGATTTGTAATAATATGACTGAATTATTATGTCTCATTAAGTTTATTTTAATGTATAATATATCTGTATGAGTATTACAATTTATTAATATGTAAAAGATTACATATAATCTAAACATGAATATACATAATAAATATACATTTTAATATGTATTCAATTGTTTAAAATATACACAACACTACAACCCTGTCCCTATTGTGTGACAGCGCCACACAACACTGCACGCCAGGCCCCGTTGTGTGACAGCGCCACACATCGCTGCACGCCAGGCCCCATTGTGTGACAGCGCCACACAACGCAGCACGCCAGGCCCCGTGTGACAGCGCCATACAACATTGTATTTGTAATAATATGACTGAATTATTATGTCTCATTAAGTTTATTTTAATGTATAATATATCTGTATGAGTATTACAATTTATTAATATGTAAAAGATTACATATAATCTAAACATGCATATACATAATAAATATAAATTTTAATATGTATTCAATTGTTTAAAATATACACAACACTACAACCCTGTCCCTATTGTGTGACAGCGCCACACAACACTGCACGCCAGGCCCCGTTGTGTGACAGCGCCACACAACGCAGCACGCCAGGCCCCTTTGACAGCGCCACACAACGTTGCACGCCAGGCCCCGTTGTGTGAAAGCGTCACACAACGCTGCACGCCAGGCCCCGTTGTGTGACAGCACCACACAACGCTGCACGCCAGGCCCCATTGTGTGACCGGGCCAAACAAAGCTACACACCATGCCCCCTTGTGTCACAGCGTCACACAACGCTGCACGCCAGGCCCCGTTGTGTGACAGCGCCACACAACGCTGCACGCCGTTGTGTGACCGGGCCAAACAAAGCTACACACCATGCCCCCTTGTGTCACAGCGTCACACAACGCTGCACGCCAGGCCCCGTTGTGTGACAGCGCCACACAACGCTGCACGCCAGGCCCCGTTGTGTGATAGCGCCACACAACGCTGCACGCCAGGCCCCGTTGTGTGACAGCGCCACACAACACTGCACACCAGGCCCCGTTGTGTGAAAGCGTCACACAACGCTGCACGCCAGGCCCCATTGTGTGACCGGGCCAAACAAAGCTACACACCATGCCCCCTTGTGTCACAGCGCCACACAACGCTGCACGCCAGGCCCCGTTGTGTGACAGCGCCACACAACGCTGCACGCCAGGCCCCGTTGTGTAATAGCGCCACACAACGCTGCACGCCAGGCTCCGTTGTGTGACAGCGCCACACAACACTGCACTCTAGGCCCCGTTGTGTGAAAGCGTCACACAACGCTGCACGCCAGGCCCCGTTGTGTGACAGCACCACACAACGCTGCACGCCAGGCCCCGTTGTGTGACCGCGCCACTCAACACTGCACGCCAGGCCCCGTTGTGTGACAGCGCCACACATTGCTGCACGCCAGGCCCCGTTGTGTGATAGCGCCGCACATTGCTGCACGCCAGGCCCCGTTGTGTGACAGCGCCACACAACGCTGCACGCCAGGCCCCGTTGTGGGACAGCGCCACACAACGCTGCACGCCAGGCCCCGTTGTGTGACAGCGCCACACAACGCTGCACGCCAGGCTCCGTTGTGTGACAGCGCCACACAACGCTGCACGCCAGGCCCCGTTGTGTGACAGCACCACACAACGCTGCACGCCAGGCCCCGTTGTGTGACCGCGCCACTCAACGCTGCACGCCAGGCCCCGTTGTGTGACCGCGCCACTCACCACTGCACGCCAGGCCCAGTTGTGTGACAGCGCCACACATTGCTGCACGCCAGGCCCCGTTGTGTGATAGTGCTGCACATTGCTGCACGCCAGGCCCCGTTGTGTGACAGCGCCACACAACGCTGCACGCCAGGCCCCGTTGTGTGACCGCGCCACACAACGCTGCACGCCAGGCCCCGTTGTGTGACCGCGCCACACAACGCTGCACGCCAGGCCCTGTTGTGTGACAGCGCCACACAATGCTGCACGCCAGGCCCCGTGTGACAGCGCCATACAACATTGTATTTGTAATAATATGACTGAATTATTATGTCTCATTAAGTTTATTTTAATGTATAATATATCTGTATGAGTATTACAATTTATTAATATGTAAAAGATTACATATAATCTAAACATGCATATACATAATAAATATACATTTTAATATGTATTCAATTGTTTAAAATATACACAACACTACAACCCTGTCCCTATTGTGTGATAGCGCCACACAACACTGCACGCCAGGCCCCGATGTGTGACAGCGCCACACAACGCAGCACGCCAGGCTCCGTTGTGTGACAGCGCCACTCAACACTGCACGCCAGGCCCCGTTGTGTGACAGCGCCACACAACGCTGCACGCCAGGCCCCGTTGTGTGACAGCGCCACACAACGCTACACGCCAGGCCCCGTTGTGTGATAGCGCCACACAACGCTGCACGCCAGGCCCCGTTGTGTGACAGCACCACACAACGCTGCACGCAAGGCCCCATTGTGTGACCGGGCCACACATTGCTGCACGCCAGGCCCCGTTGTGTGATAGCGCCGCACATTGCTGCACGCCAGGCCCCGTTGTGTGACCGGGCCAAACAAAGCTACACACCATGCCCCCTTGTGTCACAGCGTCACACAACGCTGCACGCCAGGCCCCGTTGTGTGACAGCGCCACACAACGCTGCACGCCAGGCCCCGTTGTGTGACAGCGCCACACAACGCTGCACGCCAGGCCCCGTTGTGTGACAGCACCACACAACGCTGCACGCCAGGCCCCGTTGTGTGACAGCGCCACACAATGCTGCACGCCAGGCCCCGTTGTGTGATAGCGCCACACAACGCTGCACGCCAGACCCCGTTGTGTGACAGCGCCACACAATGCTGCACGCCAGGCCCCGTGTGACAGCGCCACACAACACAGCACGCCAGGCCCCGTTGTGTGACAGCGCCACACAACGCTGCACGCCAGGCCCCATTGTGTGAAAGCGCCACACAACGCTGCCCCGTTGTGGCACGGCACAACACAACGCTGCACGCCAGGCCCCGTTGTGTGACAGCGCCACACATTGCTGCACGCCAGGCCCTGTTGTGTAATAGCGCCGCACATTGCTGCACGCCAGGCCCCGTTGTGTGACTGCGCCACACAACACCGCACACCAGGCCTCGTTGTGTGAAAGCGTCACACTACGCTGCACTCCAGGCCCCGTTGTGTGACAGCACCACACAACGCTGCTCGCCAGGCCCCGTTGTGTGATAGCGCCACACAACGCTGCACGCCAGGCCCCGTTGTGTGATAGCGCCGCACAACGCTGCACGCCAGGCCCCGTTGTGTGACAGCGCCACACAACGCTGCACTCCAGGCACCGTTGTGTGACAGCGCCACACAACGCTGCACGCCAAGCCCCATTGTGTGACCGGGCCAAACAAAGCTACACGCCATGCCCCCTTGTGTCACAGCGTCACACAACGCTGCACGCCAGGCCCTGTTGTGTGACATCGCCACACAACGCTGTACGCCAGGCCCCGTTGTGTGACAACGTCACACAACGCTGCACGCCAGGCCCCGTTGTGTGATAGCGCCACACAACACTGCACGCCAGGCCCCGTTGTGTGATAACGCCACACAACGCTGCACGCCAGGCTCCGTTGTGTGACAGCGCAACACAACACTGCACGCCAGGCCCCGTTGCAACACAACACTGCACGCCAGGCCCCATTGTGTGAAAGCGTCACACAACGCTGCACGCCAGGCCCCGTTGTGTGACAGCGCCACACAATGCTGCACGCCAGGCCCCGTTGTGTGACAGCGCCATACAACATTGGATTTGTAATAATATGACTGAATTATTATGTCTCATTAAGTTTATTTTAATGTATAATATATCTGTATGAGTATTACAATTTATTAATATGTAAAAGATTACATATAATCTAAACATGCATATACATAATAAATATACATTTTAATATGTATTCAATTGTTTAAAATATACACAACACTACAACCCTGTCCCTATTGTGTGACAGCGCCACACAACACTGCACGCCAGGCCCCGTTGTGTGACAGCGCCACACATCGCTGCACGCCAGGCCCCATTGTGTGACAGCGCCACACAACGCAGCACGCCAGGCCCCGTGTGACAGCGCCATACAACATTGTATTTGTAATAATATGACTGAATTATTATGTCTCATTAAGTTTATTTTAATGTATAATATATCTGTATGAGTATTACAATTTATTAATATGTAAAAGATTACATATAATCTAAACATGCATATACATAATAAATATAAATTTTAATATGTATTCAATTGTTTAAAATATACACAACACTACAACCCTGTCCCTATTGTGTGACAGCGCCACACAACACTGCACGCCAGGCCCCGTTGTGTGACAGCGCCACACAACGCAGCACGCCAGGCCCCTTTGACAGCGCCACACAACGTTGCACGCCAGGCCCCGTTGTGTGACAGCGCCACACAACGCTGCACGCCAGGCCCCGTTGTGTGACAGCGCCACACAACGCTGCACGCCAGGCCCCGTTGTGTGACCGCGCCACTCAACACTGCACGCCAGGCCCCGTTGTGTGACAGC
This sequence comes from Dendropsophus ebraccatus, assembly GCF_027789765.1. Taxonomy (NCBI): domain Eukaryota; kingdom Metazoa; phylum Chordata; class Amphibia; order Anura; family Hylidae; genus Dendropsophus; species Dendropsophus ebraccatus. The sequence continues at coordinate 31,486,631 of NC_091463.1, forward strand.
GCCACACATTGCTGCACGCCAGGCCCCGTTGTGTGATAGCGCCGCACATTGCTGCACGCCAGGCCCTGTTGTGTGACAGCGCCACACAACGCTGCACGCCAGGCCCCATTGTGTGATAGCGCCACACAACGCTGCACGCCAGGCTCCGTTGTGTGACAGCGCCACACAACACTGCACTCCAGGCCCCGTTGTGTGAAAGCGTCACACAACGCTGCATGCCAGGCCCCGTTGTGTGACAGCACCACACAACGCTGCACGCCAGGCCCCGTTGTGTGACCGCGCCACTCAACACTGCACGCCAGGCCCCGTTGTGTGACAGCGCCACACATTGCTGCACGCCAGGCCCCGTTGTGTGATAGTGCTGCACATTGCTGCACGCCAGGCCCCGTTGTGTGATAGCGCCACACAACGCTGCATGCCAGGCCCCGTTGTGTGACAGCGCCACACAATGCTGCACGCCAGGCCCCGTGTGACAGCGCCATACAACATTGTATTTGTAATAATATGACTGAATTATTATGTCTCATTAAGTTTATTTTAATGTATAATATATCTGTATGAGTATTACAATTTATTAATATGTAAAAGATTACATATAATCTAAACATGCATATACATAATAAATATACATTTTAATATGTATTCAATTGTTTAAAATATACACAACACTACAACCCTGTCCCTATTGTGTGACAGCGCCACACAACACTGCACGCCAGGCCCCGATGTGTGACAGCGCCACACAACGCAGCACGCCAGGCCCCGTTGTGTGACAGCGCCACACAACGCTGCCCCGTTGTGGCACGGCACAACACAACGCTGCACGCCAGGCCCCGTTGTGTGAAAGCGACACACAACGCTGCCCCGTTGTGGCACGGCACAACACAACGCTGCACGCCAGGCCCCGTTGTGTGACAGCACCATTCAACACTGCACGCCAGGCCCCGTTGTGTGACAGCGCCACACATTGCTGCACGCCAGGCCCCGTTGTGTGACAGCGCCACACAATGCTGCACGCCAGGCCCCGTGTGACAGCGCCATACAACATTGTATTTGTAATAATATGACTGAATTATTATGTCTCATTAAGTTTATTTTAATGTATAATATATCTGTATGAGTATTACAATTTATTAATATGTAAAAGATTACATATAATCTAAACATGCATATACATAAGAAATATACATTTTAATATGTATTCAATTGTTTAAAATATACACAACACTACAACCCTGTCCCTATTGTGTGATAGCGCCACACAACACTGCACGCCAGGCCCCGATGTGTGACAGCGCCACACAACGCAGCACGCCAGGCCCCGTTGTGTGACAGCGCCACTCAACACTGCACGCCAGGCCCCGTTGTGTGACAGCGCCACACATTGCTGCACGCCAGGCCCCGTTGTGTGACAGCGCCACACAACGCTGCACGCCAGGCCCCGTTGTGTGATAGCGCCACACAACGCTGCACGCCAGGCCCCGTTGTGTGACAGCGCCACACAACACTGCACACCAGGCCCCGTTGTGTGAAAGCGTCACACAACGCTGCACGCCAGGCCCCGTTGTGTGACAGCACCACACAACGCTGCACGCCAGGCCCCATTGTGTGACCGGGCCAAACAAAGCTACACACCATGCCCCCTTGTGTCACAGCGTCACACAACGCTGCACCCTAGGCCCCGTTGTGTGACAGCGCCACACAACGCTGCACGCCAGGCCCCGTTGTGTGACAGCGCCACACAACGCTGCACGCCAGGCCCCGTTGTGTGACAGCGCCACACAACGCTGCACGCCAGGCCCCGTTGTGTGACAGCGCCACACAACGCTGCACGCCAGGCCCCGTTGTGTGACCGGGCCAAACAAAGCTACACACCATGCCCCCTTGTGTCACAGCGTCACACAACGCTGCACGCCAGGCCCCGTTGTGTGACAGCGCCACACAACGCTGCACGCCAGGCCCCGTTGTGTGATAGCGCCACACAACGCTGCACGCCAGGCCCCGTTGTGTGACAGCGCCACACAACACTGCACGCCAGGCCCCGTTGTGTGAAAGCGTCACACAACGCTGCACGCCAGGCCCCGTTGTGTGATAGCGCCACACAACACTGCACGCAAGGCCCCGTTGTGTGACAGCGCCACACAACGCTGCACGCCAGGCCCCGTGTGACAGCGCCACACAATGCTGCACGCCAGGCCCCGTGTGACAGCGCCATACAACATTGTATTTGTAATAATATGACTGAATTATTATGTCTCATTAAGTTTATTTTAATGTATAATATATCTGTATGAGTATTACAATTTAATATGTAAAAGATTACATATAATCTAAACATGCATATACATAATAAATATACATTTTAATATGTATTCAATTGTTTAAAATATACACAACACTACAACCCTGTCCCTATTGTGTGACAGCGCCACACAACACTGCACGCCAGGCCCCGTTGTGTGACAGCGCCACACAACGCTGCACGCCAGGCCCCGTTGTGTGATAGCGCCACACAACGCTGCACGCCAGGCCCCGTTGTGTGACAGCGCCACACAACACTGCACGCCAGGCCCCGTTGTGTGACAGCGCCACACAATGCTGCACGCCAGACCCCGTTGTGTGATAGCGCCACACAACGCTGCACGCCAGACCCCGTTGTGTGACAGCGCCACACAATGCTGCACGCCAGGCCCCGTGTGACAGCGCCATACAATATTGTATTTGTAATAATATGACTGAATTATTATGTCTCATTAAGTTTATTTTAATGTATAATATATCTGTATGAGTATTACAATTTATTAATATGTAAAAGATTACATATAATCTAAACATGCATATACATAATAAATATACATTTTAATATGTATTCAATTGTTTAAAATATACACAACACTACAACCCTGTCCCTATTGTGTGATAGCGCCACACAACACTGCACGCCAGGCCCCGATGTGTGACAGCGCCACACAACGCAGCACGCCAGGCCCCGTTGTGTGACAGCGCCACTCAACACTGCACGCCAGGCCCCGTTGTGTGACAGCGCCACACATTGCTGCACGCCAGGCCCCGTTGTGTGACAGCGCCACACAACGCTGCACGCCAGGCCCCGTTGTGTGATAGCGCCACACAACGCTGCACGCCAGGCCCCGTTGTGTGACAGCGCCACACAACACTGCACACCAGGCCCCGTTGTGTGAAAGCGTCACACAACGCTGCACGCCAGGCCCCGTTGTGTGACAGCACCACACAACGCTGCACGCCAGGCCCCATTGTGTGACCGGGCCAAACAAAGCTACACACCATGCCCCCTTGTGTCACAGCGTCACACAACGCTGCACCCCAGGCCCCGTTGTGTGACAGCGCCACACAACGCTGCACGCCAGGCCCCGTTGTGTGACAGCGCCACACAACGCTGCACGCCAGGCCCCGTTGTGTGACAGCGCCACACAACGCTGCACGCCAGGCCCCGTTGTGTGACCGGGCCAAACAAAGCTACACACCATGCCCCCTTGTGTCACAGCGTCACACAACGCTGCACGCCAGGCCCCGTTGTGTGACAGCGCCACACAACGCTGCACGCCAGGCCCCGTTGTGTGATAGCGCCACACAACGCTGCACGCCAGGCCCCGTTGTGTGACAGCGCCACACAACACTGCACGCCAGGCCCCGTTGTGTGAAAGCGTCACACAACGCTGCACGCCAGGCCCCGTTGTGTGATAGCGCCACACAACACTGCACGCAAGGCCCCGTTGTGTGACAGCGCCACACAACGCTGCACGCCAGGCCCCGTGTGACAGCGCCACACAATGCTGCACGCCAGGCCCCGTGTGACAGCGCCATACAACATTGTATTTGTAATAATATGACTGAATTATTATGTCTCATTAAGTTTATTTTAATGTATAATATATCTGTATGAGTATTACAATTTAATATGTAAAAGATTACATATAATCTAAACATGCATATACATAATAAATATACATTTTAATATGTATTCAATTGTTTAAAATATACACAACACTACAACCCTGTCCCTATTGTGTGACAGCGCCACACAACACTGCACGCCAGGCCCCGTTGTGTGACAGCGCCACACAACGCTGCACGCCAGGCCCCGTTGTGTGATAGCGCCACACAACGCTGCACGCCAGGCCCCGTTGTGTGACAGCGCCACACAATGCTGCACGCCAGACCCCGTTGTGTGATAGCGCCACACAACGCTGCACGCCAGACCCCGTTGTGTGACAGCGCCACACAATGCTGCACGCCAGGCCCCGTGTGACAGCGCCATACAATATTGTATTTGTAATAATATGACTGAATTATTATGTCTCATTAAGTTTATTTTAATGTATAATATATCTGTATGAGTATTACAATTTATTAATATGTAAAAGATTACATATAATCTAAACATGCATATACATAATAAATATACATTTTAATATGTATTCAATTGTTTAAAATATACACAACACTACAACCCTGTCCCTATTGTGTGATAGCGCCACACAACACTGCACGCCAGGCCCCGATGTGTGACAGCGCCACACAACGCAGCACGCCAGGCCCCGTTGTGTGACAGCGCCACTCAACACTGCACGCCAGGCCGCGTTGTGTGACAGCGCCACACATTGCTGCACGCCAGGCCCCGTTGTGTGACAGCGCCACACAACGCTGCACGCCAGGCCCCGTTGTGTGATAGCGCCACACAACGCTGCACGCCAGGCCCCGTTGTGTGACAGCGCCACACAACACTGCACACCAGGCCCCGTTGTGTGAAAGCGTCACACAACGCTGCACGCCAGGCCCCGTTGTGTGACAGCACCACACAACGCTGCACGCCAGGCCCCATTGTGTGACCGGGCCAAACAAAGCTACACACCATGCCCCCTTGTGTCACAGCGTCACACAACGCTGCACCCCAGCCCCCGTTGTGTGACAGCGCCACACAACGCTGCACGCCAGGCCCCGTTGTGTGACAGCGCCACACAACGCTGCACGCCAGGCCCCGTTGTGTGACAGCGCCACACAACGCTGCACGCCAGGCCCCGTTGTGTGACCGGGCCAAACAAAGCTACACACCATGCCCCCTTGTGTCACAGCGTCACACAACGCTGCACGCCAGGCCCCGTTGTGTGACAGCGCCACACAACGCTGCACGCCAGGCCCCGTTGTGTGATAGCGCCACACAACGCTGCACGCCAGGCCCCGTTGTGTGACAGCGCCACACAACACTGCACGCCAGGCCCCGTTGTGTGAAAGCGTCACACAACGCTGCACGCCAGGCCCCGTTGTGTGATAGCGCCACACAACACTGCACGCAAGGCCCCGTTGTGTGACAGCGCCACACAACGCTGCACGCCAGGCCCCGTGTGACAGCGCCACACAATGCTGCACGCCAGGCCCCGTGTGACAGCGCCATACAACATTGTATTTGTAATAATATGACTGAATTATTATGTCTCATTAAGTTTATTTTAATGTATAATATATCTGTATGAGTATTACAATTTAATATGTAAAAGATTACATATAATCTAAACATGCATATACATAATAAATATACATTTTAATATGTATTCAATTGTTTAAAATATACACAACACTACAACCCTGTCCCTATTGTGTGACAGCGCCACACAACACTGCACGCCAGGCCCCGTTGTGTGACAGCGCCACACAACGCTGCACGCCAGGCCCCGTTGTGTGATAGCGCCACACAACGCTGCACGCCAGGCCCCGTTGTGTGACAGCGCCACACAACACTGCACGCCAGGCCCCGTTGTGTGAAAGCATCACACAACGCTGCACGCCAGGCCCCGTTGTGTGACAGCACCACACAACGCTGCACGCCAGGCCCCATTGTGTGACTGGGCCAAACAAAGCTACACACCATGCCCCCTTGTGTCACAGCGTCACACAACGCTGCACGCCAGGCACCGTTGTGTGACAGCGCCACACAACGCTGCACGCCAGGCCCCGTTGTGTGACAGCGCCACACAACGCTGCACGCCAGGCCCCGTTGTGTGACAGCGCCACACAACGCTGCACGCCAGGCCCCGTTGTGTGACAGCGCCACACAACGCTGCACGCCAGGCCCCGTTGTGTGACAGCGCCACACAATGCTGCACGCCAGGCCCCGTGTGACAGCGCCATACAACATTGTATTTGTAATAATATGACTGAATTATTATGTCTCATTAAGTTTATTTTAATGTATAATATATCTGTATGAGTATTACAATTTATTAATATGTAAAAGATTACATATAATCTAAACATGCATATACATAATAAATATACATTTTAATATGTATTCAATTGTTTAAAATATACACAACACTACAACCCTGTCCCTATTGTGTGACAGCGCCACACAACACTGCACGCCAGGCCCCGATGTGTGACAGCGCCACACAACGCAGCACGCCAGGCCCCGTTGTGTGACAGCGCCACTCAACACTGCACGCCAGGCCCCGTTGTGTGACAGCGCCACACATTGCTGCACGCCAGGCCCCGTTGTGTGACAGCGCCACACAACGCTGCACGCCAGGCCCCGTTGTGTGATAGCGCCACACAACGCTGCACGCCAGGCCCCGTTGTGTGACAGCGCCACACAACACTGCACACCAGGCCCCGTTGTGTGAAAGCGTCACACAACGCTGCACGCCAGGCCCCGTTGTGTGACAGCACCACACAACGCTGCACGCCAGGCCCCATTGTGTGACCGGGCCACACAAAGCTCCACACCAGGCCCCCTTGTGTCACAGCGTCACACAACGCTGCACGCCAGGCCCCGTTGTGTGACAGCGCCACACAACGCTGCACGCCGTTGTGTGACCGGGCCAAACAAAGCTACACACCATGCCCCCTTGTGTCACAGCGTCACACAACGCTGCACGCCAGGCCCCGTTGTGTGACAGCGCCACACAACGCTGCACGCCAGGCCCCGTTGTGTGATAGCGCCACACAACGCTGCACGCCAGGCCCCGTTGTGTGACAGCGCCACACAACACTGCACACCAGGCCCCGTTGTGTGAAAGCGTCACACAACGCTGCACGCCAGGCCCCGTTGTGTGACAGCACCACACAACGCTGCACGCCAGGCCCCATTGTGTGACCGGGCCAAACAAAGCTACACACCATGCCCCCTTGTGTCACAGCGTCACACAACGCTGCACGCCAGGGCCCGTTGTGTGACAGCGCCACACAACGCTGCACGCCAGGCCCCGTTGTGTGACAGCGCCACACAACGCTGCACGCCAGGCCCCGTTGTGTGACAGCGCCACACAACGCTGCACGCCAGGCCCCGTTGTGTGATAGCGCCACACAACGCTGCACGCCAGGCCCCGTTGTGTGATAGCGCCACACAACGCTGCACGCAAGGCCCCGTTGTGTGACAGCGCCACACAACGCTGCACGCCAGGCCCCGTGTGACAGCGCCACACAATGCTGCACGCCAGGCCCCGTGTGACAGCGCCATACAACATTGTATTTGTAATAATATGACTGAATTATTATGTCTCATTAAGTTTATTTTAATGTATAATATATCTGTATGAGTATTACAATTTAATATGTAAAAGATTACATATAATCTAAACATGCATATACATAATAAATATACATTTTAATATGTATTCAATTGTTTAAAATATACACAACACTACAACCCTGTCCCTATTGTGTGACAGCGCCACACAACACTGCACGCCAGGCCCCGTTGTGTGACAGCGCCACACAACGCTGCACGCCAGGCCCCGTTGTGTGACAGCGCCACACAACGCTGCACGCCAGGCCCCGTTGTGTGATAGCGCCACACAACGCTGCACGCCAGGCCCCGTTGTGTGACAGCGCCACACAACACTGCACGCCAGGCCCCGTTGTGTGAAAGCGTCACACAACGCTGCACGCCAGGCCCCGTTGTGTGATAGCGCCACACAACACTGCACGCAAGGCCCCGTTGTGTGACAGCGACACACAACGCTGCACGCCAGGCCCCGTGTGACAGCGCCACACAACACTGCACGCCAGGCCCCGTTGTGTGACAGCGCCACAGAACACTGCACGCCAGGCCCCGTTGTGTGAAAGCGTCACACAACGCTGCACGCCAGGCCCCGTTGTGTGACAGCACCACACAACGCTGCACGCCAGGCCCCATTGTGTGACCGGGCCAAACAAAGCTACACACCATGCCCCCTTGTGTCACAGCGCCACACAACGCTGCACGCCAGGCCCCGTTGTGTGATAGCGCCACACAACGCTGCACGCCAGGCCCCGTTGTGTGATAGCGCCACACAACGCTGCACGCCAGGCTCCGTTGTGTGACAGCGCCACACAACACTGCACTCTAGGCGCCGTTGTGTGAAAGCGTCACACAACGCTGCACGCCAGGCCCCGTTGTGTGACAGCACCACACAACGCTGCACGCCAGGCCCCGTTGTGTGACCGCGCCATTCAACACTGCACGCCAGGCCCCGTTGTGTGACAGCGCCACACATTGCTGCACGCCAGGCCCTGTTGTGTGACAGCGCCACACAACGCTGCACGCCAGGCCCCGTTGTGTGACAGCGCCACACAACGCTGCACGCCTGGCCCCGTTGTGTGACAGCGCCACACAACGCTGCACGCCAGGCTCCGTTGTGTGACAGCGCCACACAACACTGCACTCCAGGCCCCGTTGTGTGAAAGCGTCACACAACGCTGCACGCCAGGCCCCGTTGTGTGACAGCACCACACAACGCTGCACGCCAGGCCCCGTTGTGTGATCGCGCCACTCAACACTGCACGCCAGGCCCCGTTGTGTGACAGCGCCACACATTGCTGCACGCCAGGCCCCGTTGTGTGATAGTGCTGCACATTGCTGCACGCCAGGCCCCGTTGTGTGACAGCGCCACACAACGCTGCACGCCAGGCCCCGTTGTGTGACAGCGCCACACAACGCTGCACGCCAGGCCCCGTTGTGTGACAGCGCCACACAACGCTGCACGCCAGGCCCTGTTGTGTGACAGCGCCACACAATGCTGCACGCCAGGCCCCGTGTGACAGCGCCATACAACATTGTATTTGTAATAATATGACTGAATTATTATGTCTCATTAAGTTTATTTTAATGTATAATATATCTGTATGAGTATTACAATTTATTAATATGTAAAAGATTACATATAATCTAAACATGCATATACATAATAAATATACATTTTAATATGTATTCAATTGTTTAAAATATACACAACACTACAACCCTGTCCCTATTGTGTGACAGCGCCACACAACACTGCACGCCAGGCCCCGATGTGTGACAGCGCCACACAACGCAGCACGCCAGGCCCCGTTGTGTGACAGCGCCACACAACGCTGCCCCGTTGTGGCACGGCACAACACAACGCTGCACGCCAGGCCCCGTTGTGTGAAAGCGACACACAACGCTGCCCCGTTGTGGCACGGCACAACACAACGCTGCACGCCAGGCCCCGTTGTGTGACAGCACCATTCAACACTGCACGCCAGGCCCCGTTGTGTGACAGCGCCACACATTGCTGCACGCCAGGCCCCGTTGTGTGATAGCGCCACACAACGCTGCACGCCAGGCCCCGTTGTGTGACAGCACCACACAACGCTGCACGCAAGGCCCCATTGTGTGACCGGGCCACACATTGCTGCACGCCAGGCCCCGTTGTGTGATAGCGCCGCACATTGCTGCACGCCAGGCCCCGTTGTGTGACCGGGCCAAACAAAGCTACACACCATGCCCCCTTGTGTCACAGCGTCACACAACGCTGCACGCCAGGCCCCGTTGTGTGACAGCGCCACACAACGCTGCACGCCAGGCCCCGTTGTGTGACAGCGCCACACAACGCTGCACGCCAGGCCCCGTTGTGTGACAGCACCACACAACGCTGCACGCCAGGCCCCGTTGTGTGACAGCGCCACACAATGCTGCACGCCAGACCCCGTTGTGTGATAGCGCCACACAACGCTGCACGCCAGACCCCGTTGTGTGACAGCGCCACACAATGCTGCACGCCAGGCCCCGTGTGACAGCGCCATACAACATTGTATTTGTAATAATATGACTGAATTATTATGTCTCATTAAGTTTATTTTAATGTATAATATATCTGTATGAGTATTACAATTTATTAATATGTAAAAGATTACATATAATCTAAACATGCATATACATAAGAAATATACATTTTAATATGTATTCAATTGTTTAAAATATACACAACACTACAACCCTGTCCCTATTGTGTGATAGCGCCACACAACACTGCACGCCAGGCCCCGATGTGTGACAGCGCCACACAACGCAGCACGCTAGGCCCCGTTGTGTGACAGCGCCACTCAACACTGCACGCCAGGCCCCGTTGTGTGACAGCGCCACACATTGCTGCACGCCAGGCCCCGTTGTGTGACAGCACCACACAACGCTGCACGCCAGGCCCCGTTGTGTGATAGCGCCACACAACGCTGCACGCCAGGCCCCGTTGTGTGATAGCGCCGCACAACGCTGCACGCCAGGCCCCGTTGTGTGACAGCGCCACACAACGCTGCACTCCAGGCACCGTTGTGTGACAGCGCCACACAACGCTGCACGCCAAGCCCCATTGTGTGACCGGGCCAAACAAAGCTACACGCCATGCCCCCTTGTGTCACAGCGTCACACAACGCTGCACGCCAGGCCCTGTTGTGTGACATCGCCACACAACGCTGTACGCCAGGCCCCGTTGTGTGACAACGCCACACAACGCTGCACGCCAGGCCCCGTTGTGTGATAGCGCCACACAACACTGCACGCCAGGCCCCGTTGTGTGATAACGCCACACAACGCTGCACGCCAGGCCCCGTTGTGTGACAGCGCAACACAACACTGCACGCCAGGCCCCGTTGCCACACAACACTGCACGCCAGGCCCCATTGTGTGAAAGCGTCACACAACGCTGCACGCCAGGCCCCATTGTGTGACAGCGCCACACAACGCAGCACGCCAGGCCCCGTGTGACAGCGCCATACAACATTGTATTTGTAATAATATGACTGAATTATTATGTCTCATTAAGTTTATTTTAATGTATAATATATCTGTATGAGTATTACAATTTAATATGTAAAAGATTACATATAATCTAAACATGCATATACATAATAAATATACATTTTAATATGTATTCAATTGTTTAAAATATACACAACACTACAACCCTGTCCCTATTGTGTGACAGCGCCACACAACGCTGCACGCCAGGCCCCGTTGTGTGACAGCGCCACACAACGCTGCACGCCAGGCCCCGTTGTGTGATAGCACCACACAACGCTGCACGCCAGGCCCCGTTGTGTGACAGCGCCACACAATGCTGCACGCCAGGCCCCGTTGTGTGACAGCACCACACAACGCTGCACGCCAGGCCCCGTTGTGTGACCGCGCCACTCAACACTGCACGCCAGGCCCCGTTGTGTGACAGCGCCACACATTGCTGCACGCCAGGCCCCGTTGTGTGATAGCGCCGCACATTGCTGCACGCCAGGCCCTGTTGTGTGACAGCGCCACACAACGCTGCACGCCAGGCCCCGTTGTGTGATAGCGCCACACAACGCTGCACGCCAGGCTCCGTTGTGTGACAGCGCCACACAACACTGCACTCCAGGCCCCGTTGTGTGAAAGCGTCACACAACGCTGCATGCCAGGCCCCGTTGTGTGACAGCACCACACAACGCTGCACGCCAGGCCCCGTTGTGTGACCGCGCCACTCAACACTGCACGCCAGGCCCCGTTGTGTGACAGCGCCACACATTGCTGAACGCCAGGCCCCGTTGTGTGATAGTGCTGCACATTGCTGCACGCCAGGCCCCGTTGTGTGACAGCGCCACACAACGCTGCACGCCAGGCCCCGTTGTGTGACAGCGCCACACAACGCTGCACGCCAGGCCCCGTTGTGTGACAGCGCCACACAACGCTGCACGCCAGGCCCAGTTGTGTGACAGCGCCACACAATGCTGCACGCCAGGCCCCGTGTGACAGCGCCATACAACATTGTATTTGTAATAATATGACTGAATTATTATGTCTCATTAAGTTTATTTTAATGTATAATATATCTGTATGAGTATTACAATTTATTAATATGTAAAAGATTACATATAATCTAAACATGCATATACATAATAAATATACATTTTAATATGTATTCAATTGTTTAAAATATACACAACACTACAACCCTGTCCCTATTGTGTGACAGCGCCACACAACACTGCACGCCAGGCCCCGATGTGTGACAGCGCCACACAACGCAGCACGCCAGGCCCCGTTGTGTGACAGCGCCACACAACGCTGCCCCGTTGTGGCACGGCACAACACAACGCTGCACGCCAGGCCCCGTTGTGTGACAGCACCATTCAACACTGCACGCCAGGCCCCGTTGTGTGACAGCGCCACACATTGCTGCACGCCAGGCCCCGTTGTGTGACAGCGCCACACAATGCTGCACGCCAGGCCCCGTGTGACAGCGCCATACAACATTGTATTTGTAATAATATGACTGAATTATTATGTCTCATTAAGTTTATTTTAATGTATAATATATCTGTATGAGTATTACAATTTATTAATATGTAAAAGATTACATATAATCTAAACATGCATATACATAATAAATATACATTTTAATATGTATTCAATTGTTTAAAATATACACAACACTACAACCCTGTCCCTATTGTGTGATAGCGCCACACAACACTGCACGCCAGGCCCCGATGTGTGACAGCGCCACACAACGCAGCACGCCAGGCCCCGTTGTGTGACAGCGCCACTCAACACTGCACGCCAGGCCCCGTTGTGTGACAGCGCCACACAACGCTGCACGCCAGGCCCCGTTGTGTGACAGCGCCACACAACGCTACACGCCAGGCCCCGTTGTGTGATAGCGCCACACAACGCTGCACGCCAGGCCCCGTTGTGTGACAGCACCACACAACGCTGCACGCCAGGCCCCATTGTGTGACCGGGCCACACATTGCTGCACGCCAGGCCCCGTTGTGTGATAGCGCCACACATTGCTGCACGCCAGGCCCCGTTGTGTGACCGGGCCAAACAAAGCTACACACCATGCCCCCTTGTGTCACAGCGTCACACAACGCTGCACGCCAGGCCCCGTTGTGTGACAGCGCCACACAACGCTGCACGCCAGGCCCCGTTGTGTGACCGCGCCACACAACGCTGCACGCCAGGCCCCGTTGTGTGACAGCACCACACAACGCTGCACGCCAGGCCCCGTTGTGTGACAGCGCCACACAATGCTGCACGCCAGACCCCGTTGTGTGATAGCGCCACACAACGCTGCACGCCAGACCCCGTTGTGTGACAGCGCCACACAATGCTGCACGCCAGGCCCCGTGTGACAGCGCCATACAACATTGTATTTGTAATAATATGACTGAATTATTATGTCTCATTAAGTTTATTTTAATGTATAATATATCTGTATGAGTATTACAATTTATTAATATGTAAAAGATTACATATAATCTAAACATGCATATACATAATAAATATACATTTTAATATGTATTCAATTGTTTAAAATATACACAACACTACAACCCTGTCCCTATTGTGTGATAGCGCCACACAACACTGCACGCCAGGCCCCGATGTGTGACAGCGCCACACAACGCAGCACGCCAGGCCCCGTTGTGTGACAGCGCCACTCAACACTGCACGCCAGGCCCCGTTGTGTGACAGCGCCACACATTGCTGCACGCCAGGCCCCGTTGTGTGACAGCGCCACACAACGCTGCACGCCAGGCCCCGTTGTGTGATAGCGCCACACAACGCTGCACGCCAGGCCCCGTTGTGTGACAGCGCCACACAACACTGCACACCAGGCCCCGTTGTGTGAAAGCGTCACACAACGCTGCACGCCAGGCCCCGTTGTGTGACAGCACCACACAACGCTGCACGCCAGGCCCCATTGTGTGACCGGGCCAAACAAAGCTACACACCATGCCCCCTTGTGTCACAGCGTCACACAACGCTGCACCCCAGGCCCCGTTGTGTGACAGCGCCACACAACGCTGCACGCCAGGCCCCGTTGTGTGACAGCGCCACACAACGCTGCACGCCAGGCCCCGTTGTGTGACAGCGCCACACAACGCTGCACGCCAGGCCCCGTTGTGTGACCGGGCCAAACAAAGCTACACACCATGCCCCCTTGTGTCACAGCGTCACACAACGCTGCACGCCAGGCCCCGTTGTGTGACAGCGCCACACAACGCTGCACGCCAGGCCCCGTTGTGTGATAGCGCCACACAACGCTGCACGCCAGGCCCCGTTGTGTGACAGCGCCACACAACACTGCACGCCAGGCCCCGTTGTGTGAAAGCGTCACACAACGCTGCACGCCAGGCCCCGTTGTGTGATAGCGCCACACAACACTGCACGCAAGGCCCCGTTGTGTGACAGCGCCACACAACGCTGCACGCCAGGCCCCGTGTGACAGCGCCACACAATGCTGCACGCCAGGCCCCGTGTGACAGCGCCATACAACATTGTATTTGTAATAATATGACTGAATTATTATGTCTCATTAAGTTTATTTTAATGTATAATATATCTGTATGAGTATTACAATTTAATATGTAAAAGATTACATATAATCTAAACATGCATATACATAATAAATATACATTTTAATATGTATTCAATTGTTTAAAATATACACAACACTACAACCCTGTCCCTATTGTGTGACAGCGCCACACAACGCTGCACGCCAGGCCCCGTTGTGTGACAGCGCCACACAACGCTGCACGCCAGGCCCCGTTGTGTGATAGCACCACACAACGCTGCACGCCAGGCCCCGTTGTGTGACAGCGCCACACAATGCTGCACGCCAGACCCCGTTGTGTGATAGCGCCACACAACGCTGCACGCCAGGCCCCGTTGTGTGACAGCGCCACACAATGCTGCACGCCAGGCCCCGTGTGACAGCGCCATACAACATTGTATTTGTAATAATATGACTGAATTATTATGTCTCATTAAGTTTATTTTAATGTATAATATATCTGTATGAGTATTACAATTTATTAATATGTAAAAGATTACATATAATCTAAACATGCATATACATAATAAATATACATTTTAATATGTATTCAATTGTTTAAAATATACACAACACTACAACCCTGTCCCTATTGTGTGATAGCGCCACACAACACTGCACGCCAGGCCCCGATGTGTGACAGCGCCACACAACGCAGCACGCCAGGCCCCGTTGTGTGACAGCGCCACTCAACACTGCACGCCAGGCCCCGTTGTGTGACAGCGCCACACAACACTGCACGCCAGGCCCCGATGTGTGACAGCGCCACACAACGCAGCACGCCAGGCCCC